>NC_134399.1:121047045-121371318 GCF_050003625.1 Haematobia irritans | reverse complement strand
AATGATCCGAATAATGAAGGTCAGATTTAATCGAAATCCATGCCGACCGGGTAGAAATTTTGATAAAAAGAAGTACAAGAAGTCCAAAAACATGGAGCTCGCATTGTCGTGGAGAAGAGTGATCCGTCTTCGACGGTTGGATTTCGTGATTTCTTAAAAGACAACTGGCACTCACAATTGACTGCTCTGCATTGTTCTAGTGATACGATTGCAATAGCGACAGTTTTTTCGGAAAAAAATGTTTGGAAGTGTTTTATGCTCGAACAACTTTTGTTGGATTTGGCTCATCTGGAATAACCCATACAGTCAAATGTTTTTGGGCTCAGAGGTGTACATCCATGTTTCGTCACCTGTCATGATGTCATAGACGTGTTTCGAAGCACCACGATCACATTTTTGGAACATATCTTTCGACCAATCCACACGAACCTTTTGTGAGCGTCCCAATAATGTGTGCCACAATAATGCCAAAGGTTGTATTTATCTCACGATAGGTCACATGACGATCAATTGGCGCACAGCTTCGGTGAAATATAAAATTCAAAGTATATTTGTTTGTATGTTTCGGGTAAGCTCGAAAACGGCTGAAGCGATTTACTTAAAATTTTCAGAGAACGTAGAGGGTTATGATGTGGTGAAAATAGTGTACCTCATTTTTTGATATCTGATGGGGTAGGGGGAACTCCACCTTGCACGACTTTTTCAAAATTGGACCTAAGTTCTCCAATTTGGGTAAAATTTCCAAGGAAGGTTAGACATCACGTCTAGACTAAGACCCGCCACATAATTTTTTGATATTTTGTCGCGGAGGGGGGCCTTCACTTTGTCCGACTTTTGTTTTAAAATAGAGTGAAAAAAACAAAAAAATTCTGATTTACTTGATATTTATAGAGAACATGTCGTGAGGTTATGAAATTAGTGTGGGGTACATGCTTTTTTAATATTTGGACGGTCGGCCCTTGCCCGACTTTTTGAAAATTGGAAAAAAATTATCCGATTTGCTTGAAATATTCAGGAAAGGTTTAAGGGAGCGTCTAGGCAAAGAACGGCTACATTATTTTTCGATAATTGGTCAGAGAGGGAGACTTTCCATTTGCCCGAAAGTACAATGAAAAAACTGAAATTCTCCGAATTACTGAATTTTCACCGAGAACCTGGAACCTGAAATTTAATATTTCTTCGGGGAAAATAAAAGGCCACAGGGAGACATACGCTTACCATTAAGTACAATTTATTTGAAATTTATACAGGACGTGGAGGGGTTATAAAATTAATATGGGATACCTGATTTTGTGATAATTGGCTTTTTGAAAATTGGTTTTATAATTTGCTTAACATTACGTTAAATAATTTTTCGATATTTCATCTGGTAGAGCGACCTCCTCTAAAAATAAAAAATAAATAAAAAATCCCAACTTTACGTGAAATTTACAAAGGCCGTAGGGGAAGGTTATGAAATCAATATGGTGCACCTGATTTTTGGGTATTTGGACGGGGAGAGAACCTTCTCCTTGACCCACACTTTGAAACTTGAAGGAAACTTTTTGATTTTTTTTTGTAATTTCGGGGAAGGTTAAGGGATCTTTCCACTTCTGTATTTGTCGATATTTTATCGGCGAAATTGATGTCCCTTTAAAAAAAATAGCGCAAAATCTAACCTTCTCCGATTTACGTGAAATTTACAGGGATCGTGAGAGAAGTTGATTAAATTGATACAGGGTGAACGATTTTTTGATATCTGGTTAAGAGGAATAGTAATATCTGGGAAGAGGAATAGTGAAATAAACTTCGTCCATTTACTTGGAATTTATAGGGACCGTTGGGTAGTTTGTGAAATGAATATAGGGTGCGTGATTTTCCGAGAGGTCTCCCTTTTGCCCAATTTATGAATTATGATAATTTTATGATTTTTGTACAAGCTTCTGCCAGACATTTTAAAGTAAACAAGTATGTACAGCGGTAAGTTCGGCCGGGCCGAATCTTAAATACCCACCACCATGAATTAAATATAATAAAGGGTGGTTAAATTGTAAGGGCCGATGTTGAATGTGAACCACACCTAAACGCCAAGTTTTTTCCGAATTTTATTTGACATTTCTCTATTTCAGACTTACTCAATTTGAACCATGGAGAGATACACAATCCAACAACGTGTTAAATGGTTCCAAGAAATTTCAACAGTGGATGATCAATTTTCGAAGAAAATCATCTTCAGTGATGAGGCACATTTTCACCTCAGTGGATTCGTCAATAAACAGAATTGCCACATTTGGACGAATGAGAATCCAAGAGTGATTGTCGAAAAATCAATGCACCCACAAAGAGTGACTGTTTGGTGCGGTTTATGGGCTGGCGGCATCAGCGAGCCGTATTTTTTCCAAAATGAGGCCGGTCAGGCAGTTACTGTGAATGGTGTTCGCTATCGTGAGATGATAACGAACTTTTTATGCCCCGAATTGGAAGATATGGATGTGGACGATATGTGGTTTCAGCAGGACGGTGCCACTTGCCACATAGCTAACGAAACAATGACTCAACAAATTCAATGACCGTGTTATCTCACGTAATGGCGATGTCAATTGGCCACCAAGATCATGTGATTTCACACCGTTGGACTTTTTTTTGGGGTTATTTGAAAGAAAAGGTGTACATCGATAAGCCAGCAACAATTCAAGAGCTAAAGGATGAGTTAATTCGGCACATTAACGGCATAGAACCTCCATTATGCCTCAGCGTCATCGAAAATTTGGACCATCGGATGAAGGTGTGTCTCCGAGGTCGCGGCACCCATTTGGCCGATATTTTGTTCCATACATAATTGAGTAATACCAATATATCATAATAAAATAAAATTACAATAATTTCCTAAATAGTTTGTGTTTTATTCAAAATCAACATCGGCCCTTGAAATTTTAACCACCCTTTAGTTTCCTTTGAAAACTCTCAGTCGTAGCGAGTTGATAATATATAGAATTTCAGGGTGTTTAATGACAGATATTCTCCTAAGCAGATCATTTCAATTAGTACGCTTCCCGAAGATGGTTAGGCTAAAGTAACAGCCCGATTTTATGACCCTAAAAAACCTCCAGATTTCAAATTTCAGGCAAAATAAGTAAAAACAAGTTTTTTATATAAAACAAATATATACGGCCGTAAGTTCGACCAGGCCGAATCTTATGTACTCTCCACCATGGATTGCGTAGAAACTTCATCGAAAGACTGTCATCCACAATCGAATTACTTGGGTTGTGGTATCTTAAAACTTCTTAACATCGTTTTCTAAATTGTGAGTTAGTCCATACGTGATAGAGAGCCAGAATTGACATATGGGGGCTATACATAATTATGAACTTGATATGGACCAATTTTTTTGTGATTGGGGATCGATTTGTCTGAGGGCTATATATAACTATAGACCGATATCGACCTAGTTAGGCATGGTTGTTAACGGCCATATACTAGCACAATGTACCAAATTTCAACTGACTCTGATGAAATTTGCTCCTCCAAGAGGCTCCAAAACCAAATCTTCGGATCGGTTTATATGGGGGCTATATATGATTATGGACTGATATTGACCACTTTTGGCATGGTTGTTAAATATCATATACTACCACCACGTACCAAATTTCAACCAGATCGGATGAATTTTGCTTCTCCAAAAGGCACCGGAGGTCACATTTGGGAATCGGTTTATATGGGGGCTGTATATAATTATGGACTGACATGAACCAATTCCTGCATGGTTCTTGGATACAATATACTAACATCACGTACCAAACTTCAACCGAATCGGATGAATTTTGCTCTTCCAAGGAGCTCCTTAGATCAAATCTGGACATCGGTTTATATGGGGGCTATATATAATTATGGACCAATTTCGACCAATTTTTGCATGGGTGTTTGAGGCCATATATTAACACCACGTACCATATTTCAACTGAATCAAATGAATTTTGGTCTTCCAAGATGCTCCGGAGGTCAAATCTGGTGATCGGTTTGTATGGGGGCTATATATAATAATGGACCGATGTGGACCATTTTTTGCATGGAAATTAGAGACCATATACTAACACCATGTACCAAATTTCACCCGGATCGGATGAAATGTTGCTTCTCTTAGAGTCCCCGCAAGCCAAATTTGGGGGCCCGTTTATATGGGGGCTATACGTAAAAGTGGACCGATATCGCCCATTTGCAACACCGTCCGACCTACATCAATAACAACTACTTATGCCAAGTTTCAAGTCGATAGCTTGTTTCGTTCGGAAGTTAGCGTGATTTCAACAGACGGACGGTCGGACGGACATGCTCACATCGACTCAGTATATCACCACGACCCAGAATATATATAATTTATGGGATCCTAGGGCAATATTTCGATGTGTTACAAACGGAATGACAAAGTTGATATACCCCCATCCTATGGTGGAGGCTATAATAAAAACTACGGTTTACAGAAGTCCAAGAAGTACAATCGCAAGGTCGGTCTATATAGAGGCTACACCAGAATATGGACCGATGCACACCATTTTCTAAAAAGCTATTTATTGCCCTAAAAACCTATAGATTTCAAATTTAGGAAAATTGGATAAAAGCTAAGATTTCTAAGCTCAAGAAGTAAACACTGGAAATCGGTATATATGGGGGCTATAGCAAATCGTAGATCGTAGATTCACACCATATTCGGCACACATATTTACGGTCCTAAAATACCTCTAGATTTCCATTTTCAAGGAAATCGCATAGAAAATCTCGAGATTTCAAATTTTAGGCAAATCGGATTAAAAATACGGGGTTTAGAGCCCAAGAAGTAAAATCAGGAGATCGGTCTATATGGGGGCTATGCCAAACAAAACATTTTCGACATACCTATTTGTGGTCCTAGAATACCTCTTCATTTTAACTTTCAGGCAAATCGGATAGAAAATACGCAAGAAGTAAAATCGGGAGATCGGTAGGGGCTATACCAAAACATGGACCGATAGGCACCATTTTCGGCACACCTATTTGTGTTACCAAAGTACCCCTACATTTCCAATTTCAGTCAAATCGGATAGAAAATACGGTTTCTTGAAGTCCAAGACCCCAAATCGGGTGGTCGGTTTATATGGGGGCTATATCAAAACCTGGATCCACAAAATGTTTTTGAATGACCGTAAAATGAAGTTGATCGAGATAGCAGAGGCCTTAAAGATATCAAGGGAACGTGTTGGTCATATCGTTCATCAATATTTGGATATGCGGAAGCTCTGTGCAAAATGGGTGCCGCGCGAGCTCACATTTGACCAAAAACAACAACGTGTTGATGATTCTGAGCGGTGTTTGCAGCTGTTAACTCGTAATACACCCGAGTTTTTCCGTCGATATGTGGCAATGGATGAAACATGGCTCCATCACTACACTCCTGAGTCCAATCGACAGTCGGCTGAGTGGACAGCGACCGGTGAACCGTCTCCAAAGCGTGGAAAGACTCAAAAGTCCGCTGGCAAAGTAATGGCCTCTGTTTTTTGGGATGCACATGGGATATTTTTTATCGATTATCTTGAGAATGGAAAAATCATTAACAGTGACTATTATATGGCATTATTGGAGCGTTTGAAAGTCGAAACCGCGGCAAAACGGCCCCATATGAAGATGAAAAAAGTGTTGTTCCACCAAGACAACGCACCGCGCCACAAGTCATTGAGAACGATGGCAAAAATTCATGAATTGGGCTTCGAATTGCTTCCCCACCCACCGTATTCTTCAGATCTGGCCCCCAGCGACTTTTTCTTGTTCTCAGACCTCAAAAGGATGCTCGCAGGAAAAAAATTTGGCTGCAATGAAGAGGTGATCGCCGAAACTGAGGCCTATTTTGAGGCAAAACCGAAGGAGTACTACCAAAATGGTATCAAAAAATTGGAAGGTCATTATAATCGTTGTATCGCTCTTGAAGGGAACTATGTTGAATAATAAAAACGAATTTTGACAAAAAAAATGTGTTTTTCTTTGTTAGACCGGGTCTTATCAGCCAACCTGTTATCCACCGTATTTCTGTATATAAATGAAAAAGCATGTTACCCGATTTGTTTTAAATATAAGGGACACGTGTGTGGAAACCATGGAGTGAAAAATCAGTACTTCAGTTTTTGTGCCAGACTTCCCCTGACCCTACTTTTCGAAAGAATTCAAATCTTGTCGAATTTGTTTTCAGCTCGAAAGATATGGTTGACTAAGTTAACGCAAAATGTTCCAAAAATTATGCTTCAGAAGTCGTAGGGAAACGTACCGGGTTATGCTATATATATGAAAAACCTTTACAAAGAGATGTTTGTCTATTGTAATTAGCCTACACCTTTCAATAGTGAAATTAAAATCGATTTTTGTCTGCACGCAAATCAAGCTCGAAGATGGTCTTAGTTGTGGCCAATCACAATAATTGTGAAGGGTGTAAGAAAAAGCTTTTTATGCTTTATACTAATCTATAGTATTGAACACTTTCATCTTTCTAAAATATCAGTTGAAACATTAGCCCGAGTATCTCCAAGTTATTGTTATCCTAATGAGTCTGAAGCAGTACCATAACTCTTGTTTTTATTGTCCTAAAATTTCTCTTCAGAAAATTTTAATGAGTATTTTTTGAAAGCTGCTCATAAATTATGCAATAAATAAAACACCCCTTACATCATTATGAGAATATCATCATCTTGAGGTACTTGTTCATAGTAGTCGTTAGCCTCAAACATCATTCATTTACTAACTCTCATTCGTATTATCCATTTTGTGGTGGAGTTAAAGGCGCTATACGCCAGCTAAATATTTCCTCTGGTAGTTGTAAAATGGCAACTAACGAGTGGTCCTTCAAACAAGGAAAAATATGCATATTTTCCTTATTTCAGTTGATATTATATGAATCATCGGTTAGCGAAAAGCCTTACGGGACAACCCCCCACACTATGAATGGATGTTAGTTAAGAAGAGGTTTTTTTTTATTTTTGCCAAGTGTTGAATAATAAAACACACCTGTTGTAATGTCATTATTATTTAATTTTTGCTTTACACAAATTAAGGACCCGATATAGGAGTAAAGTGTAACAAAAAAAGGATTAATATCTAAAATTATGGTAAATGAATTGGGATGCAATTTTTATCATAAGTTAAAATTATTTCTCACTTTTTCATAGGAGAGACAAAAATTGTCTTTAATTCTAAGGCAAACGTTTGTTTATCTGATTAAAATATACATGTTAGTTGACACGAACAGTTATCAATTTCTAACTATTCTAACCAGGGCTGTGGAGTCGAGCCAATTTTGCTCGACTCCGATTGTAGCAATTTTCATCAGCCTCGACTCAGATTCCTCATCTCATTTTAATACCACTAATATGTGGGGTGTACCGTAAATGAATCGATATAAATTATCGCATTTATTTATGTGCGCTAAAAAGATCTTAATTTCACATTTAAGGCAATATCGGTCCTATCTACTATATAAAAATAAGTCGGGTTTTCCTTCCTGACGCAATAACTCCAGAACGCATGAACCCATTTTCACGGTTCTATCTACTATATAAAAATAACTCCGGTTTTCCGTCCTGACGCAATAACTCCAGAACGCACGAACCCATTTTCACGGTTTTTCATTCGTTGGAAAGGTCTCTGGCTCCGTAAGGTTTATAGTAAAGAAAATTCAAGAAAAGTTTCAACGGAAAAGGGAGAAATAATGCAACTCCAGAACGCACGATCCGATTTCCACGGTTTTGCATTCGATGGAAAGGTCTCGGGCTCTATGAGATTTATAGCAACGAAAATTCAAGAAAAGTTTCAACGGAAATGCGGAAAAATCTTTTTTTTAAATACAGCGCACATTACAAAATATTTATAATTTGAATTCATTGAATGCATATGTTTGTAACACCCAGAAGGAGACGAGATAGACACATGGTGTCTTTGGCAATAATGCTCAGGGTGGGTTCCTGAGTCGATATAACCATGTCCGTCTGTCCGTCCGTCCGTCTGTCCGTGAACACATTTTTGTGATCAAAGTCTAGGTCGCAATTGAAGTCCAATTGCCTTCAAATTTGGCACATGTTCCTAATTTGGGTCAGAATAGAACCCTATTGATTTTGGAAGAAATCGGTTCAGATTTAGATATAGCTCCCATATATATCTTTCGCCCCATATGCACTAATATGGACCCAGCAGCCAGAGTTTTATACCGATTTGCGTGAAATTTTGTACAAACATAACACTTAGTCGTATAGTCAAGTGTGCAAAATTTGATTGAAATAGGTTCAGATTTAGATATAGCTCCCATATATATCTTTCGCCCGATATGGACTTATATGGCCCCAGAAGCCAGATTTTTGGCCGAATTTGGTTGAAATTTTGCACTAGGAGTACAATTAGTAGTATAGTCAAGTGCGCAAAATTTGAATAAAATCGGTTCAGATTTAGATATAGCTACCATATATATATTTCGCTCGATATGGACTAATATGGTCCTTAAAGCCAGAGTTTTGGCCCAATATTATATATAGCTTTCGGCCGATTTACACTCATATGACCACAGAGGCCCATTTTTTGCTCCGATTGAGTTGAAATTTCGCACAGGGAGGAGAATTAGCATTGTTGCTATGCGTGTCAAATTTGGTTGAAATCGGTTCAGATTTATATATAGCTCCAATATATAGCTTTCGGCCGATTTACACTCATATGACCACAGGCCAATTTTTTGCTCCGATTTAGTTGAAATTTTGCACAGGGAGGAGAATAAGTATTGTAGCTATGCGTGCCAAATTTGGTTGAAATCGGTTGAGATTTAGATATATCTCCCATATATAGCTTTCGGCCGATTTACACTCATATGACCACAGAGGCCAATTTTAAACTCCGATTTAGTTGACATTTTGCACAGGGAGTAGAATTAGCATTGTTGCTATGCGTGTCAAATTTGGTTGAAATCGGTTCAGATTTAGATATAGCTCCCATATATATGTTTTTCTGATTTCGACAAAAATTGTCAAAATACCAACATTTTCCTTGTAAAATCGCCACTGCTTAGTCCAAAAGTTGTAAAAATGACTCTAATTTTCCTAAACTTCTAATACATATATATCGAGCGATAAATCATAAATAAACTTTTGCAAAGTTTCCTTAAAACTGCTTCAGATTTAAATGTTTCACATATTTCCCTAACATTGTGTTCCACCCTAGTGAATTGGCCGACTTAAATTTTGAGTCTATAGATTTTGTAGAAGTCTATCAAATTCTGTCCAGATCGAGTGATATTTAAATGTTTGTATATGTTTGTATTTAGGACAAACCTTTATATATAGCCCCCAACACATTTGACGGATGTGATATGGTATCGAAGATTTAGATCTACAAAGTGGTGCAGGGTATAATATAGACGGCCGCGCCCGACTTTAGACTTTACTTACTTGTTTCACATGAAAAATATTCGAAGAACGTAGAGGGTAATTATGTGGTAAAAATAGGGTATCTCTTTTTTTTGATATCTGGTGGGAGAGGGGGACATTCCCCTTGCCCGACTTTTTCAAAATTGGGCCAAAGTTCTCCGATTGGGGTGAAATTTCCAAGGAAGATTAGGGGTGATGTCTAGACAAAGACCCGCTACTTTATTTTTCGATATTTGGTGGCGGAGGTGGACCACCCCTTTATACGATTTTTGTTTAAAGTACAGTAAAACAAGTACATACGGCCGTAAGTTCGGCCAGACCGAAGCTTATGTACCCTCCACCATGGATTGCGTAGAAACTTCTACTGAAGCCGATGGCAAGGTATCTTAAAACTTCCTAACACCGTAATATATACCACATAGTCCATACGTGGTATATATTAAACTAAAAAGGGCCGATTAAATACGTATATAATTAAGTTTAAAGTTGCTATAGAAATAAAATTTTGACAACATTTTCTATAGAAGTAAAATTTTGACAAAATTTTCTATAGAAATAAAATTTGGAAAAAATTTTCTATAGAAATAACATTTTGACAAAATTTTCTATAGAAATAAAATTTTGTTTAGTTTTGTTAGTTGACTTCTGGAATTTTACAATTTTGGGATTATTTGTTTGGCTTGAGGTCATGGACTAATGAAAAATGCTGGTGTTAATGTTTTTCAATACTTTTTGTTGAAATATTGCTGTTCTCGGATATTTCGATACACCATCGGTGATCATCTTTAGCGAGATATTATATTTTACAAAGTAATAGACTTTCTCCTTACAATGCTCATTACTCTATTACTTTGTAAAATATAATATCTCGCTGAAGATGATCACCGATGGTGTATCGAAATATCCGAGAACAGCAATATTTCAACAAAAAGTATTGAAAAACATTAACACCAGCATTTTTCATTAGTCCATGACCTCAAGCCAAACAAATAATCCCAAAATTATAAAATAAAATTTTGACAAAATTTTTCATAGAAATAACATTTTGACAATGTTTTTTATAAACATAAAAATTTGGTAGATTATTTTTGGCTCGAGTGGCAACCATGATTATGAACCGATATGGACCGATATATATATATATATATATATATATATATATATATATATATATATATATATATATATATATATATATATATATATATATATATATATATATATATATATATATATATATATATATATATATATATATATATATATATATATATATATATATATATATATATATATATATATATATATATATATATATATATATATATATATATATATATATATATATATATATATATATATATATATATATATATATATATATATATATATATATATATATATATATATATATATATATATATATATATATATATATATATATATATATATATATATATATATATATATATATATATATATATATATATATGGACCAATTTTGGCATGGTTATTAGTGGCCTTAGACTAACACCACGTTGCAAATTTCAACCAGATCGGATCAATTTTGCTCCTCAAAGAGGTTCCGGAGATCAAATCTGGGGAACGGTTTATATGGGGGCTCTATATAATTATGGACCGATATGGACCAATTCTTGCATGGTCATTAGAGAACATATACCAACACCATGTACCAAATTTCAGCGGGTCGGATGAAATGTGCTTCTCTTAGAGGCTCCGCAAGCCAAATCGGGGGATCGGTTTATATGGGGGTTATATATAATTATGGACCGATGTGGACCAATTTTTGCATGGCTGTTAGAGACCATATACTAACACCATGTACCTAATTTCAGCCGAATCGGATGAAATTTGCTTCTCTTAGAGCAATCGCAAGCCAAATTTGGGGGTCCCTTTATATGGGGGCTATACGTAAAAGTTGACCGATATGGACCAATTTTTGCATGGCTGTTAGAGACCATATATTAACACCATGTACCAAATTTCAGCCGAATCGGATGAAATGTGCTTCTCTTAGAGGCTCCGCAAGCCAAATCGGGGGATCGGTTTATATGGGGGTTATATATAATTATGGACCGAAGTGGACCAATTTTTGCATGGTTGTTAGAGACCATATACTAACACCATGTACCAAATTTCAGCCGGATCGGATGAAATTAGCTTCTCTTACAGCAATCGCAAGCCAAATTTGGGGGTCCCTTTATATGGGGGCTATACGTAAAATTTGGCCGATATGGACCAATTTTTGCATGGCTGTTAGAGACCATATACTGACAACATGTACCAAATTTCAGCCGAATCGGATGAAATTTGCTTCTCTTAGAGCAATCGCAAGCCAAATTTGGGGGTCCGTTTATATGGGGGCTATACGTAAAAGTTGCCCGATATGGACCAATTTTTGCATGGTTGTTAGAGACCATATACTAACGCCATGTACCAAATTTCAGCCGGATCGGATGAAATTTGCTTCTCTTAGAGCAATCGCAAGCAAATTTGGGGGTCCGTTTATATGGGGGTTATACGTAAAAGTGGACCGATATGGCCATATCGGTCCACTTTTACGTATAGCCCCCATATAAACGGACCTCCAAATTTGGCTTTCAGACCCTCTAAGAGAAGCAAATTTCATCGGATCCGGCTCAAATTTGGTACGTGGTGTTAGTATATGGTTTCTAACAACCATGCAAAAATTGGTTCACATCGGTCCATAATTATATATAGCCCCCATATAAACCGATCCCCCGATTTGGCTTTCGGAGCCTCTAAGAGAAGCAAATTTCATCCGATCCGGCTGAAATTTGGTACATGGTGTTAGTATATGGTCTCTAACAACCAGGGAAAAATTGGTCCACATCGGTCCATAATTATATATAGCCCCCATATAAACCGATCCCCAGATTTGACCTCCGGAGCCTCGTGGAAGAGCAAAATACAACCGATTCGGTTGAAATTTGGTATGTGGTGTTAATATATGGCCTCAAACAACCATGCAAAAATTGGTCTTAATCGGTTCATAATTATATATACCCCCATATAAACCGATCCACTGATTTGACCTCCGGAGCCCCTTGGAAGAGCAAAATTCATCCGATTTGGTTGAAATTTGGTACGGGAATTTAGTATATAATATTTAACAACCATGCCAAAAGTGGTCCCTATCAGTCCACAATCATATATAGCCCCCATATAAACCGATCCCGAGATTTGGTTATGGAGCCACGTGGAGGAGCAAATTTCATCCGAGTCAGTTGAAATTTGTTGCATTGTGCTAGTATATGACCGTTAACAACCATGCCTAACTAGGCCCATATCGGTCTATAGTTATATATAGCCCTCAGATAAATAGATCCCCAATCACACAAAAATTGGTCTATACCAAGTTCATAATTGTATATAGCCCACATATAAGCGACCCCATATTTCAATTCTGGCTCTCTACGTACCGTGCAAATGTCCATATCGATTCTTAATTATTTGTAGACTTACCTATACATAACTTTTTTGTCTAATATATACCACGTATGGACTAACTCACAATTTAGAAAACGATGTTAAGAAGTTTTAAGATACCACAACCCAATTAATTCGATTGTGGATGACAGTCTTTCGTAGAAGTTTCTACGCAATCTATGGTGGAGGGTACATAAGATTCGGCCTGGCCGAACTTACGGCCGTATATACTTGTTTTTAAATTTCTTTATTCAAATCAACTTTCAAGAAATAACTTCAAAGACAATGCAAAGGATCGGAAAATGGAGTACGTCCGTGATATGATATCCCCCTGTAAAAATCATTGGAAAAGGTCCAAATTTGCACTACTTCCGGTAGACATATTAAAGATCCAAACTACATTTTTGGAAGCTTTTGTTTTGCGGGAATTTTATTAAAAAAAGTCTTTGCTTGAAAAATATATGCAAAGACTTTTTTAAATTGCAACTTACATGCATGGGAAAGGCAATTCAAATTTTTTTTAACAACAAAAAAGTCGATAAAGATTTTATAACACCTCTCGGATAACGTAAAACTCTCGCCAATCCCTTCGAATGTTATTGTATTTCAGTTTGTTGCAACTTGCCAAGCATCATATTTCCAACATATACAAACACAATTCCTATTTAGTGTAACATTCTAAATTCCTGTCCACACAGGAAGGAAGCAAATGTACGTGGTTACTTAGAGCTATTTGAGTGAACCCAAATGGAAGGTGTGACCACTAAATTTCCTTACTGAAATTCTATTTTACATACATGTCTCCTTACTTTCTAGACATTGACCACTAAGAGCATTTTAAATATTTCAAAATAACCATGTGAATTCATGTAAACACGACAACAATGTTGGATACATGCATATTGGTGGAGCACTAACCCAAAACAATGTCCTTTCTTTCTTATTCATCAAATTGTAAACTACAAAGCTATTGTGAATTGGATTATTTTACCACCAATACCTGGTGTTGGTTAAGGCATGAATATTTCATAGATGTAGCAGGTGTGTTTTGGTCTTTGGAAATTGCATATTTATCCATTTTGAGTGGCATTGTACTGATGTCTTTTGATCTCTATCTGGCAATGAATATTACAAAGCAATGATAAATTTATGAAATTTTATTGAATCATTGATGTGTCACAAACTAAAACAATACACAGAGAAAAATAAACTGTTTTTGTGATAAATATGAACATGAAATTCTTAAAAAAAAATGTTTTTTTCAAGGAGCCTCTCATTGACTCGGCCTCAATTTTTAATACCTAAAAGAAGGTAACAATATTGGGATCAAAGTATTTTTCTTTTTTTTTAGTGCAAAATAATATCCCAGCAAAAAATTGGAAGTTGTTCTAAAGGCACAACTTTAAAAGCACTTAGAAAAAATTCCTCACAAAGAGGGTCTTTACTTTAACTACACAGGAAGTTTTTTAATTCAATTTTTTATAAATCGTTTTTTCATATTTTTATACCCTTCACCACTACTGTGGTATAATAAGTTTGTGCATTTGTATGTAACGCCAAGAAGGAAAAGTCTGAGACCCATCGTTTAGTATACCGATCGTCTTAGAATTAAATTCTAAATCGATTTAGCGATACCACTACTGTGGTACAGGGTATAATAAGTTTGTGCATTTGTATGTAACGCCAAGAAATAGTGGTCATAGACCCATCTTTTAGTATACCGATCGGCTTAGAATTAAATTCTGAGTCGATTTAGCGATGTTCGTCTGTCTGTATGTCTGTCTGTCTCTCCGTCCGTCCGTCTGTCTGTATATGTAATTTTGTGCACAAAGTACAGCTCGCAATTTAAGTCCGATCGTCCTCAAATTTGGCATAGGGCCGTTTCAAGGGACAGAGACAATCGCTATTGGTTTTGGAAAAAATCGGTTCAGATTTACATATAGCTTTATCCCCGATTTGGTCGTAGTTGGCGTGTTTATCAACCGATTTTCTTGAAATACCGTACATCCAAATATTTTATGAATCTCGAAAATCTTCCAAAATTTCAGCCAAATCGGTTGAGATTTAGATATAGCTCCCATATATATCTTTCGTCCGATTTAGACTCATATGACCACAGAGGCCAAAGTTTACTACCGATCTTCGTGAAATTTTGCACAGAGGGTAGAATTGATATTCTACCAATTCTTGGTAAATTTAATTGAAATCGGTTCAAATTTAGATATAGCTCCCATATATATCTTTCGCCCGATATGGACTAATATGGTCCCAGAAGCCAGAGTTTTACCCCAATTTGGTTGAAATTTTGCACTAGGAGTATAATTAGTAGTGTAGTCAAGTGCGCCAAATTTTGTTGAAATCGGTTCAGATTTAGATATAGCTCCCATATATAGCTTTCGCCCGATTTACACTCATATGACCACAGTGGCCTATCTTTTACTCCTATTTAATTGAAATTTTGCATAGGGAGTAGAATTAGCATTGTAGCTATGCGTGCCAAATTTGGTTCAAATCGGTTCAGATTTAGATATATCTCCCATATATATGTTTTTCTGATTTTGACAAAAATGGTCAAAATACCAGCACTTTCCTTGTAAAATCGCCACTGGGTAGTCGAAAACTTTTAAAAATTACTCTAATTTTCCTAAACCTCTAATACATGTATATCGAGCGATAAATCATAAATAAACTTTTGCGAAGTTTCCTTAAAATTGCTTCAGATTTAAATGTTTCCCATATTTTTTTACTAACATTCTGTTCCACCCTAGTGCATTAGCCGACTTAATTTTTGAGTCTATAGATTTTGTAGAAGTCTATCAAATTCTGTCCAGATCGAGTGATATTTAAATGTATGTATTTGGGACAAACCTTTATATATAGCCCCCCCAACACATTTGACGGATGTGATATGGTATCGAAAATTTAGATCTACAAAGTGGTGCAGGGTATAATATAGTAGGCCCCGCCCGACTTTAGACTTTCATTACTTGTTATAAATCTTTTTTTTTCATATTTGTATACCCTTCACCACTGCTGTGGTACAGGGTTTAATAAGTTTGTGCATTTGTATGTAACGCCAAGAAGGAAAAGTCTGAGACCCATCGTTTAGTATACCGATCGTCTTAGAATTACATTCTGAGTCGATTTAGCGATGTCCGTCCGTCTGTCTGTTCATGTATTTTTGTGCGCAAAGTACAGGTCGCAGTTTAAATCCGATCGCCCTCAAATTATGCATTGGGTCGTTTTTTGGAACAAAGACAATCGCTATTGATTTTGGAAAAAATCGGTTCAGATTTAGATCTAGCTGTCATCAACCTGTTTATCAACCTATGTTCTTCAAATTCCGTACATCCGAATATTTTATGAGTCTTGAAAATCTTGCAAAATATCAGGCAAATCGGTTCAGATTTATATATAGCTCCCAGACTCATATGGCAACAGAGGCCAAAGTTTACTACCGATTTTCGTGAAATTTTGCACAGAGAGTAAAATTGACATTCTACCAATGCTTGGTAAATTTGATTGAAATCGATTCAAATTTAGATATAGCTCCCATATATATCTTTCGTCCGATTTGCACTTATATGGCCTCAAAAGCAAGAGTTTTGCCCTGAAATGCTTAAAATTTTGCACGAGAGGTACGTTTAATGGTGTCGTTATGTGTGCCAAATTTGGTTAAAATCGGTTCAAATTTAGATATAGCTCCCATATATATCTTTCGTCCGATTTAGACTCATATGGCCTCAAAAGCCAGAGTTTTGCCATGACTTGCTTCAAATTTTGCACAAGGAGTACGTTTAATAGTACCGATATGGCCAAAATTTCCACACTTTATACAAAATTCTGTAATGATTTCCCCATATCTTAGTCATATTCTACAGACTTTAATGCCAGAATTTGCACAGAACGGTTGAGTTTTATATCACAACCCACACTTGACCACATATCTTAACGAGATCTAACCAATATCCTTGTAAAATCGCCACTGATGAGTAGCAAAAATTGTAAATATTACTAAAATTGTCCTATATCTCGAATACATATGTATCGCCTGATGACAATTGCATTAAAATTTCTCTCGCTTCAAATTTCCCAAATTTTTTTACTAACATTGTGTTTCATTCCAGGGCGTTAGCCGATATAAATTTTAATTCTATAGTTTTTATAGAAGTACAAAAAATTGTCTCCATTAAAAGTATTTGTATCTGGAAATGCACACCTCCCAGTAAATTTGAAATATATGAGATGGTAACACAAGTATTTGTCTACATAGTGGTGAAGGCTATAATATAGTCGGCTCCGGCAGACTTTAGACTTTACTTACTTGTTAATGGGTAATTTTAATTTTTGTTTGTTTGAAATGTGTTATAAACACAGCAATAATTAATAAAATGTTCAAATTTATTTAACATTTATGAAATTATTATAGAAAAATTACAAATTTTTGGAAATATTTAGGGTCCAATGTTACAGATAAGCATTAAAATACATTAAAAATCATAAAAAAATTTTAAAAATTAATTATTTGGCATAAACACAAAATTTTTCAATTCACTGAAATCGGATCACACTTTAAAAAGTGAAAATTCAGTGAGACTGATGTTGAAATGGTGGACATCCGCCCTGTGACAAGATCATGTTCAATTCATCGCTTCCGGGGCAATTTTGCACCATTTCCGGCATCAAAAAGAACATTTTCCTTTCTTTTTTAGCGACTTTTTTGTGGGTATATACACGGACGAAAAAGACTGTTTTTCATACACAGAAAAAAATTTCACGAAATTTTTTCCAATTAAAATCTTAATTGAGTTTTAAAAAATATTCAAATAAACATTTAATTCAATCAACAAATTTTTTAATTGAAACAAAAATCAATCACAAAAATTAATAGTATCAATTAATTTTTTAATTGGATCGATTAATTTTTTTATTGACTGTCAATTAATTTTTTAATTGATACTATCATTTCTGTGATTAAAGACATTTCAATTAAAAAATTAATTGGATCAATTAATTTCGTGATTGAATCTGAATTTTTTTTGTGTGTATGTATGGGTGTAAAAATTATATGTTCGGAACTCAAATTTTCAAATTCAAATTGTTCATAAACTAGCATAACCTGTTTGTGACATATATGTTAATATGTTAGAACATATTACGTTTGGGACACAAAATGTTTGTAAATATAATATGATTAGATGCAAACATTTGCAATTTAGAAAGAGCCTATAAAAAAATATGTGTTTAGAAAGAGAGACCCAGAAAGTCTGCTGTAAGTAAAATAATGGAAGTAACCAATTGACACCTTAAAAATATATCCACACAAAGAAAATTTCATAAAATTTTTTTTCTACCAGTGTATGCCCAAAGGTGAAAAATAATATGTTTGAACAATACAAACAATATCTTGTTTGGACCAATCCTGAAAATATATATGCTTAAAGCAAAATATGTTTTGGGTATATTTTACGGAAGCGATTTTTTTTGAGGGTGTATCTCTGAGATATAAACCTATAATTTATACTCGAAGGTTTTGGTCTGAAGTTCAGCTCGGTTATTCTGCAGTCCCACAAAAGTTAAAAGATGTTAGAATGTTATTTCTGTCGGTTTTCGACAGTCACAAAGTTGTATGATAAATGTCTAAAACTTTATATAAAGGGTAATTTTTTCAAGAGCTCTAGGAAATTAATCGACAACAAGGTTTATATAATTAAAAGTTTGAAGATTATTTCAAGCAAATGTAGACCGTGACTGCGCTGCAAATGGTTTATCCGCTTAGTCCAATTTTGGCATACTCTTTCCAACATTTTTGGTCGGTGTCTAACGAATAAATGCTTTAATGTTGGATTGCAATGAGTAACTTGAAGCGGCGTCGTCTGTAAAACCAGGAGCTTTAACTAGAGTATCTAAATTTAGTTGTAAACAAGTATATACAGCAATAAGTTCGGCCGGGCCGAATCTTAAATACCCACCACCATGAATCAAATATTATCGTTTCCTTTGAAATATCAGGGGGATTTGATGACAGATATTCTCCCAAACAGAGCAGTTCAACTAGTACACTTCTCGAAGATAAATTTAAAGATTTTACCTATGAAGACTATATCAGATTCTGAATTTATATGAACCATTTTTGTTTGAGTTTTAGAGGAATCATTAACATCTCTTGTAAGTGTGCAAGAAAATGATGAAATAACGCCTTGATTTGAAATCTGGAATCTTTAGATTTTCACACCGATTATTTAAATGATTACGAAAAGTAAAATGTGGAAATTTTAAATTCAGTTTCAAGCAATTTTCATGATCAGTGCGCCTTCTTTAGCCTCAAAAATGAAATCTGTCGGTATGTAGGCCTTACCAAATGGACCGATAAAAACTAAATCCGATACACGTTTTTTGTGAGTCTAACGTTCCAGTATATTTACAATTTCAGGCAAATCGGATAAAAACTACTGTTTCTAGGAGTCACATCGGGAGATCGTCTATATGGAGGCTATACTAAAACATTGACCGATATTCACTATTTTCGACGCACCTCTTTATGGTCCTGAAAATAATTTTAGATATCAAATTCTATGCCAATTGGAGAAAAACTACGATTTCTATAAGCCCAAGAAGTAAAATCAGGAGGTCGGACTATATGGAGGCTATATCAAAACATGGACCGATACTCACCATTTTCGGCACACCTTTTTATGGTCCTAAAATACTTCTAGATTTCCAATTTCAGGCAGATTTAATAAAAACTACGGATTCTAGAAGCTTAAAAAGTAAAATCGGGAGATCGGTCTATATGGGGGCTATACCAAAACATGAACCCATAATCACCGTTTTCGGCCAACCTCTTTATGGTCCTAAAATACCTCTAGATTTTCAATTTCAGGCAAATTGGATAAAAACTACGGATTCTAGAAGCTCAAGAAGTAATATCGGGAAATCGGTCTATATGGGGGCTATACCAAAACATGAACCCATAATCACCATTTTCGGCACACCTCTTTATGGTCCTAAAACACCTCTAGATTTTCAATTTCAGGCAAATTGGATAAAAACTACGGATTCTAGAAGCTCAATAAGTAATATTGGGAAATCGGTCTATATGGAGGCTATATCAAAACATGGACCGATACTCACTATTTTCGGCACACCTTTTTATGGTCCTAACATACCTCTAGATTTCCAATTTCAGGCAAATTGGATAAAAACTAAGAACAGAAACCAAGATTTACAACAGAAATATTAGTATTAGAACCTGTGGATTCGGATCAAGTAGAGAATATATTAGACAATCTGCATATTAATAAGGCACCAGGTTTTGACAAGGTGACTAAGAAGATGTTATTGACTAGGAAATATTCAGTCGTGCAGATAATAACGATGATTTTTAACATGATACTGCAGGATTCGGTTTATCCTGAAATTCTTAAGTTGCAGAAGATAACACCAATTCCTAAAGCTAAACTGCTTAGTTCAATTGAGAATTATCGTCCGATTACTACCTTGTCTCTTGTTGATAAGATATTGGAAAAAATAATTGTTGGACAACTGTTGGATTATGTAGATGAGAAATGCATATTGTCTGAGAGTCAATATGGATTTATGAAGGGTACAGGAACAGAAGAGGCTGTTCTTAATGTAATTGACTCAATTTGCGATGGGTTTGACAATGGCTATAAAGGAGTAGCGGGAGTGTTTTATGACCTTACAAAGGCATTTGACCTTGTCGATCATTCTATATTGATAACGAAATTAGGTTTATTGGGATTTTCTCCAGCAACATTGGAATTGTTTGAGAATTATTTACAGAATAGGTGGCAGTACGTTTCAATCGGTGAATTTGAAAGTGATAAATTGCCCGTTTTGTCAGGTGTCCCGCAAGGCAGCGTTCTTGGGCCGTTGTTATTTAAATTATATATTAATGATCTGTCAAATATCCCCTTTAGGGGAAAACTATTTTTATATGCGGACGACATATGTCTATTATATTGTTATAATCATTCGGAAGTTTTACGAACACATATTGAATATGATGCGTCGATCTTGTCGGAGTTTTTGAGGGTCAACAGACTTAAGTGGAACGGGAAGAAGACAAAACTGATACGATTTAGGCCACATGTATCCAGAGAGGATACTACCTTGAGTGTACATATTGATGGAGACATTATTAAGGAATGTGATGCTGTAAAATATCTTGAGATGCACATTAGTAGGAACTTATCATGGGATACGCATATAACGCACTTAAAGTCAACTATATCATCTGGAATAGGGATATTGAATAGGATGAGAAATAAGCTCAATGTGGAGCAGAAAATGATGCTTTACCAATCCCTTATTCATTCTCACCTGACATACCTACCGGGAGTATATGCTAGTAAATGTTGTTCCCTAATAAGATCTCTTCAATCTGCACAGAATAGAGCGCTTAAGATAGTTTTCAACCTTCCTCGTCGATATCGTACTCGGGATTTATTTAGGAACTTTGCAAGTGGTATCCTTCCCGTGAGAGGTTTGTACAAGCAACAAATTAATACTTATGTTTTTAAATGTGTTAGAGGTATAGGAAAGCATACATTGCAATTTGGTTCCAACTTAGCGCACACCCATCGTATGACAAGACAAGCAATGGAACTTAATACTGTTAGATGTCGCCTTGAGATGACAAAACAGCGTATAAAATATGCTGGACCCTTCGAATACAACTTATTGCCAAGGGATCTGAAAAACATTAATTGTATATCACGATTTAAGAGTGAGTTAAAAGACTTTCTAATCCAAAATGTAGAGATGCTCCATACATTTTAAGTGTATATAGCAAGTAGCATTTTTTTTTTTAATTTAAATTATAATATATATTTATAATATGTACTATTTTAGAATTTATTCTTGTATTTATATGAATTAAAAAGTTATATCTTGGTATATACATTATATTTATATGCAGTTAACTTGTTGCCATTTTGCTTCTTTTAAGCCTTTTTTTTGCGCAGAGACCTTGAATTTTATTTTGTAATTGTATATATGAATAATAATAAATAAAAAAATAAAAAAAAAATAAAATAAATAAAAATGTTATATAATCCCAAGAAGTGAAATCGGGAGATCAGTCTATATGGGGGCTATAGCAAAACATGGACCTATACTCACCATTTTTAGCGCACCCCTTTATGGTCCTAGAATATCTATAGATTACCAATTTCAGGTGAATTGGATAAAAACTACGGCTTTTATAAGCCCAAAACCCCAAATCGGGAGGTCGGTTTATATGGGGACTATATCAAAACCAGGACCGAACTTGACCTGCCTGCAGACAAAAGATTGTGCAAAATTTGAGCATGATTGCTTCATTATTGAATACTCTAGCGTGATTACAACAGACAGACGGACATGGTTATATCGACTTAGAATTTCTCCCTGATCAAGAATATATATATACTTTATATAGTTGGAAATCGATATTTCGATGTGATACAAACGGAAAGACAAACTTATTATACTCCCGTCACCACTCTATGGTGGTGGGTATAAAAATAAAGAATTAACAATTCACCTGAACCCCAATCTTTAGTAGTGGAGTACATAAGATTCGTCCTGATTATACTAGATTTCCGCCACTAGATTTCCATAGTTAGTGCATATGTTTGCAACACCCAGAAGGACACGAGATAGACACATGGTGTCTTTGGCAACAATGCTCAGGGTGGGCTCCTGGGTCGATATAGCCATGTCCGTCTGTCCGTGAACACATTTTTGTAATCAAAGTCTAGGTCGCAGTTTTAGTCCAATCGACTTCAAATTTGGCACAAGTATGTGTTTTGACTCAGAATAGAACTATTGATTTTGGATGAAATCGGTTCAGATCTAGATATAGCTCGCATATATATATTTCGCCCGATATGGACTTATCAGGCTCCAGAAGCCAGAGTTTTACCCTAATTTGCTTAAAATTTTGCACAAGAAGTGCAAACTGCACACTTGACTATAGTACTATAGTCAAGTGTACCAAATTTTATTGAAATCGGTTCAGATTTAGATATAGCTCCCATATATAGCTTTGCCCGATTTACACTAATATGACCACAGAGGCCAATTGTTTGCTCAGATTTAGTTAAAATTTTGCACAAGGAGAAGAATTAGCATTGTAGCTATGCGTGCCAAATTTGGTTGAAATCGGTTCAGATTTAGATACAGCTCCCATATATAGCTTTCGCCCGATTTGCAATCATATGACCACAGAGGCCAATTTTTTCCTCCGATTTAGTTGAAATTTTTCACAGGGAGTAGAATTAGCATTGTAGCTATGCGTGCTAAATTTGGTTGAAATCGCTTCAGATTTAGATACAGCTCCCATATATAGCTGTCGCCCGATTTACACTCATATGACCACAGAGGCCAATTTTTTGCTCCGATTTAGTTGAACATTTTCACAGGGAGTAGAATTAGCATTGTAATTATGCGTGCCAAATTTGGTTCAAATCGGTTCAGATTTAGATATAGCTCCCATATATATGTTTTTCTGAATTCGGCAAAAATGGTCAAAATACCAACATTTTCCATGTAAAATTGCCACTGCTTAGTCGAAAAGTTGTAAAAATGGCTCTAATTTTCTTAAACTTCTAATACATATATATTGAGCGATAAATTATAAATAAACTTTTGCGAAGTTTCCTTAAAATTGCTTCAGATTTAAATGTTTCCCATATTTTTTTTTACAACATTGTGTTCCACCCTGGTGCATTAGCCGACTTAAATTTTGAGTCTATAGATTTTGTACAAGTCTATCAAATTCTGTCCAGATCGAGTGGGACAAACCTTTATATATATCGCCCCCAACACATTCGACGGATGTGATATGGTATCGAAAATTTAGATCTACAAAGTGGTGCAGGGTATAATATAGTCGGCCCCGCCCGACTTTAGACTTTCCTTACTTGTTTTTACTAACATTGTGTTCCACCCGGGTGCATTAGCCGACTTAAATTTTGAGTCTATAGATTTTGTAGAAGTCTATCAAATTCTGTCCAGATCGAGTGGGACAAACCTTTATATATATCGCCCCCAACACATTCGACGGATGTGATATGGTATCGAAAATTTAGATCTACAAAGTGGTGCAGGGTATAATATAGTCGGCCCCGCCCGACTTTAGACTTTCCTTACTTGTTTTTACTAACATTGTGTTCCACCCTAGTGCATTAGCCAACTTAAATTTTAAGTCTATAGATTTTGTAAAAGTCTATCAAATTCTGTCCAGATCGAGTGATATTTAAATGTATGTATTTGGGACAAACCTTTATATATAGCCCCCAACACATTTGACGGATGTGATATGGTATCGAAAATTTTGGATCTACAAAGTGGTGCAGGGTATAATATAGTCGGCCCCGCCCGACTTTAGACTTTCCTTACTTGTTTTTATATACACCCAGAGAAGGAATATGATAACGCCAAACATGTTTCAAGAGCAAACTGTTATGGTTGGATGGTGAACTATTATTATTGTGAGCTATTATATTTTCTCTGAAATGTATATGTACAATTAATTGTCTTTGACAACAATTGCAGTGAGCTCCATTTGAAATCTCAAATCA
Source organism: Haematobia irritans (assembly GCF_050003625.1). Taxonomy (NCBI): domain Eukaryota; kingdom Metazoa; phylum Arthropoda; class Insecta; order Diptera; family Muscidae; genus Haematobia; species Haematobia irritans. The sequence continues at coordinate 121,346,852 of NC_134399.1, read as the reverse complement.
AAAAATGTTCTTTGTTTGATGAGTTCCAAATGAATACTAATTTCGTTATTGATTAAAAACTTACATCTAGAATAATGAAAATCTTAAATCTAGTCTAGAGCAACATAACAACAATCTGTTATCATTCTTCTAGATCTCTTATCACCTAACAAACGATCCCAAGTGAACATGTAGCGCACATGCACGTCTGCTAGTAACCCTTTGAAAACACCCTCACACATAAGTGCATCTTAGAATGGGTGGTTCATTTTGATCATTTCTATTATCTTCCCAAGTGGAAAGAGAAAGTAATAAACCTAAATGTAAACACTATGCTAGAGATTATTGATATTTACTTGCACAGGATGTATTTGTTCCATATGCATTTATTTTGATTAGAACCCCCAAGAGATCCCATGTTCAAAGCATATTTTTTTTTGAACAATGTATTTGAAAAATGTTCCATGTTTACCGTCCAAAAATAACATGTTTGAGGTGATAATATTCCTTCTCTGCCAGTACTTTTCAAATTTTCAAATTCTACTACTAGTCTATATGGAGTACATATCATAAATCCCAACAAACACTGGATATTACCAGGGTTGGCCTGTCACAAACTGTGACTTTTGCGACATACATTTGCGACGGTATAATACGTATGTCGCAAAAGTCGTAAACCTGCTGTAGAAAACCAAATTTTGAATAGAAGAAATCCTGAACATTTTTTAATTTAGTTTGACAGCATTTGCTGTGAGTTTCTGCCGAAATTTGTGAAAGTTTTCCCATGATCAAGCCTATTTTCTTAGGTGGTATCGAAATTCCCGTTGGTGAGTGTGCAAAATACCTTGGGGTTATATTGGACAGGAGACTGAACTTAAAGCTAAGAAAGGACGAGAAAATCCACGGTTACCCTGAACTCGTGCAAAAGGGAAAATGTGGGGACTAAAACCGAAAATTGTGAACATTCCTAAGAATTGAAACTTCTTCGCACATACCATCGTCTTGGATATCATCGAATTCGCTGCCTAGCTGACGCGACTAAAGTATTTTCAGTTTGCGACTTTTGTTACTTTTTCTACATTTACGACGCGTATGTGACGTTTACGACGTTTACAACTTTGCGACAGTCGCAAACCTAAAAGAGTTTGATACAGACCATCTCTGGATATTACATATCCGACCGATTCTTGTATTTATATCCAGTTGCCTTGTTTAGAATAATGATACCATTACCATTTACTCTGGGATAGCTATCCTATATTATCCTAAACAATCTTCACTGCGGTATACCATTCATGACCAATATTTATTCTCTAGGGAATTTGCTACATGATATAAGTCGGTAATTCCTTCTTCAACTCTTTTCAAATCCTTCTAATTTTTTTCTATTTTATAGATTCTGGAAGTGATATAAAGTCATTCATATATAATAGGAGCCCAAAAGATATTTCTTATGAGCACATTTCAAGGATATCACACTTATTACACCACAAAGTGTTAGTGGTATATAAACAGGATTGCATGGTACCAAAACTTTATACAAGCGCAATATTAAATGATTTTCAAGCATCCACAGTTCGCACTTTTTATAATTCAAAGAACCAACGTATGTGGATATGTACGCAAACGAATGGAAAGCTATTCGTGTTCCATACACAATACTAGGCATGTTACCTCCCGTTATAATACTTTATCAATTCCACATCTCTCACGCAAACAATATCATTTCATTTCCAGGTCTCATGATACTAAACAGCAGTGGGTTTCCTTCATACTTAGGCACAGATGTTGCTGTTGCTTCCATCGTCATTATTGTCCTTCCTGTATTAGTATTAGTTTGCATGCAATGATAGGTGTATTGTAAGAGGCTCTCAAATACAAATACATACAATGGCATATCATACCCTATTCTGGAAACATTTTGAGGTATGAATTTCATTTATGGGAAATTTGGTAAGCGAACACATTGATACAGGTGTATAAGCATTCCTGATACGTTAATTATTTGCTACACTTGACACTAATCAGATACATGTATACGTTTTCACGCACACACATTCTCAGTATTCCTTAGAAACACAAATAATCGTATTTATAGGCTTATATAAAATGCGTACCTGCTTAACTGGTAATTATCATTTTATTTGTCATACCTAGAAATATGAGATTCCCCAGGATATAAAGGATCCAGTAAAAAAAGCTTCCAACTTGTGTTCGCAGTTGCCATTTTTGGTAGAATTATAACAAAAATGTTAAATTTTTTTACTGTTTGATAGATTAGTAGTAGTATGGTTTGATAGATTTTGGTAAAATATTCGATGTAAATATTCGGCAAAATATTTGTTACAGAGTTTTCAATAGAAAAATTTTGGCAAAATTTTCTATAGAAATTTCATTTTTTCAAAAGTTTCTATAAAAATAAAATTTTGGTAAATCTTCCTAGAGAAATAAAATTTTCAAAAAATTGTCTATAGAAATAAAGTTTTGACAAAATTTTATATAAAAATAAAATTTTGACAAAATTTTCTGTAGAAATAAAATTTTAGCAAAATTTTCTATAGAAAAATTTTGGCATAGTTTTCTGTAGAAATAACATTTTGGCAAAACTTCCTATAGAAATAAAATTTTGGCAAAATTCTCCTACAGAAATAAATTTTTGCAAAATTTTCTATAGAATTCAAATTTTAAAAAAATTTTCTAAAGAAATAAAAATTTTAACAAAATTTTCTATAGAAATAAAATTTTGACAAAATTTTCTGTAAAAATAATATTTTAACAATGTTTTTTATAGAAATAACATTTTTACAAAATATTCTATTCAAATAAAATTTTGACAAAATTTCCTATAGAAAGAATAATTTGACAACAATTTCCATAGAAAAAAAATGTTGAAGAAATGTTCTATATTTAGAAGTAAAATTTAGACAACATTTTATATAAATAAACTCTTGACATTTTGGCATAATTTTCTGTAGAAATAAAATTTTGGCAAAATTTTGTATAGAAATAAAATTTTGACAAAATTTTGTATAGAAATAAAATTTTGACAAAATGTTCTATGGAAATAAAATTTTTGAATCATTTCCTATAGAAATAAAATTTTAACAAAATTTTTTATAGAAATAAAATTTTGGCAAAATACTATATCGAAATAATATTTTGACTAAATTTTCTGTAAAAAAAAAATTCTTTAGAAATAAAATTTTGACAAAATTTTCTATTGAAATAACATTTTAACAAAATTATGAAAAAAAAAAATGTTAACAAAATTTCTTATAGAAATAAAATTTTGACAAAATATTCTGCAAAAATAAAATTTTGGCAAAATATTCTACTGAAATAAAATTTGGCAAAATTTTCTTTAAAGATTATATTTTGACAAAGTTTTGTATAGAAATAAAATTTTGACAAAATTTCCTATAAAAATAAAATGTTGGCAAGATTTCCTAAAGAAATAACATTTTGTCAAAATTTCCTATAGAAATGAAAATTTTGACAACTTTTTCTATAGAAATAAACTTTACTATTGAAATACAATTTTGACAAAATTATGTATAAAAATAAAATTTTGTCAAAATTTGTTATAGAAATAAAATTTTGACAAAATGTTTTATAGAAATACAATTTTGACACAATTTTGTATAGAAATAAAAAATAATAGAAATAATAATAAAAATTTTTTATAGAAATAAAATGTTGACAAAAATTTTTTTTTTGACAAAATGTTCTATAGAAATAAAATTTTGGAAAATATTCTATAGAAATAAAATTTTGACAGAAATAAAATTTTGCCAAAATATAATATTTGGACAAGGTTTTGTATAAAAATAAAATTTTTACAAAATTTCTTATAAAAGGAAAATGTTGGCAAGATTTCTTATAAAAAGAAAATGTTGGCAAGATTTACTATAAAAAGAAATAAAATTTTGACAAAATGTTCTATGGAAATAACATTTTTGAAAAATTTCCCAAATGCCTTGGAATACAACTGGACAATAAACTAAATTTCAGCAAACATATAGGTGATACTGCACTAAAGAGCTCCAATGTCCTCAAAACACTATGGCCAATATTAAATTACCGTTCACCTTTGGACATACGAAACAAAATCCTAATTTTCAAATCAGTGATAAGGCCGACACTCACATTTGGCTGTCCCATATGGTACAAATCGGCAAAAACACATATAAGGAAGCTGCAAATAATTCAAAATAAATGCCTTAAAATTATCCACAATCTGCGATGGAGATTTCCAACAAATCAACTTCACCACACATATGGATATGAAAAGATTGACGACTTCATACACAGACTTAGCGAAGCCTATTTTAACAAAAATATGCAATCAGCTTATCCATTGATAAGGGCTTGCAGCAATGGCTCATTATAAATATTAGCGTATAAAACAGTTATCACCAAATTGAAAACTATATGTATTAAGAGTTTACGATTAGTAAATTTAATTTATACATATTTGATTTTCTGGCAATGTTTGATTATTAACAAGATTCTATAGAAAGGGTTTTTACCTATTTTACCCTTTGAAATGTTCATTGAAAAGTAAACATCACAAAAACTAAAAACTGATCTCATTTGTTGTAATATCTAGTGTAATGTCTCGAAAAATGTATTTAGATGAAAAAGTAAAGTAAATAAAGATGAATTAATAAATTGAAAAAAAATTGAAAAATTTTCTATAGATATAAAATTTTAACAAAATTTTTATATAGAAATAAAATTTTGGCAAAATATTATATATTCCAGGCCGAATCTTATGTACCCTCCACCATGGATTGCGTAGAAACTTCTATGAAAGACTGTCATCCACAATCGAATTACTTGGGTTGTGGTATATTAAAACTTCTTAACATCGTTTTCTAAATTGTGAGTTAGTCCATACGTGGTATATATCAAAGTTATGTATAGGTAAGTCTACAAATAATTACGAATCGATGTGGACTTTTTGCGCGATGCGTAGGAAGCCAGAAATATGGGGGTCGCTTATATGGGGGCAATATACAATTATGAACTTGATATGGACCAATTTTTGTGTGATTGGGGATCGATTTATCTGAGGGCTATATATAACTATAGACCGATATGGACCTAGTTAGGCATGACTGTTAATGGCCATATATTAGCAAAATGTACCAAATTTCAACTGACTCGGATGAAATTTGTTCCTCCAAGAAGCTCCGAAACCACATCTCGGGATCGGTTTATATGGGGGCTATATATGATTATGGACTGATATGGACCACTTTTGGCATGGTTGTTAAATATCATATAGTACCACCACGTACCAAATTTCAACCAGATCGGATGAATTTTGCTTCTCCAAAAGGCACCGGAGGTCAAATCTGGGGATCGGTTTATATGGGAGCTATATATAATTATGGACTGATATGAGCCAATTCCTGCATGGTTATACTAACATCATGCACCAAATTTCAACCGAATCGGATGAATTTTGCTCTTCCAAGGTGCTCCGGAGGTCAAATATGGGGATCGGTTTATATGGGGCCTATATATAATTATAAACCGATTAAGACCAATTTTTGAATGGGTGTTTGAGGCCATATATTAACACCACGTACCAAATTTCAACTGAATCAGATGAATTTTGGTCTTCCAAGAGGCTCCGGAGGTCAAATCTGGTGATCGGTTTATATGGGGGCTATATATAATTATAGACCGATGTGGACCACTTTTTGCATGGTTGTTAGAGACCATATACTAACACCATGTACCAAATTTCAGCCGGATCGGATAAAAGTTGCTTCTCTTAGAGGCTCCGCAAGCCAAATCGGGGGATCGGTTTATATGGGGGCTATATAAAATTATGGACCGATGTGGACCAGTTTTTGCGTGGTTGTTAGAGACCATATACTAACACCATGTACCAAATTTCGGCCGGATCGGATGAAATTTGCTTCTCTTGGAGGATCCGCAAGCTAAATCGGGGGATCGGTTTATATGGGGGCTATATATAATTATGGACCGATGTGGACCAATTTTTGCATGGTTGTTAGAGACCATATACTAACACCATGTACCAAATTTCACCCGAATAGGATGAAATTTGCTTCTCTTAGAGGAGCCGCAAGCCAAATGTGGGGGTCCGTTTATATACGTAAAAGTGGACCGATATGGCCCATTTGCAATATCATCTGACCTATATCAATAACAACTACTTGTACCAAGTTTCAAGTCGATAGCTTGTTTCGTTCGGAAGTTAGCGTGATTTCAACAGACGGACGGACGGACATGCTTAGATCGACTCAGAATTTCACCACGACCCAGAATATATATACTTTATGGGGTCTTAGAGCAATATTTCGATGTGTTACAAACGGAATGACAAAGTTAATATACCCCCATCCTATGGTGGAGGGTATAAAATTTAAATGTTAACAACATTTTTTATAGAAATAAAATTTTGACAAAATGTTCTACAAACATAAAATTTTGCAAAATATTCTATTGAAATAAATATAATATTTGGACAATGTTTTCCACGGAAATAAAATTATTACAAAATTTCCTATAAAAAGAAAATGTTGGCAAGATTTCCTGTAAAAAGAAAATGTTGGCAAGATTTTGTATAGAAATAAAATTTTGGCAAAATTTCCTGTAGAAATAAAACTTTCTACAGAAATAATATTATGACAACGTTTTTTAAGGAAATAATTAAAAATTTGGCAATTTTTTTATAGAAATAAAACCGGGTTGGATGAAAAATGATCCTTATAGATTCTCCGGAGGTCCGGTATGGACCATTCGTAATAACATCCGACCTACATGAATAACTACTACTTGTGCCAATTTTCAAGTTTATAGCTTGTTGTATGATTTCACTACGCGGACTATCGTCGGTAGACTGACTCAGAATTTCACCACGACTTAGAATATATATTCTTTATGGTGTTTGAGATCAGTATTTCGATGTGTTACAAATTGAATGACAAAGTTAGTATACCACCTATGGTGAAGGAAGTAAGGAAAGTCAATAATCGGGAAGGACCGACTATAGACATTACCACTTTGAAGACCAACTTTTTTATTAACATCTGAAGTCTTTTAAATTTATTGGGAGCTGTATACAAAATATTTATATTCCCACATAATAAGATCTGAACCAAATTGGACAAAATATGGGAACTATATCTTAACTAAATTTGACATATAAAGCTAGAATATCAGTTGTACTCTGTCGGCAAAATTTGAAAAAAAATTTGACAAAATTTTCTATAGAAATAAAATTTTGACAAAATTTTCTATGAAAATAAAATCTTATAAAATAAGATGTTCACAAAATTTTCTATAGAAATAAAATTTTGACCAAATTTTCCATATAAATAAAATTTTGATAAAATTTTCTATAGAAATAAAATGATGACAAGATTTTTTCTAGAAATAAAATTTTGACAAAATTTCCCATGGAAATAAAATTTTGACAACATTTTTAAAAGAAAAATTTTCTATAGAAATAAAAATTTTGACAAAATGTTGTAGACTGTCTCAAAATTTCACTACGACTCAGAATATATATAGACACACAAATAACGCTAAACTGACTTAGAATTTAATTCTAAGATGATCGATGGGTCTCAGATTGGTCCTTTGTGGAACTGCTACTCTGTAGTGCTGATGGTTCGCAACCATCTGGATAGTGCAAAGGACATATCATGTGGATAAATCAAGGAATAGACATTCCTTAAAATTTTGCGATGTTCGAAGAAACTTCAAAGGAATCTTGCCGGCATTAGTTTCCATTTTTTATACCCTCCACCATAGGATAGGTGTATATTATCATTCCGTTTGTAACACATCGAAATATTGCTCTAAGACCCCATAAAGTATATATATTCTGGGTCGTGGTGAAATTCTGAGTCGATCTAAGCATGTCCGTCCGTCCGTCTGTTGAAATCACGCTAACTTCCGAACGAAACAAGCTATCGACTTGAAACTTGGCACAAGTAGTTGTTATTGATATAGGTCAGATGGTATTGCAAATGGGCCATATCGGTCCACTTTTACGTATAGCCCCCATATAAACGGACCCCCACATTTGGCATGCCGATACTCTAAGAGAAGCACATTTCATTCGATCCGGTTGAAATTGGGTACATGATGTCAGCATATGATCTCTAACAACCATGCAAAAATTGGTCCACATCGGTCCATATTTATATGTAGCCCCCATAAAAACCGATCCCCAGATTTGGCTTGCGGAGCCTCTAAGAGAAGCAAATTTCATTCGATCCGGTTGAAATTGGGTACATGATGTCAGCATATGGTCTCTAACAACCATGCAAAAATTGGTCCACATAGGTCCATAATTATATATAGCCCCATATAAACCGATCCCCAGATTTGACCTCCGGAGCCTCGTGGAAGAGCAAAATTCAACTGATTCGGTTGAAATTTGGTACGTGATGATATTTAACAAACATTACAAAAGAGGTCCATATCAGTCCATAATCATATATAGCCCCTATATAAACCGATGCCGAGATTTGGTTTTGGAGCCACTTGGAGGAGCAAATTTCATCCGAGGCAGTTTAAATTTGGTACATTGCGCTAGTATATGGTCTCTAACAACCATGCCTAACTAGGTCCATATCGGTCTATAGTTATATATAGCCTTCCGATAAATAGATCCCCAATCACACAAAAATTGGTCCATATCAAGTTCATAATTGTATATAGCCCACATATAAGCCACCCCCTTATTTCAATTCTGCCTCTCTACGTACCGTGCAAAAGTCCATATCGATTCGTAATTATTTGTAGACTTACCTATACATACCTTTTGTGTCTAATATATACCACGTATGGACTAACTCACAATTTAGGAACGGTGTTAAATAAGAAGTTTTAAGATACCACAACCGAAGTATTTCGATTGTGGATGATAGTTTTTCGTAGAAGTTTCTACGTAATACATGGTGGAGGGTACATAAGATTCGGCCTGGCCGAACTTACGGCCGTATATACTTGTTTATTAACAAAAAAAAAAAAATAAAAATAATTATAAATTAAATACATGTCATTTGTTGTGTTTAATTTTCATAGTTATGAACATTTGTTTTTAATTCAAGAATTTATAAAAACATCAGAACCTCAAATTTTCACGTTCGAGGATTTGTCGTGAATATCCGAACATGGGTGTATCTCAGATTATCCTCTAAGAACGTTACTCGGAACTATGTCCACAGACTTTTATTTGTATGACAGTCCCCCACCACTTTGGGAACAAAGTGTACAATCTCTTTTATTTATTAAATTTATTTTGATGCTCATATTTTTATGCATGCCAACTTCCAGAATCCCAAAATGCATTTTGGTACAACAAAGTTGTTTATAACCTCCATTCAAAGAGACATGCCAAAATGGATGGGGACTAATAGCGATGCGGCTCCTGTTTCGCTCTCCCAAATGTAAACAATCACCATGAATGGAGTTGTATGCTAAAAGGATCAGAAGCTGGAATGCATTTTTAAAACTGTCAGCTACTAAGTGATGTATTGCCAACGGCGCAACGTTCATTTATTTGCAACGACAAGAAAAGGATTAAAGTTGATAAGCTTAAGGGAATTTATGTGGGTGGTACCAATGTGACATCATGTTGATATGGTTATTTAATACTGGTATTTTCGTGGAATATACTGTTATTCAATGTTATGTTAAAATTGTATATCTTCGTTAGCTGTCTCCATCAGACATAAATACCTACTAGACTCTGTGATAGAAAATACGTAATAAAAAAATAAAAATCGGATTAAGAAATTTACAAAGTAGCTGACACTGGTAATTAATTAATTAAAATAATTACCAGGGCTATGGAGTCGAGCCAATTTTTATCGACTTCGACTCCAGCTTTTTTCATCAACCTCCGACTCCGGAGTCGACACCTGGTAATATAACTAAATTGTATTTTAATAACACTCATTTCTAATTCCACGAAAAATGAACCGATATAAATTATCTTATTTATTTATGTGTGGAAAAGAGCTCTAAATTTCACATTTGACGCCAATTGCATACCAACAAACCTTAGCATTTAAGAGGTCTAAAAAAATTTAGGCTAATTGGCTCATATTGTCAATAAATTAAATTATGACATAAATCTTCATAGAGGCCCCGTCATAATATGAACAGACACCAACAATTTTCTATAAATATATTTATAACAAGTAAGGAAAGTCTAAAGTCGGGCGGGGCCGACTATATTATACCCTGCTCCACTTTGTAGATCTAAATTTTCGATACCATATCACATCCGTCAAATGTGTTGGGTTTGTCCCAAATACATACATTTAAATATCACTCGATTTGGACAGAATTTGATAGACTTTTACAAACTCTATAGACTCAAAATTTAAGTTGGATAATGCACTAGGGTTGAACACAATTTTAGTAAAAAAATATGGGAAACATTTAAAGCAGAAGCAATTTTAAGGAAACTTCGCAAAAGTTGATTTATGATTTATCGCTCGATATATATGTATTATAAGTTTAGGAAAATTAGAGTAATTTTTACAACTTTTCGACTAAGCAGCGGCGATTTAACAAGGAAAATGTTGGTATTTTGACCATTTTTGTCGAAATCAGAAAAACACATATATGGGAGCTATATCTAAATCTGAACCGATTTCAAACAAATTTGGCACGCATAGCTACAATGCTAATTCTACTGCCAGTGCAACATTTCAACCAAATTGGGCCAAAACTCTGGCTTCTCTAAATCTGAACCGATTTCAATCAAATTTGGCACACATGACAACACTACCAATTGTACTCCTTGTGCAAAATTTCAAGCTAATCGGGATAATACTCTGGCTTCTGGGTCCATATAACTGCATATCGGGCTAAAGATATATATGGGAGCTATATCTAAATCTGAATCGATTTAAACCAAATTTGGCACGCATAGCTACAATGCTAAATCTACTCCCTGTGCAAAATTTCAACCAAATTGGGCCAAAACTCTGGCTTTTAGGACCATATTAGTCCATATCGGGCGAAAGATATATATGGGAGCTCTATCTAAATCTGAACGGATTTCAATCAAATTTTGCACACTTGACTATACTACTAATTGTACTCCTAGTGCAAAATTTCAACCAAATTCGGCCAAAAATCTGGCTTCTGGAGCCATATAAGTCCATATCGGGAGAAAGATATATATGGGAGCTATATTTAAATCTGAACCGATTTAAATCAAATTTTGCACACTTGACTAGACGACTAAGTGTTATGATTGTACAAAATTTCAAGCAAATCGGTATAAAACTCTGGCTGCTGGGTCCATATTAGTGCATATCGGGCGAAATATCTATATATGGGAGCTATATCTAAATCTGAACCGATTTCTTCCAAAATCAATAGGGTTCTATTCTGACCCAAATTAGGAACATGTACCAAATTTGAAGGCGATTGGACTTAAATTGCGACCTAGACTTTGATCACAAAAATGTGTTCACAGACAGACGGACGGACGGACAGACGGAGATGGTTATATCGACTCAGGGACCCACCCTGAGCATTATTGCCAAAGACACTATGTGTCTATCTCGTCTCCTTCTGGGTGTTACAAACATATGCACTAACTTATAATACCCTGTTCCACAGGGTATAATAATTTGTCAAGTAAATCGGAGAAAAATTTTAACCTATGGGTTTTAAATGGGCGAGGTAACAAATTTTGACCAAAATTTGGCATGCGTAGTAAGAACGTTAATTCTTCTCCTTGTACACAATTTAACGTTGGGATTTGGGACCATAGGAGCATAAGTCGGGCGTTGTCAACACAATTTGACACATTTACGACACTACTCCTTGTTCAAATTCAATTAAGTAAATTAAGGTAAAACTCTGGATTCTGGGGCCTTAAAAGTGAGAGATATATGGGAACTATATCTAAATCTGAACTGATTTTTTTCCAAGCTCAATAGGGTTCTATTCTGACCCACATTAATTTTGCAAATTTGGAGTCGATTGGACTACAATGAAATTGCGACCTAGGCGTTGATCACAAATATATTTTTACAGACAGACGGACATGTCTAGATCAAGACACCATGTGTCTATATCGTCTCCTTCTGGATTTTGAAAACATATGTACTAACTTATAATACCTTGTTCCACAGAGTGGTGCAGGGTATAAATAGCCGATATTTATAAAAACATACTTTCGATTTTGTGGCCCCAAAATAACCCAGCAAAAAAGCGTCGCCAAAAAAGTAGTGAAAATGTACTTTTTGGATCCGGAAGTTGTGCCAAATTGACGCAGAAGCGATGAATTTAACATGGGCTTGTCACAGGACTTGTCATAGGTCCACCATATCAGCAGGCGCTGCACTGAATTGGCATCATTGCTTAAGGCGTGAGGTGAATTCAGTGTTTTGGATGTGAATTAACAACTTTTGTGATATTTTGGCAAATGAATAATTTTTAAATTTTTTTTTATGATTTTTAATGCATTATAAGGCTTGTCTGGAACGTTTGTCATCAAATATTTCCAAAATTTCGCAATTTTTCTAGTAAGGATTTAACATTTTTTTGAGCTAAATTTAAATAATTTTTACCATTTTGTTATTTCTTAATATGTTTTTAACCTATTTGAAACAAACAACAACAAAAAAAAATAAATAAATAAATTTCCCATTAAAAATATAAAAAAGCGGTTTATAAAAAATTGACTCAAATGAACCTCCTGTGCAGCTAAAATAAAGAACATCTTTGGGAGGACATTTTTGGAAGTTATTTTAAACTTGTGCCTTGAGAAGAACTTACAAATTTGTTTGCTGGGAAACCAATAAAAACCAAATCGACCGAATCTGGAGGCTTATATGCTCCCCAGAATAGGTCTATGTAAGGCTATATCAAAATCTGGACCGACAGGATTAGTATTTTGAATATTTTATTAGGAATCTGAAATTCTGGTAAAAATTAAGAATGGCGAAAAATTGTAGTCCTTTTGGTACCACCGCATTGAAAGAAAGCTCAAGTCATATCTGGGAATTGGTTTACATGGAGGCCATATGTAGATATGGATCGAAATAAACCAATTTTGAGTGGTTGTTAGAAGGCTTATGTGGAAATCAGGCACCAAATTTCAATGGGATCGGTTGAAATTCCTCCTCCAAGAGGCTCCGAAAATTAAATATACACTGAAAAAATATTGCCAAAATATTTGCAATTAAGAAGTTGAAAACTTTTTCAATTAAGTAATTAATTGATATAACTAGCTTTTTAATCACACTCGGGAAGAATATGTCTGTTAAAAAATGATTGACATTTTTTAAAATATTAAAATAGTAAAAAATAATTGAAACAAACAACTTTTAATTAAAATACTAGCTGTAATTTTTATATATAGGCAAGATTAAAGATATGTCCATCGAACGGTTTAAAAGTTTGTAGGAAAGAAAGTGATTGGAAATAGTTACATTTTTAATTAAAGAATTTATAGAGTTTTGCAATCAAAAGTTTCCAATTGAATCAATTAAAAATGTTTTGCGAACATGTTAGAAATTTACTCTTCCAAAAGGATCCAGAATTAAAATCTGGGAATCGGTTTGTATTGAAGACTATACCTAAAAATATCCCGATGTAGCCCATTTGCAATACCATGAGACCTACACAATAGCAACTACGTTTCAAGCTGAGAGGTTATTTCGCTCGGAATTTAGCATGGTTTCAACAGACGAACGGAAGTCCTGGGTTCAACCCCGGTTACGACTAAACACTAAAAAGTTTCTCGACGATAGATTATACGCTCTCAGTGATGCAAATTTAAGTGTTTCAAGGCATTTCTAAGTGTGAGACGCTCTTAATGTGAAACGCCGTTCGGAGCTAAATAAAGAATCGAGCAGAACTGATTGATATGAGAGAAGCTCACCACAATAGCACAATAATCTGAATAGTCTATGTGAGCCTAATATAATGAACTGCCACTATACCCAGTGTTGCCAGTATTGGGGATTTCTCCCCAAATCGGGGATTTTTTTCTTGGATAGGGACAAAATTTTTGAGCTGGGGACTTGGGGATTTGGTGGGGAATTTCCACAAATGTGGGGATTTTGGTGGGGAATTTTCAAAATCAGTATAATAAATCAGGTTTTGAGTTATGGTGTGGGTGCAAAGGGTCTACGTTTTTCCGAGTGTAGAATGATTCGTAGGCCGTTAAATATTTGATTGTAGCCAATCTTTTCTTTATTGGTTTTTTCCAACAGGATTCCAATGAATAAAATTATGACAACTAACTAAAAAAGAATATTCAATGTCTATATGTTACAAAAAAAAATACTTGATTTTAAATTATAAATAAGAAAACATAGTAGCTACAATGGTTTATATGAAATTCTTTACTTCTACATGTTTAAAAGAGGCTTAAACAAGTATAAACGGCCGTAAGTTCGGCCAGGCCGAATCTTATGTACCCTCCACCATGGACTGTCATCCACAATCGAATTACTTGGGTTGTGGTATCTTAAATCGTTTTCTAAATTGTGAGTTAGTCCATACGTGGTATACGTTAGACAAAAAAAAGTATGTATAGGCAAGTCTACAAATAATTACGAATCGATATGGACTTTTGCACGGTACGTAGAGAGCAAGAATTGAAATATGGGGGTCGATTATATGGGGGCTGTATACAATTATGAACTTGATATGGACCAATTTTTGTGTGATTGGGGATCGATTTATCTGAGGGCTATATATAACTATAGACCGATATGGACCTAGTAAGACATGGTTGTTAACGGCCACATACTAGCACAATGTACCAAATTGCAACTGACTCGGATGAAATTTGCTACTCCAAAAGGCTCCAAAACCAAATCTCGGGATCGGTGTATATGTGGGCTATATGTGATTATGGACTGATATGGACCCCTTTTGGCATATCAGAATTGGCATAGCCAGAATTGAAATATGGGGGTCGCTTATATGGGGGCTATATACAATTATGAACTTGATATGGACCAATTTTTGTGTGATTGGGGATCGATTTATCTGAGGGCTATATATAACCATAGACCGATATGGACCTAGTTAGGCATGGTTTTTAACGGCCATATACTAGCACAATGCATCAAATTTCAACTGACTCGGATGAAATTTGCTCCTCCAAGAGGCTCCAAAACCAAATCTCGGGATCGGTTTATATGGGGGCTATATATGATTATGGACTGATATGGACCACTTTTGGCATGGTTGTTAAATATCATATACTACCACCACGTACAAAATTTCAACCAGATCGGATGAATTTTGCTTCTCCAAAAGGCACCGGAGGTCAATCTAGGGGATCGGTTTATATGGGTGCTATATATAATTATGGACTGATATGAACCAATTCTTGCATGGTTGTTGGATACCATATACTAACATAACGTACCAAATTTCAACCGAATCGGTCAAAATCTGGGGATCGGTTTATATGGGGGCTATATATAATTATGGACCGATTTCGACCAATTTTTGCATGGGCATTTGAGGCCATATAATAACACCACGTACCAAATTTCAACTGAATCAGATGAATTTTGGTCTTCCAAGAGGCTCCGGAGGTCAAATCTGGTGATCGGTTTATATGGGGGCTATATATATAATTACACTCAAAAAAAAGTGAACTCTCTATTTCACTAAAGCCATATTAACTTTATATTAGTTCATAGAATCATTATGTTTGGAAAAAGTTTATTTTAGTCAAATAATTTTTTGCGTATGTTAGTTAAATGAACTAAAAAACGGGAAAAAGTTATACACAAATAAAGCATAAAGATTTCCTAATTTCGTATTTTTTACAAAATACTTCATTATTTCTTTAAATTTGTAAATTTTACCAAAAAGGTGTCCATCATGAACTTCGTATCTCACTAAAGACATTATTGCAATTTTGAACTCCAAGATTTCTCTTAAAACTATAAAATTTTCTTTAACTACTGAAAAAATTTAGTTATGTCTAATAAATTTTCTTGAATTTGTCGAAAAATATTTACTTATTTTTGCCATATCGGAGTGATACCAGCGCTTGTAATACCGTTTAGTTAAAGTTTTCTAAAAAAGTTCCAAATTTTCTAAAATTAATCGAAAGTTATCTTTCCTGGTGGGTTCACTGTTTTTTCAGTGTATGGACCGATGTGGACCAATTTTTGCATGGTTGTTAGAGATCATATATTAACACCATGTACCGAATTTCAGCCGGATCGGATGAAATTTGCTTCTGTTAGAGGCACCACAAGCCAAATCTGGGGATCGGTTTATATGGGGGCTATATATAATTATGGACCGATGTGGATCAATTTTTGCATGGTTGTTAGAGACCATATACCAACACCATGTACCAAATTTCAGCCGGATCGGATGTAATATGCTTCTGTTAGAGGCTCCACAAGCCAAATCTGAGGGTCCCTTTATATGGGGGCTATACGTAAAAGTGGACCGATATGACCCATTTTCAATACCATCCGACCTACATCGATAACAACTACTTGTGCGAAGTTTCAAGTCGATAGCTTATTTCGTTCGGAAGTTAGCGTGATTTCAACAGACGGACGGACGGACATGCTCAGATCGACTCAGAATTTCACCACGACCCAGAATATATATATACTTTATGGGGTCTTAGAGCAATATTTCGATGTGTTACAAACGGAATGACAAAGTTAATATACCCCCCATCCTATGGTGGAGGGTATAAAAAGTACAGAGTCTTCAAACTAAAAAAAATCTATTCCAAGAGCTACTTTACAATTTACTTTGTTTTCTGAGAATTTTTTATACCCACCACCATAGGATGGGGGGTATATTAACTTTGTCATTCCGTTTGTAACACATCGAAATATTGCTCTAAGACCCCATAAAGTATATATATATTCTGGGTCGTGGTGAAATTCTGAGTCGATCTGAGCATGTCCGTCCGTCCGTCCGTCTGTTGAAATCACGCTAACTTCAGAACGAAACAAGCTAACGACTTGAAACTTGGCACAAGTAGTTGTTATTGATGTAGGTCGGATGGTACTGCAAATGGGCCATATAGGTCCACTTTTACGTATAGCCCCCATATAAACGGACCCCAAAATTTGGCTTGCGAGGGCTCTAAAAGAAGCAAATTTCATCCGATCCGGCTGAAATTTGGTACATGGTGTTAGTATATGGTTTCTACCAACCATGCAAAAATTGGTCCACATCGGTCCATAATTATATATAGCCCCCATATAAACCGATCCCCCGATTTGGCTTGCGAGGCCCCTAAGAGAAGCAAATTTCATCCGATCCGGCTGAAATTTGGTACATGGTGTCAATATATGGTCTCTACCAACCATGCAAAAATTGGTCCACATCGGTCCATAATTATATATTATGGACCGATGTGAGAGAGAAGCAAATTTCATCCGATCCGGCTGAAATTTGGTACATGGTGTTAGTATATGGTCTCTAACAACCATGCAAAAATTGGTCGACATCGGTCCATAATTATATATAGCCCCCATATAAACCGATCCCCCGATTTGGCTTGCGAGGCCGCTAAGAGAAGCAAATTTCATCCGATCCGGCTGAAATTTTGTACGTGATGTTAGTATATGGTCTATAACATTCATGCAAAAATTGGTCCACATCGGTTCATAATTATATATAGCCCCCATATAAACCGATCACCAGATTTGACCTCCGGAACCTCTTGGAAGACCAAAATTCATCTGATTCAGTTGAAATTTGGTATGTGGTGTTAATATATGGCCTCAAACTCCCATGCTAAAATTGGTCGATATCGGTCCATAATTATATATAGGCCCCATATAAACCGATACCCAGATTTGACCCCCAGAGCCCCTTGGAAGAGCAAAATTCTTGCCATTCGGTTGAAATTTTGTACGAGATGTTAGTATATGGTATCCAACAACCATGCAGGAATTGGTTCCTATCAGTCCATAATTATATATAGCTCCCATATAAACCGATCCCCAGATTTGACCTCCGGTGCCTTTTGGAGAAGCAAAATTCATCCGATCTGCTTGAAATTTGGTACGTGGTGGTAGTATATATTTAACAACCATGCCAAAAGTGGTCCATATCAGTCCATAATCGTACATAGCCCCATATAAACCGATCCCGAGATTTGGTTTTGGAACCTCTTGGAGGAGCAAATTTCATCCGAGTGAGTTGAAATTTGGTACATTGTGCTAGTATATGGTCGTTAACAACCATGCCTAACTAGGTCCATATCGGTCTATAGTTATATATGGCCCTCAGATTAATCGATCCCCAATCACACAAAAATTGGTCCATATCAAGTTCATAATTGTATATAGCCCCCATATAAGCGATCCCCATATTTCAATTCTGGCTCTCTACGTACAAAAAGTCCATATCGATTCGTAATTATTTGTAGACTTAACTATACATAACTTTTTTGTCTAATATTTACCATGTATGGACTAAATCACAGTCTTTCGTAAAAGTTTCTACGCAATCCATGGTGGTGGGTACATAAGATTCGGCCTGGCCGAACTTGCGGCCGTATGTACTTGTTTTACTATTGTGAAATTTTATCGTAAGGATATGGGTCGAAGTCATGGTCTCTCATGTGCGTACATCACTGATTTGAAAAATATATACCATACATATAGAATAGAGTTCATATTGGGGCAACAACGCCTTTTGATCGATCACCCAATTTTATTTCTTGGCTAATTTCAGAACTAAGTTTTGATTCCTAACTACATATGTTGACTCAACTCCCACTTTTACTTCTCGAGCATTTAAAAGAAGATTTGCATAAGATACAAATTCGGTGACTGTTTATATCAATAATTAATGAGAGATTGTATCGGATAATATTTTGAGCATCCGTCTCCTGGTTTTGGGGTTTGAAATTTTAATCTTATTGTAATTCGTAAACTGGTATAACAAAAATTGCATATTTTTCCAATTTTTAAATTATAATGGATTTTTTACAGCATAGCCTAATCCTTTACTTTTTCAAAAAACTTGCCAAAAAAATTATTGGGGTTTTTGGTGGGGAATTTGAAATTAAATTGCGAATTTTTGGGGATGAAAGCATCCTATTTTGGGGAAAAGAGCCCGAAAAATACTGGCAACACTGACTATACCTAACCTAACCCAACCTATTTTGTTGATTCATTTTGTGTCTTTCATCATCTGTTCGTTTCTAATTGACTGCAAATATTCCAGACACACAAATTGTCCACACCAGACTTTGCAGGATTTTCATTAGCGCCAGAAATCGTTTTGATGCCTCATAACTCAAATAAGTGCAATCTTCTGGTACTGCAAATTATGACAAACAATGAATTTTGCACAACAATTGACACATGTTTCTGTTCCCAAGAAGCAACACATCATGAATGAGAAGAAGGGCAAAAGCCACCATCAACCAGCATAGTCCCATTCAAGCAATGCATGTTGGACAATGAGGTACCATACATAAATCCTTTGGCCAAATCCATGTGATGCAAGTTTTCATGAATATTACATGATGCCCTATTTGGATATCTTCCTCGATATCCACCACTCTCAGAATTGAGGCCTGAATTCGTATGATTCCGAGTAGATTCAAGCGGAAGAAATTCAAGCTGGTTTACAAATTAAAAGTGAGCACATTAAAATTGGGCCGAACAATCGAACATATGGACTGCAAGAGATGACAACACACACTACATAAGAGAATGTGCGAAGGAGAAATTCTACGAAGAGTCAAAATGAATTTCCAATTCATGCCAGCAATACAAGTGGTGTCAAACAACAATCACTTGACACATGAAACGATGTCGTAGGTTGGAAGAAAAAGTAGGCTTGAGTTGTTCGTACAATGGCCTGATTCTTGGCCAAAAACTAATTTGACACAAAAACACCAAATGACATCCTTCCAAGTGTGTCTCCTTCAATGGATGGCATTATGGAAACAAGTATTGAATTCGAATGATATTCAAATGAAAACAAATTTCATGAACGAACTGACAGTATAATCTTTAGCATTGTATGAAAGCTTAATGTATGAAAATAATGGAATCTTGTTATGTAGTCCTTTCTAAAGATAATTGAGTAGATCATGCATAAACAAATAAATAAAATTAGGCGGGACTAAACTCATGCGATCTCCAACAATGATTTGAAGTGCCAGAGTATATTGTAGAAAATTCTTTTGGACAAGTGGTAGAGAATTGACTATTTTTCTCAGATTTTTATATGGTTTATATGGAAAATTTATATAATTATGGACCCGTATGGGCAAATTTTTGCATGATTGTTAGAAAGCATATACTAACATCATGTGCCAACTTTCAACAGGATCGAATATAAGGTGCTCTTCCAAGAGGCCCATAAGACAAATTTATGGATTGGTTCATACACTGAAAAAAAAAGCATGCCCGTTTCCAAAGATCCGCAAACCAAATCTGGGGATCGGTTTATAAGGGGGCTATATATAATTATGAACCGATGTGGATCAATTTTTGCATGGTTGTTAGAGACCATATACCAATACCATGTACCAAATTTCAGCCGGATCGGATGAAATATGCTTCTCTTAGAGGCTCGGCAAGCCAAATCTGAGGGTACGTTTATATGGGGGCTATACGTAAAAGTGGACCGATATGGCCCATTTGCAATACCATTCGACCTACATCAACAACAACTACTTGTGCCAAGTTTCAAGTCGATAGCTTGTTTCGTTCGGAAGTTAGCGTGATTTCAACAGACGGACGGACATGCTTAGATCGTCTCAGAATTTTACCACGACTCAGAATATATATACTTTATGGGGTCTTAGAGCAATATTTCGATGTGTTACAAACGGAATGACAAAGTGGTGGAGGGTATAAAAACTGATTAAATACGTATATATAAATGAATTTTTGCGCCGTAATACGAGCACAATGTACCAAATTTTAAACCAATCGGATGAAATTTGCTCCTCCAAGGTTCTTCGGAGGTCAAATCTGGGGATCGATTTATATGTTATTGTGCCCTTTCCTGAACCCGGATTGAAATTCCGAAATCAATCTATTCTCCGATAAGAAATCCGAGAGCTGATTAATTTTAATTACTTCCAACACTTTAGAGAGTGCGGGGAGTATGCTAATAGGCCGAAAGTCGGAAGGTCCCCGCGGATATCGAATTTTGGGAACAGGCACAATCCTAGCACAAGTCCACTGACTCGGAAACTTTGAAGTGGTTATAATCGTGTTGAATATATGTGCGATATGATGTGATAAAGGGTGATACTCTCAAAATTTTGTCAATATAAACTTGACGTATTTCTTTCAATTTTGCATTTAAAAAACCTGAATACCCCTCATTTTGAAGGTGTGTGTGTGTAGAATGTTGCTCCTATTTTGATTTTGGAATTCACTCTTCAGTTGTCAAAATGCCGTCCAAGCAAGAAGAGCAGTGTATCAAAATTTTGCTCGCGCATCGCGAAAATCCGAGCTACTCGCACGCAAAGCTGGCAAAATCGCTAAAAGTTGCCAAATCAACCGTTACAAATGTAATTAAAGTGTTTGGGAACGTTTGTCGATAGCCAAGAAGTCTGGATCGGGGGTAAATCGAAAACCGGAAGCCGCTGAGACGACAAAGAGAGTTGCCGGTAGTTTCAAGCGAAACCCTAACCTCTCTCTCCGATATGCCTCAAATAAGCTGGATGTATCGTCTACAACCGAGTATCAAAAAACGAGCCGGACTATCGACTTACAAGAAGGTAGTGACTCCAAATCGCGCTGATAAACAAAATACGACGGCCAAAGCGCGATCCCGGAGGCTGTACACGACGATGCTGACGAAGTTTGACTGCGTGGTAATGGACGACGAAACCTACGTCAAAGCCGACTACAAGCAGCTTCCGGGACAGGAGTTTTATACGGCAAAAGGAAGGGGAAAGGTAGCAGATATTTTCAAGCACATAAAACTGTCAAAGTTCGCAATCTGGTTTGGCAAGCCATCTGTACCTGTGGCTTGAAAAGCAGCATTTTCATAGCTTCCGGGACTGTCAACCCAGAAATTTACGTGAAAGAGTGTTTGAATAAACGTCTGCTACCTTTCCTGAAGAAACACGGTTGTTCCGTACTGTTTTGGCCGGATTTGGCATCTTGCCATTACGGTAAAAAGGCCATGGAGTGGTACGCCGCCAACAACGTGCAGGTGGTTCCCAAGGACAATAACCCTCACAACACGCCAGAGCTCCGCCCAATTGAGAAATACTGGGCTATTGTCAAGCGGAACATAAAGAAGACCAAAAAACTGCTAAGGACGAGCAGTAGTTCAAGGCAAACTGGCTTTCTGCGGCGAAGAAGGTGGACAAGGTGGCTGTACAAAATCTGATGGCAGGTGTCAAGCGTGAGGCCCGGCAATTCGGATTTGGAAAAGCGAAAGCCTAACTGAATATTTTTCCTGAATTTTATACTAATTGAACTTGAAAAAGAAATTTAATTTGATTTTTTAAATAAACGATTTCACCGATTTACACGCGTTTTCCCTTGACCAAATGTTGACCGTATCACCCTTTGTTCCCGGAATTAGCATCTTAATAAATTTTAACGGAACACCATCACTTCCGATGGGATTCGATTTTATGCTGCAGATAACAGACCAGATCTCATCGACGTCTACAGTTCTCAAGGAGAACCCAGAAAAGGAAGAATCCAAATAATCCTCGACTGCAATAGATGGGACGTGGTCTAAAGTAGGTATAGTAAAAAATTCATTACATAAATCAACATCCACTTCAACTGCCCCTAAGGAATCATCCAAATAGCCCCGATATCGCAACTCTCTCCACATGTTTCTGGGCGACGATGCCAAGAACAGCAGTCTATAAAACTTTGCCTGTATTTTCTTATAGTCCTCTTCAGCCGATTCATATACCTGTAATACACATTCCAATTAACCTGGCTCCTATTTTCCATGTACGTCCTATAAGTGAGGTCCCTAAACTCAGCCGCTATATTCACATGTCTATCTTCCATCCAATCTGTTTTCCTGACGCCACTAATAATCCTAGATGGCACATGCCTAACAAAATTAGTAAAAACAACATCATTGAAGTACTGCAGTTGAATATCCGTGTTATTAGTGAGACGTATTCCTTCCAACCCTGAAACTGCAATATCAGCTAAGCATTCGTCTATATTGAGTTGAGAGTAATCACGTATAACAATTCTATCTGATTCAAAATGCTTCGGTATATCATATGCAATATATATTGCAGCATGGCTCGAATTTAAGCATTGGAAAAGGAATTGTCCCTTTGTCCGAACCAGCCGTGCATCACTAACAATGAAATAATCTTTGGGAGAATGGAATTGTGTTCCAAAGATAAGCCATATCGAGAACACAAGTCTCTAATCCCAATGCTATGCTCATAAAGATTAATGTTAAAGTCACATACGAAAACAGAATGTTTATAGCGAGACGTCAAGTCTACCATCGTAGCCTCACAACTTGCCAAATTCCCGTAAGATAGGTATAAAACTCCTACCAAAAGCGGAGGGCCCCTGGCAGTCCCAATCTCCAAAAAATATCCCTCGGAAACACAATAGTTTTCCAATTTATATATAACCGTAGCCTTTAAGGAACAAACGCTCCCTCCTCGACCTACAGTACTACCCATCCTAAAGATACGATAGTCATCTATGCTGACTGCGACATTCAACATATATATATATATCTTCAGCCAAGACTCCGTTAACCCTATAATATCAAAAACCCCACTTGAGAATATTAACCGAATTTCATCCATTTCACTCGAATTGTTTCCAGGCGCAATGATTTGTGTATTAATATGTATAATAATAAAAGTGGTTTGAACTCAAGCTAAGGCCAGTAACAGAATTGACATTAATGATCGGTCCAAGGTTACTATCCATTTTTCATGAAAAATACCTATAGAAGTGTCGATTTATTTACATACAGAATTATCTTAAGACTAAACTTAATATTAGGAAAAAAGGAAGAAAACTTGTAGAATATATTTGAAAATATCATTGTCACGAAGAAAAACTTAACGCTTCGTAATAAACTATCAAAACAACGAAATGTTCTCAGAATTTAGGATATTCAAATTAAATTAATGATACCGTATAGAAGTGCACAATATCTCAACTGCAAGGAATCTAAAAGAAGTCTAACCAATTATAGAAGTGCAACAAATTTTGTCCAGATAGAGGCAGATTTATATTAATGTATTTGGGACAAAAACCTATATAATATAGTCAGTCCCGCCTGACTTTAGACTTTCCTTACTTGTAGTTTTACACCCTTCACCACTACTGTGGTACAGGGTATAATAAGTTTGTGCATTTGTTTGTAACGCCGAGAAGGAGTAGTCATAGACCCATCGCTTAGTATACCGATCGGCTTAGAATTAAATTCGGAGTCGATTTAGCGATGTTCGTCTGTCTGTCTTTCTGTGTGTCTGCTGATGTTTTTTTGTGTACAAAGTCCAGCTAGCAGTCTAAGTCCGATCATCTTCAAAGTTGGCATAGGGCCCATTTTCAACTCAAAGACAATCCCTATTGATTTTGGAAAAAAATCGGTTCAGATTTAAATATAGCTGCCATATATATTTAGAACCGATCTGGTCATAAATTACGTATTTATCAACTGATCTTCTTCCAATTTCGTATAATCGAATATTTTGTGAGTCTTGTAAATTTTGCATAATATCAGTCAAATCGGTTGAGATTCCGATATAGCTCTCATATATAGCTTTGCCCGATTTACACCCATCAATATTTTGTTCCGTTTACGTGCAATTTTGCACAGAGAGTAGAATTAACATTATAAATATGCACACCGAGCTTGGTTGAAATCGGTTCAGATTTAGATATAGCATTCGCCCAATTTAAACTCCTATGGCCTCTGAGGCCAATATTTTGTTATATGGTCCTTGAAATTTTGCACAGGGAGTAGAATTAACATTATTAGTATGCACACCGAATTTGATTAAAATCGGTTCAGATTTAGATATAGCTCCCATATATAGCTTTCGTCCGATTTACACTCCTATGACCCTTAAGGCCAATATTTTGTTCCGATATACGTGAAATTTTGCACAGAGAGTAGAATTAACATTATAAATATGTACACCGAATTTGGTTGAAATCGGTTCAGATTTCATATATAACTATCGCCCTATTTACACTCCTATGTCCCGAGAGGCCATCAAAGAATTTGGTTGAAATCGTTTCTGATTTAGATATAGCTCCCGTATATATCTGTCATCCGATTTACAGTCATATGACCAGAGTAGATAAAAATTTCCCTCCGATTTAGTTAAAATTGTGCACAGGGAATGGAAATAACATTTTTACTATTTTACTATGCCAAATTTAGTTGAAATTGTTTCAGATTTAAATGTAGCTGCAATATATATTTTTCGTCCGACATATGCACATATATGGCCCCAGAGATCAAAATTTCACTCCGAGTTACTTAAACAGAGAGTAAGACATGCCAAGTTTGCTCAAAATCGGTTCAGATTTAGATGTAACTCCCATTTATATATTTCGCCCGATTTAGACTAATATAACCACGAAGCCAAAGTTTCATTTCGAAAAGTTTTGCAATAAGTGCCATATTTTATCAAAATCGGCTCAGAACAAGACAAAGCACCATAATTCACAATACTCTAATTCGTATATATCGACCTATAAATCATAAATGCAGATTCGCGAAATTTTTGCAATTTGAATATTTCCAATATTTTATACCCTCCAACATAGGATGGGGGTATATTAACTTTGTCATTCCGTTTGTAACACATCGAAATATTGCTCTAAGACCCCATAAAGTATATATTTTCTGGGTCGTGGTGATATTCTGAGTCGATCTGAGCATGTCCGTCCGTCCGTCCGCCCGTCTGTTGAAATCACGCTAACTTCCGAACGAAACAAGCTATCGACTTGAAACTTGGCACAAATAGTTGTTATTGATGTAGGTCGTATGGCATTGCAAATGGGCCATGTCGGTCCACTTTTACGTATAGCCCCCATATAATCGGACACCCAAATTTGGCTTGCAGACTCTCTAAGAGAAGCAAATTTCATTCGATCCGGCTGAAATTTGGTACATGGTGTTAGTATATGGTTTCTAACAACCATGCAGAAATTGGTCCACATCGGTCCATAATTATATATAGCCACCATATAAACAGGTCCCCCGATTTGGCTTTCGGAGCCTCTCAGAGAAGCAAATTTCATCCGATCCGGTGTTAGTATATGGTCTTTAACAACCATGCAAAAATTAGTCCACATCGGTGCATAATTATATATAGCCCCCATATAAACCGATCACCAGATTTGACCTCCGGAGCCTCTTGGAAGACCAAAATTCATCTGATTCAGTTGATATTTGGTACGCGGTGTTAATATATGGCCTCAAACACCCATGCAAAAATTGGTCGAAATCGTTCCATAATTATATATCGCCCCCATATAAACCGATCCCCAGAGCAAAATTCACCCGATTCGGTTGAAATTTGGTACGTGATGTTAGTATATGGTATCCAACAACCATGCAGGAATTGGTTCATATCAGCCCCTAATTATATATAGCCCCATATAAACCGATCCCCAGATTTGACCTCCGGTGCCTTTTGGAGAAGCAAAATTCATCCGATCTGGTTGAAATTTGGTACGTGGTGATAGTATATGATATTTAACAACCATGGCAAAAGTGTTCCATATCAGTCCATAATCATATAACATATAGCCCCCATATAAACCGATCCCGAGATTTGGTTTTGGAGCCTCTTGGAAGAAATTTGGTACATTGTGCTAGTATATGGCCGTTAACAACCATGCCTAACTAGGTCCATATCGGTCTATAGTTATATATAGCCCTCAGATAAATCGATCTTGGGAATCACACAAAACTTGGTCCATATCAAATTTAACATATAATTGTATATAGCCCCCATATAAGCGACCCCCATATTTCAATTCTAGCTCCCTACGTACCGTGCAAAAGTCCATATCGATTCGTAATTATTTGTAGACTTACCTACACATACCTTTTTTGTCTAATATATACCACGTATGGACTAACTCACAATTTAGAACGATTCAAGATACCACAACCCAAGTAATTCGATTGTGGATGACAGTCTTTCGTAGAAGTTTCTACGCAATCCATGGTGGAGGGTACATAAGATTCGGCCTGGTCGAACATACGGCCATATAACATATACTTGTTTTTTACTAACACCGGGATGGACCGGTGATTAACCAATTTAAATTTTGATTATAGACATTTTGTGAAAGTTTAAAAAATGTTGTCCAAATCGGTTCAAATTAAAATATTTCTATATGGGAATATAAACCTTTATATAGCTCCTAACAAATTTAAAGGTATTAAAATGGTATCAAAAATATTTGTATACATATTGGTGAAGGGTATACTATAGACCGTCCCGCCCGACTTTAGACTTTCCTTACTTGTTTGTTTCCTATAATTGTGCATCGTCCCAGAGCGTTAGTTGATTTCAATTTTAAGTCTATAGATTTTGTAAAAATGTTATCCAAATCGGTTTAAATAAATAAATAATGGAAATATAAACCTTTATTTAGCTCCCAACAAATTTGAAAGATTTAAGATGGTATTAAAAATTGCGATCTACAAAGGGGTGAAGGGTATAATATAGTCAGTTCCGCCGAAGGGTAGTCTTTAATTACTTATTTTAAACCTCTAATGCCTCATTTTTCTGCGAGCTAATAAGATAGTCAAGGTTTACGACATCAAAGCAAGAGGACGAAATAAGCAAAATCAATAGAGTAAAATCGAATAAATGCTGGATTTTATAGAATTTTGACTAAATTTTGTTTTTACCCATTTTTCATCGTCGTTAAGTGTGTTTTACTAAAAGCATCCCGTTTTATCGAATACCACTTAAAGCTGGTTTGGGCATTAGAGGGTTAATTGAATCAATTACAATTACAATTACCAAATGGTTGATTGATACTATCATTTTTGTGTTTGAAGAGATTTCAATTAAAAACATGATTGAATCCGCGATTTTCGTGGTTCAAATTAAAAGTAACAATTTTGTGTGTAGTCACCTATACCCTTGTTGTCATGCACAGAACATCTAAAATGTAATGTCTTTTGTCTATTTTAATAAATTCCATACACGAAAGTCTCAGACGACTTTGTATGTATGTTTTTTAACTTGAGTCTGGTACCCATGTAATTATTTGAATAAAATTTTAAAGTACATCACTCTATTTTCATTATATTATACAACAAAAGGTGTGTTAGGCATCACTATGAAAATCCATGCACATGTAAAGGCAATGAAAAGTTGTACACCCCGAAAAGAAAATATATATTAGTTTTAGAAATAGCAAACTAAACCATTTTATGAAAGCTGGTAGGATAAAAATATATTAATATTACGACAAATTGAGATAAACACAGTTTGTGGTGAAATTTAAATTTAAGAACAAGTATATATGGCCGTAAGTTCGGCCAGGCCGAATCTTATGTACCCTACACCATGGATTGACTGTCATCCACAATCGAATTACTTGAGTTGTGGTATCTTAAAACTTCTTAACATCGTTTTCTAAATTGTGAGTTAGTCCATACGTTGTATATATTAGACAAAAAAGGTATGTATAGGTATATATACAAATAATTACGAATCGATATGGACTTTTGCATGGTACGTAGGGAGCCAGAATTGAAATATGGGGGTCGATTATATGTGGGCTATATTTATACAATTATGAACTTGATATGATCCAAATTTTGTGTGATTGGGGATCGATTTATCTGATGGTTATATATAACTATAGACCGATATGAACCTAGTTAGGAATGGTTGTTAACGGCCATATACTAGCACATTGTACCAAATTTCAACAGACTCTGATGAAATTTGCTCCTCCAAGTGGCTCCAAAACCAAATCTCGGGATCGGTTAATAAGGGGGCTATAAATGATTATGGACTGATATGGACCACTTTTGGTATGGTTGTCAAATATCATAAAGTACCACCACGTACCAAATTTCAACTGAATCGGTTGAATTTTGCTTTTCCAAGTGGCTCCGGAGGTCAAATCTGGGGATCGGTTTATCTGGGGGTTATGTATAATTATGGACCGATTTCGTCCAATTTTTGCATTGGTCTTTGAGGCCATATGTTAACACCACGTACCAAATTTCAACTGAATCAGATGAATTTTGGTCTTCCAAGAGGCTCCGTAGGTCAAATCTGGTGATCGGGTTATATGGGGGCTATATATAATTATGGACCGATGTGGACCAATTTTTTCATGGTTGTTAGAGACCATATACTAACACCATGTACCATATTTCAGCCGGATCGGATGAAATTTGCTTCTCTTAGAGGCTCCGCAAGCCAAATCTGGGGATCGGTTTATATGGGGGCTATATAAAGGGTGATTCTTTTGAGGTTAGGATTTTCATGCATTAGTATTTGACAGATCACGTGGGATTTCAGACATGGTGTCAAAGAGAAAGATGCTCAGTATGCTTTGACATTTCATCATGAATAGACTTACTAACGAGCAACGCTTGCAAATCATTGAATTTTATTACCAAAATCAGTGGCAGAAAATCCGCTTTTTTATCGACAAATTTTGTTCAGCGATGAGGCTCATTTCTGGTTGAATGGCTACGTAAATAAGCAAAATTGCCGCATTTGGAGTGAAGAGCAACCAGAAGCCGTTCAAGAACTGCCCATGCATCCCGAAAAATGCACTGTTTGGTGTGGTTTGTACGCTGGTGGAATCATTGGACCGTATTTTTTCAAAGATGCTGTTGGACGCAACGTTACGGTGAATGGCGATCGCTATCGTTCGATGCTAACAAACTTTTTGTTGCCAAAAATGGAAGAACTGAACTTGGTTGACATGTGGTTTCAACAAGATGGCGCTACATGCCACACAGCTCGCGATTCTATGGCCATTTTGAGGGAAAACTTCGGAGAACAATTCATCTCAAGAAATGGACCGGTAAGTTGGCCACCAAGATCATGCGATTTGACGCCTTTAGACTATTTTTTGTGGGGCTACGTCAAGTCTAAAGTCTACAGAAATAAGCCAGCAACTATTCCAGCTTTGGAAGACAACATTTCCGAAGAAATTCGGGCTATTCCGGCCGAAATGCTCGAAAAAGTTGCCCAAAATTGGACTTTCCGAATGGACCACCTAAGACGCAGCCGCGGTCAACATTTAAATGAAATTATCTTCAAAAAGTAAATGTCATGGACCAATCTAACGTTTCAAATAAAGAACCGATGAGATTTTGCAAATTTTATGCGTTTTTTTTTTTAAAAAGTTATCAAGCTCTTAACAAATCACCCTTTATAATTATGGACCGATGTGGACCAATTTTTTCATGGTTGTTAGAGACCATATACTAACACCATGTACCATGTACCATGTACCGGGTCGGATGAAATTTGCTTCTCTTAGAGCACCGGCAAGCCAAATGTGGGGGTTCGTTTATATGGGGGCTATACGTAAAAGTGGTCCGATATGGCCCATTTGCAATACCATCCGACCTACATCAATAACAACTACTTGTGCCAAGTTTCAAGTCGATAGTTTGTTTCGTTCGGAAGTTAGCGTGATTTCAACAGACGGACGGACAGGCTCAGATCGACTCAGAATTTCACCACGACCCAGAATGTATATACTTTATGGGTTCTTAGAGCAATATTTCGATGTGTTAAAAACGGAATAACAAAGTTAATGTACCGCCCTTCCTATGGTGGAGGGTATACAAAAACTGTATAAGGAAGAATACCACTTAATAATGAATAGCATGCGCCGTGACATGTGTACACGTGTACGCATGAAAATAATTGCAAAACACAAATAATACATTTGTGGAAAAGCTATTTACTAAAGAGCTCATTATCAAGTCCGAAAAAATTTAGTTATCTAGCACGTTATCTACTGCACCATGATTGTTATGCTGATGACATTTAGTGATGCCAACTCCCGAGGGGCAAAAAGCACCAAAATATATTATAAATTCTAACCTACCAGTTCCCGCCACAAAAACTACTCCAGCCACCTAAATTTCAATGTACCAACAAGTATATACGGCCGTAAGTTCGGCCAGGCCGAAGCTTATGTACCCTCTATCATGGATTTCGTAGAGACTGCATCTAAACACTGCCATCCACAATCGAATTACTTAAGTTGCAGTGACGCTTGCCGATCGCAAGGTATCTTAAAACCTCCTAACACCATCTTCTAAATTGTATGTAAGTCCATACGTGGTATATATTAAATCAAAAAAGATCGATCCAATACGTATATAATTCAGTTTGACAAAGTAGACATAAAATTTTGACAAAATTTTCTACAGAAATAAAATTTTAACAAAATTTTCTATAGAAATAAAATTTTCACAAAATTTTCTATAGAAATAAAAATTTTGACAAAAATTTCTACAGAAATAAAATTTTAACAAAATTTTCTATGGAAATAAACTTTTGACAAAATTTTCTATAGAAATAAAATCTTGGTAGATTATTTTTGGCTCGAGTGGCAACCATGATTATGAACTGAATAAAATTTGAACAAAATTTTCTATAGAAATAAAATTTTGACAAAATTTTCTATAGAAATAAAATTTTGACAATGATGAAAATTTTATTATGAACCGAATAAAATTTTAACAAAATTTTCTCTAGAAATAAAATTTTGACAAAATTTTCTATAGAAATAAAATTTTGACAAAATTTTCTATAGAAATAAAATTTTGGTAGATTATTTTTGGCTCTAGTGGCAACCATGATTATGAACCGATATGGGCCAATTTTTGTGTGATTGGACCAATTTTAGTATGGTTGTTAGCGACCATATACTAACACCACGTGCCTAATTTGAACCGGATCGGATGAATTTTTCTCCTCCAAGAGGCTCCGAAGGTCAAATCTGGAGAATGTTTTATATGGAGGCTATATATAATTATGGACCGATATGGACCAATTCTGGCACGGTTGTTAAATATCATATACTAACACCATGTTGCAAATTACAACCGGATCGGATGAAATTTTATTCTCTTTGAGGCTCCGCAACCCAAATCTGGGGATCGGTTTATATGGGCGCCATATATAATTATGGACCGATGTGGACCAATTTTTGCATGGTTGTTAGACACCATATACCAATACCATGTACCAAATTTCAGCCGGATCGGATGCAATTTGCTCCTCTTTGAGGCTTCGCAAGCCAAATCTGGAGATCGGTTTATATGGGGGCTATATATAGTTATGGACCGATGTGAACCAATTCTTGCATGGTTGTTAGAGACCATATACTAACACCATGTACCAAATTTCAGCCGGATCGGATGAAATTTGCTTCTCTTTTAGGCTCCGCAAGCCAAATCTGGAGATCGGTTTATATGGGGGCTATATATAATTATGGACCGATGTGGACCAATTTTTGCATGGTTGTTAGAGACCATATACCAACACCATATACCAAATTTCAGCCGGATCGGATGAAATATGCTTCTGTTAGAGGCTCCACAAACCAAATCTGAGGGTCCCTTTATATGGGGGCTATACGTAAAAGTGGACCGATATGGCCCATTTTCAATACCATCCGACCTACATCGATAACAACTATTTGTGCCAAGTTTCAAGTCGATTGCTTGTTTCGTTCGGAAGTTAGCGTGATTTCAACAGACGGACGGACGGACGGACGGACATGCTTAGATCGACTCAGAATTTCACCACGACCCAGAATATATATACTTTATGGGGTCTTAGAGCAATATTTCGATGTGTTACAAACGGAATGACAAAGTTAATATACCCCCATCCTATGATGGAGGGTATAAAAAAACAAACTTTCAAAAATGTATTATAGAATTTTTATACCCTAAACCACATAGTGGTCAGGATATAATAAGTTTGATCGGCCAAAAAATGTGCCTACCAGAAATATTGATTTTAGACCCCATAAAATATATACCGACCGACTCAGAATCACTTCCTGAGTCGATCTAGCGCTTGGTGTCCGTCCGTCTGTCCATGTATTTGTTTTTGACAGGATTTCGGTCGCAATTATTAACCGATTTGGGTGAAATTTGGTGCAGGGTGTTTTTTGGGCACAAGGACGAACGCTATTGAATTTGGAAGAAATCGGCTCAAATTTAGATATAGCTCCCATATATATGTATCACCCGATTTCGACAAATGGAATCACGTTGCGCTTTTTTACAAACAGATCATCATCAAATTTTGCACATAGTAAACTTTTTTCATCGAAATCGGTTCTGATTTAGATATAGCTCGCATATATATGTATCGCCCGATTTTCCCAAATTTGACCATAAAAGCCTTATTTATTAAGCGATCTTACTCAAACTTGGCTTACTCTAATCTTTTGTGGTACTAACAATCGGTTCAGAGTTTTTCTCCTCCAAGAGGCTCCGAAGGTCAAATCTGGAGAATGTTTTATATGGAGGCTATATATAATTATGGACCGATATGGACCAATTCTGGCACGGTTGTTAAATATCATATACTAACACCATGTTGCAAATTACAACCGGATCGGATGAAATTTTATTCTCTTTGAGGCTCCGCAACCCAAATCTGGGGATCGGTTTATATGGGCGCCATATATAATTATGGACCGATGTGGACCAATTTTTGCATGGTTGTTAGACACCATATACCAATACCATGTACCAAATTTCAGCCGGATCGGATGCAATTTGCTCCTCTTTGAGGCTTCGCAAGCCAAATCTGGAGATCGGTTTATATGGGGGCTATATATAGTTATGGACCGATGTGAACCAATTCTTGCATGGTTGTTAGAGACCATATACTAACACCATGTACCAAATTTCAGCCGGATCGGATGAAATTTGCTTCTCTTTTAGGCTCCGCAAGCCAAATCTGGAGATCGGTTTATATGGGGGCTATATATAATTATGGACCGATGTGGACCAATTTTTGCATGGTTGTTAGAGACCATATACCAACACCATATACCAAATTTCAGCCGGATCGGATGAAATATGCTTCTGTTAGAGGCTCCACAAACCAAATCTGAGGGTCCCTTTATATGGGGGCTATACGTAAAAGTGGACCGATATGGCCCATTTTCAATACCATCCGACCTACATCGATAACAACTATTTGTGCCAAGTTTCAAGTCGATTGCTTGTTTCGTTCGGAAGTTAGCGTGATTTCAACAGACGGACGGACGGACGGACGGACATGCTTAGATCGACTCAGAATTTCACCACGACCCAGAATATATATACTTTATGGGGTCTTAGAGCAATATTTCGATGTGTTACAAACGGAATGACAAAGTTAATATACCCCCATCCTATGATGGAGGGTATAAAAAAACAAACTTTCAAAAATGTATTATAGAATTTTTATACCCTAAACCACATAGTGGTCAGGATATAATAAGTTTGATCGGCCAAAAAATGTGCCTACCAGAAATATTGATTTTAGACCCCATAAAATATATACCGACCGACTCAGAATCACTTCCTGAGTCGATCTAGCGCTTGGTGTCCGTCCGTCTGTCCATGTATTTGTTTTTGACAGGATTTCGGTCGCAATTATTAACCGATTTGGGTGAAATTTGGTGCAGGGTGTTTTTTGGGCACAAGGACGAACGCTATTGAATTTGGAAGAAATCGGCTCAAATTTAGATATAGCTCCCATATATATGTATCACCCGATTTCGACAAATGGAATCACGTTGCGCTTTTTTACAAACAGATCATCATCAAATTTTGCACATAGTAAACTTTTTTCATCGAAATCGGTTCTGATTTAGATATAGCTCGCATATATATGTATCGCCCGATTTTCCCAAATTTGACCATAAAAGCCTTATTTATTAAGCGATCTTACTCAAACTTGGCTTACTCTAATCTTTTGTGGTACTAACAATCGGTTCAGAGTTAGATATAGCTCCCATATACATATATGTATCGCCCGGTTTTTACAAATTTGGCCGTAAAACCCTTATTTATCAACCGATAGTACTCAAAGTTGGCTAAATGTAATCTTCTACAGCACTAACTGTATGTGCAAAATTTTATCGAAATCGGTTCAGATTTAGATATAGCTCCCATATATATGTATCGCCCGATTTTACCAAATTTGGCCGCAAAACCCTTATTTATCAACCGATCGTAACCAAGGTCGGCTAAATGTAATCTTCTATAGCACTAACTGTATGTGCAAAATTTCATCGAAATCGGTTCAAATTTAGATATAGCTCCCATATATATGTGTCGCCCGATTTTGAAAAATTTGCCCCTAATAACCTTATTTTTGACCATAGGTCCTTATTTAAAGGGTGATTCTTTTGAGGTTAGGATTTTCATGCATTAGTATTTGACAGATCACGTGGGATTTCAGACATGGTGTCAAAGAGAAAGATGCTCAGTATGCTTTGACATTTCATCATGAATAGACTTACTAACGAGCAACGCTTGCAAATCATTGAATTTTATTACCAAAATCAGTGTTCGGTTCGAAATGTGTTTTCGCTTTTTTATCGACAAATTTTGTTCAGCGATGAGGCTCATTTCTGGTTGAATGGCTACGTAAATAAGCAAAATTGCCGCATTTGGAGTGAAGAGCAACCAGAAGCCGTTCAAGAACTGCCCATGCATCCCGAAAAATGCACTGTTTGGTGTGGTTTGTACGCTGGTGGAATCATTGGACCGTATTTTTTCAAAGATGCTGTTGGACGCAACGTTACGGTGAATGGCGATCGCTATCGTTCGATGCTAACAAACTTTTTGTTGCCAAAAATGGAAGAACTGAACTTGGTTGACATGTGGTTTCAACAAGATGGCGCTACATGCCACACAGCTCGCGATTCTATGGCCATTTTGAGGGAAAACTTCGGAGAACAATTCATCTCAAGAAATGGACCGGTAAGTTGGCCACCAAGATCATGCGATTTGACGCCTTTAGACTATTTTTTGTGGGGCTACGTCAAGTCTAAAGTCTACAGAAATAAGCCAGCAACTATTCCAGCTTTGGAAGACAACATTTCCGAAGAAATTCGGGCTATTCCGGCCAAAATGCTCGAAAAAGTTGCCCAAAATTGGACTTTCCGAATGGACCACCTAAGACGCAGCCGCGGTCAACATTTAAATGAAATTATCTTCAAAAAGTAAATGTCATGGACCAATCTAACGTTTCAAATAAAGAACCGATGAGATTTTGCAAATTTTATGCGTTTTTTTAAAAAAAAAAAGTTATCAAGCTCTTAACAAATCACCCGATATTAACTGATCGTACTCAAATTTTACACAAAGTGACTTTCTGTGGTATCAATCATACTTGCAAAATATTATACAAATTGGTTCAGATTTAGATATAGGTCCCATATATATGCATCGCTCGATTTTGTCATATTTGGCCATAATACTCTTATTTATTAACCTATGTTATTCAAATTTAAAATTTTGATGTACTAGCTGATCGTATTTATTACATAAATCTATTGCCCTAATTGCAGAAATTTGGATTTATTACCCACAACAAATTGACCGATTTCCTCTTTTTTTTTAATAATGGACTCAATATTAGTGGCATACTAACTCTTTTGGTGCAAAATAAACTATAGCTCCCAATATTAGACATTTCTGCTCAGATTGTGACAAGACACCCATAAACATGTACCTTTATGTTCTTCAAAACCTATACCAATGATACCCCACAAATGCTTATGTTTACTAATTCAGTAGGGGTGGTTTAGGGTATGATATAGTCGGCCCCGCCCGACTTTCTCCTTTACTCACTTGTTTGTTATTGATTTGATTTAAAGCATTTTAAATTGATTTGATTTGAAGCATTCAATCTAAATGAAATTATGAACCTCTATCCAAAAGTACAGTTCTATAATTTTTAATGCTTATTTTACTTTTATTTAATTATTTTTGATTTTCAACATTAAATTTGGAAATATTAATTTTCTTGTATTTTAATTTTTGAACGGTGTGAATTTTTTATTTCACTTATGAGTGTTTTTGTAAATTTAATACAAAAGTTCGGCCGGACCGAATCCTAAATACTCACCACCATGAATCAAATACTAAAGTTTCCTTTGAGATTTCAGGGGGGTTTGATGACAGATCAAGCAGAGCAGTTCAACCAGTATGCTTCCCGAAGATAAATTTAAAGATTTTACCTACGAAGACTATATCAGATTCTGAATTTATAAGGACCATTTTTGTTTGAGTTTTAGAGGAATCATCAACATCTCTTGTAAGTGTGCAAGAAAATGATGAAATAACGCCTTGATTTGAAATCAAAAACATGTAGATTTTCACCCCAAACATTGACCGATACTCACCTGTTTTGACCCACCTCTTTATGGTTCTAAAATACCTCCAGATTTCCAACTTCAGGAAAATTGGATAAAAACTACGGTTTCTATAAGTCCAAGAAATAAAATCGGGAGATCGGTATATATGGGGGCTATACCAAAACATGGACCGATTATCACCAT
Source organism: Haematobia irritans (assembly GCF_050003625.1). Classification (NCBI taxonomy): domain Eukaryota; kingdom Metazoa; phylum Arthropoda; class Insecta; order Diptera; family Muscidae; genus Haematobia; species Haematobia irritans. Next base: position 121,309,341 of record NC_134399.1, on the reverse strand, counting down.
TTTTGGCACACCCCTTTATGGTCCTAAAATACCTCTAGATTTTACATCAATTTCAGACAAATAGGATAAAAAGTACGGTTTCTATAAGCCCAAGACGTCAAATCGGGAGGTGAGTTAAAATGGATACTATATCAAAACCTTGACCGATATAGCCAATCTTCGAACTTGATCTGCCTGGAGACAAAAGACGAGTTTGTGCAGAATTTCAGCACGATTGCTTCATTATTGAAGACTGTGACGTGATTACAACATACAGACGGACATTGTTATATCATCTTAGAATTTCTCCCTTGGTCAAGAATATGTTATATACTTTATATAGTCGGAAATCGATATTTCGATGCGTTACAAACGGAATGACAAATTTCCCAGAGAAAAAAGCGTCGCCAAACAAGTAATGAAAATGTTCTTTTTGGATCCGAAAGTGGTGCAAAATTGACGCAGAAGCGATGAATCTAACACTGGCTTGTCATAGTCCTCCATTTCAACTGCCGTTGCACTGAATTTGCATCACTTCTTTAGGTGTGATCCGAATTCAATGTTTTGGATGTAAACTAAAAAAAATTCTGTGATATTTTGTCAAATAAATAATTTGTATAATTTTTTATAATTTTTAATGGATTCTAACGCTTGTCGGAAACGTTTGACCTCAAATATTTTCAAAAATCCACAATTTGTTCAGTTTGGATTTAGTATTGTTTTCGACAAAATTTATATGATTTGTACCAAAAAACAAAAAAATTTTAAATTACCCATTAAAAGTATAAAAAATCCAAGACATACAAATTTGAATTAAATGAACTTACTGGGTAGTTACAATAAAGAACATCATTGGAAGTGCATCTTCTGGAAGTGCTTTTAAAGTTGTGCCTTGGGAAGAACATCCAAATTTTTTTGCTGGGTTATTATACCCCCGTCACCATTCTATGGTGGTGGGTATAAAAATTATCAATACAACCTTCATAACAATCAAATTCTATATATGACAGCCTAATCAGAACTTTTGTATGAACAGATGTCGTCAATCAAACTCAATACTGTTCAAATTGAAAAAATCATCAAAAGCACTAAATGAAAAAGCCAGAAAGCACCAAGATGGTGATTTTTTGAAAAGTCAAAAAATGATTTGTTGCTTTTTGGAAATCTAAAATCACAAAATTTGGTTTTAAAAGCACCAAAATTGGCATCACTGGTGACATTCCTGAGAATTTCAAAGTTTATCAAAGTGGCAACATCATAACAAACTTTTCTTGTTAACCGTTTGCCCCAAAGATCAAATTTAAAATTTACCTATTATTGCCCAGAGTATCATATGAATATCCTTTTGAGCATTTATCTCTCCCCAGTTTGATTTCTTGATGTCCTAGAACTAATTCGGCCATTCCACTTAGCTGATGCTGTGTAATATCCTCCAACTGGTGGTGAACCATAATGGTCAATTTTTATACCCTTATCAATGGAAGAGTGTATATACACCATTTCATCCGAACAAAAGCTTTAGCAGCTATTAGGTAGTTAAACGTCTCCGGACGATACTGTATTGATATTTTGCTTTGTGTACGGCTGAAAGAGTGCTGTGTTTTTGAAATCAACTCATGCAGAAGTTGATGCAGTTAGTTAGGCATTTGTGTAGGTGCATACTAAAGGGAATGCTAACAGGAAATGTTCATAGCAAACTATGAGTAGACTAAACTTCATTTGCATATGTATTTGCGCATATGGAAAACATTTAGCTTCATTTACAAATATGAGCAATAAAATAGCGAAGAAATTAAAGTTTTGTTCTGAGACGCAAACCAGAAAAAACTTGTACGGAAATAGATCAAGCCTAGAAACATTACTTTAGTATTAGTTCCCATACAGGAACTACCTTCCTTGCATATTTCAAGAAAATCGAAAAACTTTCAATTAAAACAAGTGTATACGGCCGTAAGTTCGGCCAGGCCGAATCTTATGTACCCTCCACCATGGATTGCGTAGAAACTTCTACGAAAAACTGTCATTCACAATCGAATTACTTGGGTTGTGGTATCTTAAAACTTCTTAACATCGTTTTCTAAATTGTGAGTTAGTCCATACGTGGTATATATTAGCCAAAAAGGTATGTATAGGTAAGTCTACAAATAATTACGAATCGACATGGAAATTTAAATATGGGGGTCGCTTTTATGGGGGCTCTACAGAATCATGAACTTGATATAGACCAATTTTTGTGTGATTGGGGATCGATTTATTTGAGGGATATATATAACTACAGACAGATATGGACCTAGTTAGACATGGTTGTTAACGGCCATATACTAGAACAATTTACCAGATTTCAACTCGGATGAAATTTGCTCCACCAAGAGGCTCCAAAACCAAATCTCGGGATCGGTTTATATAAAGTTTGCTCTTCCAAGGAGCGCCGGAAGTCAAATCTGGGGATCGGTTTATATGGCCTATATATAATTATTGACCGATTTCGACCAATTTTTGCATGGGTATTTGAGGCCATATATTAACACCACGTACCAAATATCAACTGAATCAGATGAATTTTGGTCTTCCAAGAGGCTTCGGAGGTCAAATCTGGTGATCGATTTATATGGGGGCTACAATTATGGACCGATGTGGACCAATTTTTGTATGTTCATTAGAGACCATATACTAACAGCATATACCAAATTTCAACGGGATCGGATGAAATTTGCTTCTCTTAGAGGCTCCGGAAGCCAAATCGGGGGAACGGTTTATATGGGGGCTATATGTAATTATGGACCGATATGGACCAATTTTTGCATGGTTGTTAGAGACCATATACTAACACCATGTACCAAATTTCAGCCGGATCGGAAGAAATTTGCTTCTCTTTGAGCAATCGCATGCCAAATTTTGGGGTCCGTATATAGGGGGGCTATACGTAAAAGTGGACCGATATGGCCCATTTGCAATACCATCCGACCAACATCAATAACAACTACTTTTGCCAAGTTTCAAGTCGATAACTTGTTTTGTTCGGAAGTTAGCGTGATTTCAACAGACGTACGGACGGACGGACGGACATGCTCAGATCGACTCAGAATTTCACCACGACCCAGAATATATATACTTTATGGAGTCTTAGAGCAATATTTCGATGTGTTACAAAAGGAATAACAAAGTTAATATACCCCCATCTTATGGTGGAGGGTATAAAAACTGGGCAAGTAGGAAGTGCCCCTCTCTACCGTTCCCTGTAAGTCTGAGAAGATTCAAGAAAATCTGAAAACTTTCACTTTTCAAAAACTCAAAAATTAAAAATTTCAAAATATTGCGACATTGCTAAATATTTGTCCTATACCGTAAATTTTGCCATACCCATATGCATGTACTCATCTACAAACATGTCTGACGACAAACTTAAATTTTGGAGTTGTAGAATACTCTATGCGAATGGTGCTTGTCACAAAAAGGCTTGAAGCACAACACCGTCTAATATATTTGCCTTAGTATCCGCTCATTTTGGCTACATCTTCGACCGGGAATTCCTATGTGACTTCACGCAACATCAACCAAATTGATGTACTCTCAAAAGTTTGCCTATGGTCCCAAAAAGGGATACACCAATGGTATGTTAAGCCATTTTAACAAAAGTTTAATTTAAGTTCACCGTATGCAGTACGCTAATCCGTATGCTAACTGTGCAGACATTTAGTTTCTTTGAGTAGCTAAGGATACGGATTTAATACAAATACAGCCGAGTATCAAACATTCAATATCTTCCTGAAAGTTTTGCTCAATATATATCTGAAGGTTATTTTCCTGTATATTACTCTCCACAATAGAACGGGGAGTTTACTAACTTTGTTATTGAGTTTGCAACCCATAGCGTAGCAATACCTGGTCATGGTAAAATTCTTAGTCCATCAGGAGATGTCGGTCCGTCTGTTGAAATACCTCTAACTTCCCAAATAAAAAAGCATCGGCTTGAAGGTTAGGTTAGATATGGTGGCAGCCCGATATTTCAGGCTAACTTAGTCTATTCAGTCAATTTTAATACCACAGTGGTGAATTTCGAATGGTATTGCAAATGGGCCATTCATAACGGCTTTCAGCTAAAGCCACCATATAAACCTATGTGCAGATTCTACTTTTTGAGCCTTTTGAGGTTACAATACTCCGATTTGGTTGACATTCAAAATTTTAAAAACTGGTACACATCGATCAACTATTATATATAGTCTCTATATAAACCTGTCCCAAATTTAACATCATCTCTCATACAGGGAGGCTGATATGTGTTGCAAACAATTTCAGATTACTATAATTTCTAAACGGCTCGTCTATCAGCTGAAATATTTATTCCAGTGACAGTTTATTTTATTGTTTGCAAGCTTACAAAAGTATTTTGATCTATTGGATTTGCAGTGTGATTTGGCTATCGTTAGACCCCTACGCCATGTGGACAAAAAACGGTAACAGAGCCAGTGGTAGATCCGAAGTTTCAACAAGTATAAACGGCCGTAAGTTCGGCCAGACCGAATCTTATTTACCCTCCACCATGGATTGCGTAGAAACTTCTACGGAAGACTGTCATCCACAATCGAAGTAATTGGGTTGTGGTATCTTAAAACTTCTTAACATTGTTTTGTAAATTGTGAGTTAGTCCATACGTGGTATATATTAGACACAAAAGGTATGTATAGGTAAGTCTACAAATAATTACGAATCGATATGGACTATTGTACGGTACGTAGAGAGCCAGAATTGATATATGGGGGTAGCTTATATGGGGGCTCTATACAGTTATGAACTTGATATGGACCAATTTTTTGTGTGATTGGGGATCGATTTATCTGAGGGCTATATATAACTATAGACCGATATGGACCTAGTTAGTCATGGTTGTTAACGGCCATATACTAGCACAATGTACTAAATTTCAACTGACTCGGATGAAATTTGCTCCTCCAAGAGGCTCCAAAACCAAATCTCGGGATCGGTTTATATGGGGGCTATAAATGATTATGGACTGATATGGACCACTTTTGGTATGGTTGTCAAATATCATAAAGTACCACCACGTACCAAATTTAAACCAGATCGGATGAATTTTGCTTCTCCAAAAGGCACAGGAGGTCAAATCTGGGGATCGGTTTATATGGGCGCTGTGTATAATTATGGACTGATATGAACCAATTCCTGCATGGTTATTGACTACCATATACTAACATCATGTACCAAATTTCAAGCGAATCGGATGAATTTTGCTCTTCCAAGGGGCTCCGGAGGTCAAATCTGGGGATCGGTTTATATGGGGGCTATATATAATTATGGACCGATTTCGACCAATTTTAGCATGGGTGTATATTAACACCACGTACCAAATATCAACTGAATCAGATGAATTTTGGTCTTCCAAGAGGCTCTGGAGGTCAAATCTGGTGATCGGTTTATATGGGGGCTATATATAATTATGCACCGATGTGGACGAATTTTTGCACAGTTTTTAGAGACCATATACTTACACCATGTACCAAATACCGGATCGGATGAAATTTGCTTCTCTTTGAGGCTCCGTAGTTCAAATCTGGGGATCGGTTTATATGGGGGCTATATATAATTATGGACCGATGTGAACCAATATTCGCATGGTTGTTAGAGACCACATACTAACACCATGTACCAAATTTCAGCCGGATCGGATGAAATTTGCTTCTCTTAGAGGGTCTGCAAGCCAAATTTGGGGGTCCGTTTATATGGGGGCTATTCGTAAAAGTGGACCGATATGGCCCGTTGGCAATACCATCCGACCTACATCAATATTAACTACTTGTGCCAAGTTTCGAGTCGATAGCTTGTTTCGTTCGGAAGTTAGAGTGATTTCAACAGACGGACGGACGGACATGCTCAGATCGACTCAGAATTTCACCACGACCCAGAATATATATACTTTATGGGGTCTTAGAGCAATATTTCGATGTGTTACAAACGGAAAGACAAAGTTAATATACCCGCTATCCTATGGTGGAGGGTATACAAATTATAAGAGCTCACTGATGGCACAAAAAAATATAGACTGGAAAGAGCCAGGGAGTTGTTTCACGAATGTATCCTGTGATCGAAATTGAAAACCATAACAAATTTAGCATTTTGTGAATAAACAAAATGATCGCTTTTTAGCTGATGGCCTCAGTTGTCAATGCTTTTTATATCTTTATACTAATATTATATTTACTATAAATTTAGTATCAACTATAAATAAATAAAATAAAATGATCGCTTTTATTAGCCATAGAAGACAGTTTGAAATTTACATCTTCGATTGGTCGTCACCCGCTCGTATTCATCGATCCTGGGGTCAAAATAATTGACGAATATTATCGAAAAAATGAAGCCCTGCGCAGACATTCATTTCGGGCCCCACACCATGGGCATTCGAACAGGACTCAATACTATGGCACGGAATACGTGTCAACCAGGAATGACATAAAAAGGAGAAACCTTGCTTAATTTCTGTCCCACGATGACCACCAAAACCTCCGTATTTCAATCAGAGCTCCCTTCGTGAGCCAAATTTAATATTATTTCCAATATAGTTTGCTCTCTTGAACAATACATTTAAAATACATAGCGCATAACTTTATTGTATTACATATCAGCAACCCTGTATATTCATATAAAAATTTTGTGTCAACGTATATGTATATTGTTAATGATATACATATACATGGTGCAATGGTTAGTATGCCCGCCTTGGTTAGCATGCCCGCCTTGCATACACAAGGTCGTGGGTTCGATTCCTGCTTCGACCTAAAACCAAACAGTTTATCAGCGGTGGGTTATCCCGCCTCAGTAATGCTGGTGACATTTCTGAGTGTTTCAAAGCTTCTCTAAGTGGTTTCACTGCAATATGGAACACCGTTCGGACTCGGCTATAAAAAGGAGGTGATAAGAGAGAAGTTCACCAATGTGGTATCACAAAGGACTGAATAGTCTAAGTGAGCATGATACATCGGGCTCCCACCTAACCTAACCTAGTGATTTTGATCAGAGGGAAAAAATAGAGAATGGCATAAAAATAGAGTTGGAGAGAGTTTAGGAATGACACCAAAATGATACAGTGCAAGAATTAAAAGAGAGCTAATGGTTGTGCCTTTCCTTGAGAGACATATTGTCCTTTCTCTCCCAATTATCGAAAAAAGAAGTAACAGACACTCTGTTGCAAATATGAGTCACGTCGGAGTCTTACCTTGAATTTTTAAAATTTCGGACAAGCGGGATGTCCCTCTCCACTATTCCAAAATAGTGCATCCATGTCTTTGTCGCACGATCCCGCTCCATGTGCCCTGCAAAAAGAAAACAAATTGAGGAAATTAGGTTTAGGTAAGGTACACTTAAAGAAATTAGAGGTAGAGTGACCGGTTCGGATGACATTTTCTCATCCAAGAGCCAAAGCTGGGGTTCGCTTTATATGGAGGCCATATAATAACACCACGTACCAAATTTTAACCGGATCGGATGAAAGTTGTTCCTCTAAGAGGCTGCGCAAAACAAATCTAAGATTCGGTTTATATATGGCCCATTTGCAATACCACCTACATCAATAACAACTATTGGTGCCAAGTTTCAAGTCGATAGCTTGTTTCGTTCGGATGTTATCGTGATTTCAGCAGACGGGAAGACGGACAGCGCTAGATCGACTCATAATTCCACCACGACCCAGAATATATACACTTTATGAGGTCTTAGACCAATATTTATAAGTATTATAAACGGAATAACAATACGCCCCCTATCCTAGGGTGAAGGGTATAAAAAGCATCGTTTTGTTTTGTACTTCTGAAACATTTTATAATTACGAACGAAATATTTTTTCTTTTAGAAAAAAATTAAAGTTGTTCTCGGTATTTATATATGTACATGTCTGAAATTATTTTTTAAGATATTTTCAAAATATTAATTTTTTTAATATTTTGAAAATAATCTCAAGAATTTGAAAATTGTCTGCAGAATTTTTTAATTAATTCGCATAAGTTTCTTCAATGTAAGATTTTTGGGAAAAATGGTCCTCGTTAAAAAAATTATATTTTTTTGTTTTAGAAGAAACTTAAAATTTTTATTAAAAATTTCTAAACTTTAAAACTTCTAAATTTGCACAAAAGCTTTAGAGATTTGTTAATTAGTTTTTAGATTCAGTTATCTTTTAAATGATATCAGCAACCACAAATTAATAGACATAAATGTGATTCAATTAAAAACCATACGAATATCGAACTTTTAGCATGTGTCACGTTTGATGTAATTAAAAATAATTATGTTCTAATCGATTTTTTTGTTACACAATAAAATGCTATTTCATGTCAACTTTTTTCCGAATATACATACATATACAGCTATCTATCGATAAAGCTTCAAAGTACAATTTTAATTTTTAAGTATTGATAGCTGGTTAACAAAAATAATAAAAAAAAGCTTTGCAAAAAGGGAGCTAAATACATATTCAACTGATGATGTGCAATGAGCTGCTGAAAGGTTAAAAGGAAAACCTGTCAAAACTTATTTTGTCATGATTTCGAAAATAATAAAAGGAAAACACATTGGGATGGAACGTCCATTAGTATATTTTTTTACCAAAATAGTTACAATAAAAGGACTGAACTTTTTACCTATAACCTGTGAGCAAGTACCAACTTCAGACAGAGGTGACTATAATGTCTATTGAGATACCAAGTGTAGGAAACACGGTTCTCATTAGTGCCAAAAAAAATCTACAAAAATTTGAAGAAAATTATACTAAAAATCTACCAAAATTAAAAAACAAAATTTAATTCTGAAAGTTTTAATCAAATTTTTGTGGCCAGTATGATTTTTTTTTTGAAAAAAAAAATGTTTTATTATTATATTTAAGATGTTTCTTTCAGTATTTGCAATATTATATATTATAATCGCTCCTCTCAGCGACAATTTTTTAGGAGTGTAAATGTTGCTTTAATTCTAAATGTATCAAATTATAAATGTTTTAAAGACTTTAGCTTGCACAAACAAGGTACTATTTCTACAAAAAGGGAAAACTAACTCCCAATGAACTTTGATAGTATGACCTAACAGAAAATTAAATTTTTAAAGATATTAAATTTATGGAATATTATGTCGAAATTTTATTTCTATAGAAAATTTTGTCCAAATTTTACTTTGATAGAAAATTTTGTCAAAATTTTACTTCCATACAAAATTTTGTCAAAATTTTATTTCCATAGAAAAATTTGTTAAATTTTTATTTCCATAGAAAAATTTGTCAAAATTTTATCTCTATAGAAAATTTTGTCAAAATTTTATTTCTATGGAAAATTTTGTTAAATTTTTAATTCCATAGAAAATTTTGTCAAAATTTTATTTCTATGGAAAATTTTTTTAAAATATTACTTCCATAGAAAATTTTGTCAAAATTTTACTTCCATAGAAAATTCTGTCAAAATTTTATTTCTATGAAAAATTTTGTCAAAATTTTATTTCTGCAGAACATTTTGTCAAAATTTTATTTCTATAGAAAATTTTGTCAAAATTCAAATTTTATAGAAAATTTTGTCAAAATTTTACTTCCATAGAAAATTTTATTTCTGCAGAACATTTTGTCAAAATTTTATTTCTATAGAAAAATTTGTCAAAATTTTACTTTTATAGAAAATTTTGTCAAAATTTTATTTTTATAGAAAATTTTGTCAAAATTTTACTTCCGTAAAAACTTTTGTTAAATTTTTACTTCCATAGAATTTATGTAAGGAAAATTTAATTTCTGGAAAAAATTTTGTCAACATTTTATTGCTACAGAAAATTTTGTCAAGATTTGTTTTCTATAGAAAGTTTTGTAAAAATTTTCTTTCTACAGAAAATGTTGTCAAAAATCATTTGTATAGAAAATGTTGTCAAAAATTATTTCTATAGAAAATTTTGTCAAGATCTGTTTTCTATAGAAAGTTTTGTCAAAATTTTATTTCTATAGAAAATGTTGTCAAAAATCATTTGTATAGAAAATGCTGTCAAAAATTATTTCTATAGAAAATTTTGTCAAAATTTTATTTTATAAAAAAAGTGTGTAATTTTTTTTTACAGAAAATTTAGTCAAAATTTTGTTCTATAGAAAATTTTGTCCACATTTTATTTCTGCAGAACATTTTGTCAAAAATTTTATTTCTATAGAAAATTTTGTCAAAATTTTACTTCCATAGAAAATTTTAACAAAATTTTATTTCTGCAGAACATTTTGTCAAAATTTTATTTCTATAGAAAATTTTTGTCAAAATTTTACTTTTATAGAAAATTTTGTCCAAATTTTATTTTTATAGAAAATTTTGTCAAAATTTTACTTCTATAGAAAATTTTGTCAAAATTTTATTTCTGTAGAATATTCTGTCAAAATTTTATTTCTATAGAAAATTTTGTCAAAAATTTTATTTTCATAGAAAATTTGTCAAAATTTTAATTTTATATAAAATTATGTCAAAATTTTACTTCCATAGAAAATTTTGTAAAAATTTTATTTCTATAGAAAATTTTGTTAAATTTTTACTTCCATAGAAAATTTTGTTAAAATTAAATTTCTATGGAAAATTTTATCAAATTGTTATTTCTATAGAAAATTTTGTCAATATTTTACTTTTATAGAAAATGTTGTCAAAATTTTACTTCCATAGAAAATTTTGTCAAAATATTATTTCTATGGGAAATTTTGTTAAATTTTTACTTCCATAGAAAATTTTGTCAAATTTTTACTTCCATAGAAAATTTTAACAAAATTTTATTTCTGCAGAACATTTTGTCAAAATTTTATTTCTATAGAAAATTTTTGTCAAAATTTTACTTTTATACACAATTTTGTCCAAATTTTATTTTTATAGAAAATTCTGTCCAAATTTTATTTTTATAGAAAATTTTTTCAAAATTTTACTTCCATAGAAAATTTTGTCAAAATTTTATTTCTGCAGAATATTCTGTCAAAATTTTATTTCTATAGAAAATTTTGTCAAAATTTTATTTTCATAGAAAATTTTGTCAAAATTTTAATTTTATATAAAATTTTGTCAAAATTTTACTTCCATAGAAAATTTTGTAAACATTTTATTTCTATAGAAAATTTTGTCAAAATTTTATTTTCATAGAAAATTTTTTCAATATTTTACTTTTATAGAAAATGTTGTCAAAATTTTACTTCCATAGAAAATTTTGTCAAAATTTTATTTCTATGGAAAATTTTGTTAAATTTTTACTTCCATAGAACATTTTGTCAAAATTTTATATCTATGGAAAATTTTGTCAAAATTTTACTTCCATAGAAAATTTTGTCAAAAATTTATTTCTATGGAAAATTTTGTTAAATTTTTACTTACATAGAACATTTTCTCAAAATTTTATATCTATGGAAAATTTTGTCAAAATTTTATATCTATGGAAAATTTTGTCAAAATTTTATTTCTATGGAAAATTTTGTCAAATTTTTATTTCCTTAGAAAAATGTATATACATTTTAATCTATCAAAATCTGAAGAAAATTATACTAAAAATCTACCAAAATTCAAAAAAAAATTTTTTTGTGGCCTGTGTGATTTTTTTTTCGAAAAAAAAGTTTTATTATTTTATTTAAGATGTTTATTTCAGTATTTGCAATATTTTATATTATAATCTCTCCTCTCAGCGACAATTTTTTAGGTGTGCAAATGTTCCTTTAATTCTAAATGTATCAAATTTTAAATGTTTTAAAGACTTTAGCGTGCACAAACAAGGTACTAATTCTACAAAAAGGGAAAACTAACTCCCAATGAACTTTGATAGTATGACCTAACAGAAAATTTAAATTTTTAAAGATATTAAATTTATAGAAAATTATGTGGAAATTCTATTTCTATAGAAAATTTTGTCAAAATTTTATTTCCATTGAAAAAGGTATATACATTTTATTTCAGTAGATCATTAGCAAATTTTGTCAACATTTTATTTTCATAGAAAATTTTGTCAAAATTTTACTTCCGTACAAAATTTTGTCAAAATTTTATTTCCATTGACAAATTTGTTAAATTTTTACTTCCATAGAAAATTTTGTCAAAATTTTATTCCTACAGAACATTTTGTCAAAATTTTACTTCTATAGAAAATTTTGTCAAAATTTTATTTCCATGGAAAATTTTGTTAAATTTTTACTTTCATAGAAAATTTTGTCAAAATTGTATTTCTATGGAAAATTTTGTCAAAATTTTATTTCTACAGACAATTTTGTCAAAATTTTATTTCTATGGAAAATTTTGTCAAAATTTTATTTCTATGGAAAATTTTGTCAAAATTTTATTTCTATAGAAAATTTTATCAAAATTTTACTTCCATAGAAAATTCTATTAAATTTTTACTTCCATAGAAAATTTTGTCAAAATTTTACTTCCATCGAAAATTTTGTAAAAATTTTACTTCCATCGAAAATTTTGTAAAAATTTTATTTCGGCAGAACATTTTGTCAAAATTCTATTTCTGTAAAAAATTTTGTCAAAATTCTATTTCTGTAAAAAATTTTGTCAAAATTTTATTTCTATGGAAAATTTTGTCAAAATTTTATTTCTGTAGAAAATGTTGTCAATATTTTGCTTCCATAGAAAATTCTGTTAAATTTTTACTTCCATAGAAAATATTGTCAAATTTTACTTCCATAGAAAATTTTGTCAAAATTTTACTTCCATAGAAAATTTTGTCAAAATTTTATTTCTGCAGAACATTTTGTCAAAATTCTATTTCTATAAAATATTTTGTCAAAATTTTATTTCTATGGAAAATTTTGTTAAATTTTTACTTTAATGGAAAATTTTGTCAAAATTTTATTTCTATGGAAAATTTTGTTAAATTTTTACTTCCATAGAAAATTTTGTCACGATTTGATTTCTATGGAAAATTTTGTTAAAATTTTACTTCTATGGACAATTTTGTCAAAATTTTATTTCTATGGAAAATTTTGCCAAAATTTTATTTCCATAGAAAATTTTGTCAAAATTTTACTTCCATAGAAAATTCTGTTAAATCTTTACTTCCATAGAAATTTTTTTCAAAATTTTACTTCCATAGAAAATGTTGTCAACATTTTATTTCTGTGGAAAATGTTGTCAACATTTTATTTCTGCAGAACATTTTGTCAAAATTTTATTTCTATAAAAAATTTTGTCAAAATTTTACTTTTATAGAAAATTTTGTCAAAATTTTACTTCCATTGAAATTTTTTTTAAAGTTTTACTTCAATAGAAAATGTTGTCAAAATTTTACTTCCACAGATTTTTTTCTAAGGATATTTTGTCAAAATTTTATTTCTACAGAACATTTTGTCAAAATTCTATTTCTATAAAAAATTTTGTCAAAATTATTTTCTATAGAAAGTTTTGTCAAAATTTTATTTCTATAGAAAATGTTGTCAAAAATTATTTCTATAGAAAATTTTGTCAAAATTTTTTTCTATAAAAAATTTTGTCAAAATTGGGGTTTTTATGAAAGTGTGTCAATTTTTTTCTACAGAAAATTTAATCAAAATTTTTGTCTATAGAAAATAGTGTCCAAATTTTGTTCTATAGAAAATTTTGTCCAAATTTTTTTTTCTTTAGAAAATTGAAGTACCTCTTAGTTGGAGAGGAATATTTTTCAAAAACTACCAAAACAGCAAGAATTCTACCAATGTACCAAAGAGTAAAAAATCTAAATTTTTTGTAGAATTCTACCAACTATGGCAACCGTGCTGGGGATCCTTTTTTAGCAATTCGTTCGAATGATATAGTAATAAATGGACGGACATAATTGGATGGAGTCAGACTAACAAGATAATAACAAAAGAAATTACTTTACTGTATCTTGGACCACTATATCGATGAGTTCTAAACAGGAAGACAAATATTATAATAGCCCTTTTATACGATAGAATTATTTTATTCCTGGTAATTTACAATAATATCCTATGTCTGGCAACCATACCAATTAACATAAAAATGTTGACTATAACAAAAAATATTTATTGTTAACAGTAAATACTTGTCTATTATGAATAAAATCCCAAAACTAAAGTCCTTGGAGGGCCCATGAGATATTATAAAAATATTAAATTCTCTGTGTCATGAGTGATGTGAGGACATTAATATCTGTTTCCTACTTTTCACTGATAAGCGATTTTCCACTGAATGAGTTTTATATTTTTGATAATTACATTAGGCATGAAATCTGTGTGCGTGTGTGTGTTTTTGTGTATGAGAAATTGTGTTCGTTCCTTGTTTTTTTTCGCTTGTATATACTTTTCAACACTCTAACATTTTTTTATAGGTTGATCATTTTTTATTTTCCTCTGTCAAGGAAAACATCGACGACAACATCAAGGATGTTGGCGATAGCATACAAATTTTCCGCAAATGTGACGTGAAATTTTAATAGCTTTGATGTACATATGAATTTTTCTAAACTTCCCTCCTGCATCTTACACTCAAAGAATTTGTTAAGAATTCCAAACCAAGGAAGTAAACTGACAAAAAGTCAAGTTTCTATATAAACAGCAAAAACAGTGTTGCCAAAGTGTAAAATCGATCAATAGCAATGTCTTTTACACGGGCTAATCGTAAGGGAGAAATAATCTTTTTAAGCATCCGATATATTGATTTATCATTAGTTCTTCAAATGAGAAGCTTTATAGTGAAACATGTAATCATATCCTAAACCACACCTACTAAATTAGTTAACATAACATAAGGATTTGTGGGGTATCATTGGTATAGGTTTGAAAGATAAACCGCATTTCCATATTTAATAACATTGAGGGGTATATGTTTATGGGATCTGTATGTCAATCTGAACAGAAATGCCTCATATTAGGAGCTATACTTGATTTTACACCAACACTGAAAGAAGAGTTTTTATGCCCTCCACCATTGGATGGGGGTATATTAACTTTGCCATTCCGTTTCTAACACATCGAAATATTGCTCTAAGACCCCATAATGTATATATATTCTGGGTCGTGGTGAAATTCTGAGTCGATCTGAGCATGACCGTCCGTCTATTGAAATCACGCTAACTTCCGAACGAAACAAGTTATCGACTTGAAACTTGGCACAAGTAGTTGTTATTGATGTACCATGCAAAAACTGGTCCACATCGGTCAATAATTATATATAGCCCCCATATACCGATCGCCCGATTTGGCTTGCCGAGCCTCTAAAAGAAGCAAATTTCACCCGATCCGGCTGAAATTTGGTACGTGGTGTTAGTATATGGTCTCTAATAACCGTACAAAAATTGGTCCATATCGGTCCACTTTTACGTATAGCCCCCATATAAACGGACCCCCAAATTTGGCTTGCAGACCCTCTAAGAGAAGCAAATTTCATCCGATCCGGCTGAAATTTGGTACATGGTGTTAGTATATGGCCTCTAACAACCATGCAAAAATTGGTCCACATCGGTTCATAATTATATATAGCCCCCATATAAACCAATCCCCCGATTTGGCTTTCGGAGCCTCTAAGAGAAGCAAATTTCATCCGATCCGGCTGAAATTTGGTACATGGTGTTAGTATATGGTCTCTAATAACCATGCAAAAATTAGTCCACATCGGTCCATAATTATATATAGCCCCCATATAAACCGATCCCCCGATTTGGCTTGCGGAGCCTCTAAGAGAAGCAAATTTCATCCGATCTGGCTGAAATTTGGTACATGGTGTTAGTATATGGTCTGTAATAACCGTTGAAAAATTGGTCCATATCGGTCCACTTTTACGTATAGCCCCCATATAAACGGACCCCCAAATTTGGCTTGCGATTGCTCTAAGAGAAGCAAATTTCATCCGATCCGGCTGAATTTTGGTACATGGTGTTAGTATATGGTATCTAACAGCAATGCAAAAATTGGTCCATATCGGTCCATAATTACATATAGCCCCAATATAAACCGATCACCAGATTTGACCTCCGGAGCTTCTTGGAAGACCAAAATTCATCTAATTCAGTTGAAAATTGGTACGTGGTATTAATATATGGCCTCAAACACCTAACAAGCTATCGACTTGAAACTTGGCACAAGTAGTTGTTATTGATGTAGGTCGGATGGTATTGCAAATGGGCCATATCAGTCCACTTTTACGTATAGCCCCCATATAAACGGACCCCCAAATTTGGCTTGCAGACCCTCTAAGAGAAGCAAATTTCATCCGATCCGGCTGAAATTTGGTACATGGTGTTAGTATATGGTCTGTAATAACCGTGCAAAAATTGGTCCACATCGGTTCATAATTATATATAGCCCCCATATAAACCAATCCCCCGATTTGGTTTTCGGAGCCTCTAAGAGAAGCAAATTTCATCCGATCCGGCTGAAATTTGGTACATGGTGTTAGTATATGGTCTCTAACAACCATGCAAAAATTGGTCCACATCGGTTCATAATAGTAGGTTAGGTTAGGATAGGTGGCAGCCTGATGTATCAGGCTCACTTAGACTATTCAGTCCATTGTGATACCACATTGGTGAACTTCTCTCTTATCACTGAGTGCTGCCCGATTCCATGTTAAGCTCAATGACAAGGGACCTCCTTTTTATAGCCGAGTCCGAACGGCGTTCCACATTGCAGTGAAACCACTTAGAGAAGCTTTTAAAACCGTCAGAAATGTCACCAGCATTACTGAGGTGGGATAATCCACCGCTGAAAAACTTTTTGGTGTTCGGTCGAAGCAGGAATCGAACCCACGACCTTGTGTATGCAAGGCGGGCGTGCTAACCATTGCACCACGGTGGCTCCCATAATAGTATATCATAATAGTATATAGCCCTCATATAAACCGATCGCCCGATTTGGCTTGCCGAGCCTCTAAAAGAAGCAAATTTCACACGATCCGGCTGAAATTTGATACATGGTGTCAGTATATGGTCTCTAATAGCCGTGCAAAAATTGGTCCATATCGGTCCATAATTATATATAGCCCCCATATAAACCAATCCCCCGATTTGGCTTCCGGAGCCTCTAAGAGAAGCAAATTTCATCCGATCCGGCTGAAATTTGGTACATGGTGTAGGTATATGGTCTCTAACAACCATGCAAAAATTAGTCCACATCGGTCCATAATTATATATAGCTCCCATATAAACCGATCGCCCGATTTGGCTTGCCGAGCCTTTAAAAAAGGCAAATTTCACCCGATCCGGCTGAAATTTGGTACATGGTGTTAGTATATAGTCTGTAATAACCGCGCAAAAATCGGTCCATATCGGTCCACTTTTACGTATAGCCCCCATATAAACGGACCCCCAAATTTGGCTTGCGATTGCTCTAAGGGAAACAAGTTTCATCCGATCCGGCTGAAATTTGGTACATGGTGTTAGTATATAGTCTCTAAGAACCATGCAAAAATTGGTCCACATTGGTCCATAATTATATATAGCCCCCATATAAACCGATCACCAGATTTGACCTCCGGAGCCTCTTGGAAGACCAAAATTCATCTAATTCAGTTGAAAATTGGTACGTGGTGTTAATATATGGCCTCAAACACCTATTGGTCGAAATCGGTCCATAATTATATGTAGCCCCCATACAACCGATTCCCAGATTTGACCTCCGGAGCCTCTTGGAAGAGCAAAAATCATCCGATTCGGTTGAAATTTGGTACCTGAAGTTAGTATGTGGTATCCAACAACAATGCAGGAATTGGTTCATATCAGTCCATAATTATATATAGCCCCCTTATAAACCAATCCCCAGATTTGACCTCCGGTGCCTTTTGGAGAAGCAAAAGTCATCCGATCTGGTTGAAATTTGGTACGTGGTGGTAGTATATGATATTTAAAAACTATGCCAAAAGTGGTCCATATCAGTCCATAATCATATATAGCCCCCATATAAACCGATCCCGAGATTTGGTTTTGGAGCCTCTTGGAGGAGCAAATTTCATACGAGTCCCTTGAAATTTGGTACATTGTGCTGGTATATGGCCGTTAACAACCATGCCTAACTAAGTCCATATCGGTCTATAGTTATATATAGCCATCAGATAAATCGATCCCCAATCACACAAAAATTGGTCCATATCAAGTTCATAATTGTATATAGCCCTCATATAAGCGAACCCCATATTTCAATTCTGGCTCTCTACGTATTGTCTAATACGTACCACGTATGGACTAACTTACAATTTAGAAAACGATGTTAAGAAGTTTTAAGATACCACAACCCAAGTAATTCGATTGTCGATGACAGTCTTTCGTAGAAGTTTCTACGCAATTCATGGTGAAGGGTACATAAGATTCGGCCTGGCCGAACTTACGGCCGTATATACTTGTTTAGTTTAATATATACCACGTATGGACTACCTTACAATTTAGAAGACGGTGTTAGGAAGTTTTCAGATACCTTGTCATCGGCCAGTGTTACCGCAACCCAAGTAGTTCGATTGTTCAGTAGAAGTTTCTACGCAATCCTTGGTGGAAGGTACATAAGCTTCGACCTGGCCGAACTTACAGCCGTATATACTTGTTA
Organism: Haematobia irritans; assembly: GCF_050003625.1. NCBI lineage: Eukaryota > Metazoa > Arthropoda > Insecta > Diptera > Muscidae > Haematobia > Haematobia irritans. The sequence continues at coordinate 121,290,845 of NC_134399.1, read as the reverse complement.
ACTTTATTTTGCTAACACGGAACTAAATATACAATAGCGAGTTCTGTATTACACCGAGTTGGTTTTCATTTTATTGCTCCGAGTAACAAGAAACAAAATATGCACTGATCGTTGTATGGTTTATTGGGCACATTAATTTAGGTGTTTTACATTCTATTTGTCTGAAAACCAAATTGAAACTTCCAAACTAAGTATTGGTTTAATATACCATGAACAGATACATGGTAAAATATCATCGATGAAATTTGCCTTTAGCTAATTTAGAACAAAGTCCTTCGTTGTAGTCAATAGAAGGAGGAACTTTTTATAGATCTGCAACAACAATGAGAAATTTATTTTCAAATTGACTTTGTAAAATTGGAAATGTCTGACTACACTGAAAACGAAATATGCACTGTACAAAAATATAATATTGAAATATTGTAAACGGGAAGAAAAGTAGTTTGAAAATGTTATGTAAATTTAGTGGCCCAAAATTAAAATGGCTTGATTTTTCTTGTAAATATTTTATTCTGTGTAAGTAGTATACAATTTATATATTCTGTATCATATTGCTTGAAATCATTTATATATAATATGTATATTTTTTCTAAATGAATTTTCTATGACAAAAATCAAATCAACGAATTCAGTGTATCTGCTGCAACAATTTTTTTGCAAACTGCATTTTTAATAGAGTTTGTTATCCCACATTGCCTGCAGTTAAATGTCGCGCTCATGCGACAAAAACCGCATACAAAACAATATTAGAATTTGTTGCACAAAAGCGATAAACCACTCGGTATACATGGCCACAGCCAACATGCAGTCATGGAATTTTTGAATAAACCACCTGTGATATTCATCTCTATTTCCGTTTCCTTTAACGGGATTTCATTGTTGTGGGTGTAGGTATGTGCACGAGTGTATACATTTTGCAAAACCGTTCGTTGAACTTCTTCTGCATGCAACAATATCCCTCAAAGCAAACAAGCCAATTGTGCTGGGTAATATATAGGGCGCGGTCATGTATTGCTGTCAAACCGTTATTTTCGAAATATTTTTGCACTTAACATCAACAGAACAACTGAATATGAACAAATACACTGAAATGGGGTTTGTTGTTAAACTTCTGTTAAAATTAAAATATATATTTCAGGCCAGATTTGATCGAAATCCACGCAACAGTGGTGGTTTAGGTTAGTTTATATATAGCGGAAGCCCATTATTTCAGGTTCGCTTAGACAGTCCATTGTGATACCACAAATGTTGAAATTTTCTCTTATCAATGAGTGTTGTCCGATAGTGCAATGCCAAAATTTGGAGAAGATTCTACCAAAAAAACTAACAAACAAAAAAATCCTCTATAAAAAATTTTGTCAAAATTTTATTTCTATAGAAAATTTTGTTAAAATTTTATTTCTATTGAAAATTTTGTAAAAATTTTATTCCTATAGAAAATGTTGTTATACTTTATTTCTATAGAAAAGTTCGTCAAAATTTTATTTCTATAGAAAATTTTGACAAAATTTTATTTCTATAAAAAATTTTGTCAAAATTTTATTTCTATAGAAAATTTTGTCAAAATGTTATTTCTATACAAAATTTTGTAAAAATTTTATTTCTATAGAAAATTTTGTTAAAATTTTATTTCTATAGAAAATTTTGTCAAAATTTTATTTCTATAGAAAAATTTTTCTAACTTTTATTTCTATAGAAAATTTTGTCAAAATTTTATTTCTATAGAAAATTTTGTCAAAATTTTATTTCTATAGAAAATATTGTCAAAATTTTATGTCTATAGAAAATTTTGTCAAAATTTTATTTCTATAGAAAATTTTGTCAAAATTTTATTTCTATAGAAAATATTGCCAAATTTTATTTCTGTAGAAAATTTTGTCAAAATTTTATGTCTATAGAAAATTTTGTCAAAATTTTATTTCTATAGAAAATTTTGTCAAAATTTTATGTCTATAGAAAATTTTGTCAAAATTTTATTTCTATAGAAAATTTTGTCAAAATTTTATTCCTATAGAAAATGTTGTTATACTTTATTTCTATAGAAACGTTCGTCAAAATTTTATTTCTATAGAAAATTTTGACAAAATTTTATTTCTATAAAAAATTTTGTCAAAATTTTATTTCTATAGAAAATTTTGTCAAAATGTTATTTCTATACAAAATTTTGTAAAAATTTTATTTCTATAGAAAATTTTGTTAAAATTTTATTTCTATAGAAAATTTTGTCAAAATTTTATTTCTATAGAAAATTTTGTCAAAATTTTATGTCTATAGAAAATTTTGTCAAAATTTTATTTCTATAGAAAATGTTCTCTAACTTTTATTTCTATAGAAAACTTTGTCAACATTTTATTTCTATAGAAAATTTTGTAAAAATTTTATTTCTATAGAAAATTTTGTTAAAATTTTATTTCTATAGAAAATTTTGTCAAAATTTTATTTCTATAGAAAATTTTGTCAAAATTTTATGTGTATAGAAAATTTTGTCAAAATTTTATTTCTATAGAAAATTTTCTCTAACTTTTATTTCTATAGAAAACTTTGTCAACATTTTATTTCTATATTTCTGTAGAAAATTTGGTCAAAATTTTATTCCTATAGAAAATGTTGTTATACCTTATTTCTATAGAAACGTTCGTCAAAATTTTATTTCTATAGAAAATTTTGACAAAATTTTATTTCTATAAAAAATTTTGTCAAAATTTTATTTCTATAGAAAATTTTGTCAAAATGTTATTTCTATACAAAATTTTGTAAAAATTTTATTTCTCTAACTTTTATTTCTATAGAAAACTTTGTCAACATTTTTTTTCTATATTTCTGTAGAAAATTTTGTCAAAATTTTATTTCTATAGAAAATTTTGTCAAAATTTTATTTCTATAGAAAATTTTGTCAAAATTTTATTTCTATAGAAAATTTTGTCAAAATTTTATTTCTATAGAAAATTTTGTTAAAATTTTATGTCTATAGAAAATTTTGTCAAAATTTTATTTCTATAGAAAATTTTGTCAAAATTTTATTTCTATAGAAAATATTGTCAAAATTTTATTTCTATAGAAAATTTTGTTAAAATTTTATTTCTATTGAAAATTTTGTAAAAATTTTATTCCTATAGAAAATGTTGTTATACTTTATTTCTATAGAAAAGTTCGTCAAAATTTTATTTCTATAGAAAATTTTGACAAAATTTTATTTCTATAAAAAATTTTGTCAAAATTTTATTTCTATAGAAAATTTTGTCAAAATGTTATTTCTATACAAAATTTTGTAAAAATTTTATTTCTATAGAAAATTTTGTTAAAATTTTATTTCTATAGAAAATTTTGTCAAAATTTTATTTCTATAGAAAAATTTCTCTAACTTTTATTTCTATAGAAAATTTTGTCAAAATTTTATTTCTATAGAAAATTTTGTCAAAATTTCATTTCTATAGAAAATATTGTCAAAATTTTATGTCTATAGAAAATTTTGTAAAAATTTTATTTCTATAGAAAATTTTGTCAAAATTTTATTTCTATAGAAAATATTGTCAAAATTTTATTTCTGTAGAAAATTTTGTCAAAATTTTATGTCTATAGAAAATTTTGTCAAAATTTTATTTCTATAGAAAATTTTGTCAAAATTTTATTTCTATAGAAAATATTGTCAAAATTTTATTTCTATAGAAAATTTTGTCAAAATTTTATTTCTATAGAAAATATTGTCAAAATTTTATTTCTGTAGAAAATTTTGTCAAAATTTTATGTCTATAGAAAATTTTGTCAAAATTTTATTTCTATAGAAAATTTTGTCAAAATTTTATTCCTATAGAAAATGTTGTTATACTTTATTTCTATAGAAACGTTCGTCAAAATTTTATTTCTATAGAAAATTTTGACAAAATTTTATTTCTATAAAAAATTTTGTCAAAATTTTATTTCTATAGAAAATTTTGTCAAAATGTTATTTCTATACAAAATTTTGTAAAAATTTTATTTCTATAGAAAATTTTGTTAAAATTTTATTTCTATAGAAAATTTTGTCAAAATTTTATTTCTATAGAAAATTTTGTCAAAATTTTATGTCTATAGAAAATTTTGTCAAAATTTTATTTCTATAGAAAATGTTCTCTAACTTTTATTTCTATAGAAAAATTTGTCAACATTTTATTTCTATATTTCTGTAGAAAATTTTGTCAAAATTTTATTTCTATAGAACATTTTGACAAAATTTTATTTCTATAGAAAATTTTGTCAAAATTTTATTTCTATAGAAAATTTTGTCAAAATTTTATTTCTATAGAAAATTTTGTCAAAATTTTATTTCTATAGAAAATTTTGTCAAAATTTTATTTCTATAGAAAATTTTGTCAAAATTTTATTTCTATAGAAAATATTGTCAAAATTTTATTTCTGTAGAAAATTTTGTTAAAATTTTATTTCGAAAGAAAATTTTGTCAAAATTTTATTTCGATAGAAAATTTATTCAAAATTTTATTTCGATAAAAATTTTTGTCAACAATTGTATTTCTATAGAAAATTTTGTCAAAATTTTATTCCTATAGAAAATGTTGTTATACTTTATTTCTATAGAAACGTTCGTCAAAATTTTATTTCTATAGAAAATTTTGACAAAATTTTATTTCTATAAAAAATTTTGTCAAAATTTTATTTCTATAGAAAATTTTGTCAAAATGTTATTTCTATATAAAATTTTGTAAAAATTTTATTTCTATAGAAAATTTTGTTAAAATTTTATTTCTATAGAAAATTTTGTCAAAATTTTATTTCTATAGAAAATTTTGTCAAAATTTTATGTCTATAGAAAATTTTGTCAAAATTTTATTTCTATAGAAAATGTTCTCTAACTTTTATTTCTATAGAAAACTTTGTCAACATTTTATTTCTATATTTCTGTAGAAAATTTTGTCAAAATTTTATTTCTATAGAACATTTTGACAAAATTTTATTTCTATAGAAAATTTTGTCAAAATTTTATTTCTATAGAAAATTTTGTCAAAATTTTATTTCTATAGAAAATTTTGTCAAAATTTTATTTCTATAGAAAATTTTGTCAAAATATTATTTCTATAGAAAATATTGTCAAAATTTTATTTCTGTAGAAAATTTTGTTAAAATTTTATTTCGAAAGAAAATTTTGTCAAAATTTTATTTCGATAGAAAATTTATTCAAAATTTTATTTCGATAAAAATTTTTGTCAACAATTGTATTTCTATAGAAAATTTTGTCAAAATTTTATTCCTATAGAAAATGTTGTTATACTTTATTTCTATAGAAAAGTTCGTCAAAATTTTATTTCTATAGAAAATTTTGTCAAAATTTTATTTCTATAAAAAATTTTGTCAAAATTTTATTTCTATAGAAAATTTTGTCAAAATGTTATTTCTATACAAAATTTTGTAAAAATTTTATTTCTAATTAATTTCTATATTTCTATAGAACATTTTGACAACATTTTATTTCTATAGAAAATTTTGTCAAAAATAGTTTAGTCAATGTATGGTTTTAAGCTGAAATAAAAAAAAACAACAATGATTAAAGAACAAAAACCAACAATAACAAAACAAAACGAATGAAGGAAAGAAAATGAAGCACGCTCAAAATAAAACCCAGCCAACTTCATTCAAATCGATGATTTGACGGTGGCAAAAGAAAAGAGAGATGTTTGTACAATTTATTTCGGCAAAAGCCGGCTATCAATGTAAAACCTTTTTTCGGAAGGTTCAAGTGTGGTTTATTGTTGGGTGAATTGAACTGCCTGAATTTATTCTGATAATTGGTTGATAGTTCTGCTGCAAGTAGAGGATGCTGATGAGGAATGTTGTAATTCCGAAACGTGTGTCCATCCAACCATCTTGCAGTCATAGGGCTTTGCCCAAATAAATTTGACAAACATTATTTTCCTCTGTTGGTTAAGCTACACTTGTAGTTTAGTCAATGTATGGTTTTAAGCTGAAATCAAAAAAAAACAACAAAAATTTTATTTCTATAGAAAATTTTGTCAAAATTTTATTTCTATAGAAAATTTTGTCAAAATTTTATTTCTATAGAAAATTTTGTCAAAATTTTATTTCGATAAAAAAATTTGTCAACAATTGTATTTCTGTAGAAAATTTTGTCAAAATTTTATTCCTATAGAAAATTTTGTTAAATTTTATTTCTATAGAAAATTTCGTCAAAATTTTTTTTCTATTTTATTTCTATATTTCTATAGAAAATTTTGACAAAATTTTATTTCTATAGAAAATTTTGTCAAAATTTTATTTCTATAGAAAATTTTGTCTCAATTTTACTTCTATAGAAAATTGTGTCAAAATTTTATTTCTATAGAAAATTTTGTCAAAATTTTATTTTTATAGAAAATTTTGTCAACAATTGTATTTCTATAGAAAATTTTGTCAAAATTTTATTTCGATAAAAAATTTGTCAACAATTGTATTTCTGTAGAAAATTTTGTTAAAATTTTATTCCTATAAAAAATTTTGTTAAATTTTATTTCTACAGAAAATTTCGACAAAATTTTTTTTCTATTTTATTTCTATATTTCTATAGAAAATTTTGACAAAATTTTATTTCTATAGAAAATTTTGTCTAAATTTTATTTCTATAGAAAATTTTGTCTCAATTTTACTTCTATAGAAAATTTTGTCAAAATTTTATTTCTATAGAAAATTTTGTCAAAATTTTATTTAATACAAAATTTTGTCAAAATTTTATTTCTATAGAAAATTTTGTCAAAATTTTATTTCTATAGAAAATGTTGTCAAAATTTTATTTCTATAGAAAATGTTGTCAAAATTTTATTTCTATCGGAAATTTTGTCAAAATTTTATTACAATCGAAAACTTTGTCAAAATTTTATTTCTATAGAAAAATTTGTTAGCATTTTGTTGCTATTATAAACACGTGAAATACCTCTTGGTTGGAGAAGAATATTTTGCAAAGTCGACCAAAACATCAAGAATTCTATCAATCTACCAAGCAGTAAAAAAATTTACCATTTTTGGTAGCAACCGTGCATGCTAACCATTGTATCATTTTGGCTCAGCGATGGTAGAAAACTCTACTCTCTGTCAAGCTATTTTAATTTTGTGACTGTAGCAAAGTTATAGACGTCACATAAGCGTCGTAAGTGTAGAATAAGTAACAAACGTCGCAAAGTCAAAATGCTTCAGTCGCTTCAGCTTTGCAGCCAATGATATCCAAAATGATGATATGTGCGAAGAAATTTCAATTGCAATTCTCAATTCTCAGGAATGTTCACGAGTTTAAAAAACTTGAGAATAGAATTATTTCAGATGGAGTCTCCGAGCCAAAATTGTTATGAACTAATTGATGGTGCAGTAAACGTGACGGTCGGTATTCGCTCATCCTTTCTTTGCAAAATTTCTGCAGAAACTGGAAGGAGGGAAAACTACTTAAGTCTTGCATAAGTGAATTTTTGTTTAAGGAGAATTTTATAAAAATCTTAGCTTATTTAGAACCAATTTTCATACTAATTAAAGTTTTTCAAAATTGTAACTGGTCATGCGCTGATGCAACTAAGGCTTGGGTGGGTATTAGGGACTATGCAAACTAGGAATAGTTTGATGTTGCGAATGAGAGATGTAAAACTAGTAGAGTTTTGAATAAATACAATAGAAAGCATTTTTTGCATCCCTTTTATCGGGATAAAAAATATTGACAATTTCTTTAATTCAAAATTAGGTTTTTTACATTAGGCTTACGACTTTTGCGGCATACGTATTATACCGTCGTAAACGTATGTCGCAAAAGTCACAGTTTGCGACAGGCCAACCCTGGTGAAAAAAGATGAAATACTTATTGAACAATGAGTTTGGATTAAAGTCATTGATGTTCCTAAAATTGAAAGAGCTTACCGATGCATAAAACAAGTTAGACTGAAAGATTATGAAATATTTTCAATATTTTTTTTTTTTTATTGTAAAGAAATTTTTCCTTAACATTGTGCAAACTGCATATCTAAATTTAAAGCCACTGAGGTTGTAACGACGAAAGTCGGTTACCCTCGTTTTCGCCAACACGTTTATTTTCTTTTCATTCTTTTTGAATTACCTCATCGAGAAATCATTACTTAGATACCTATTACATTTAAGTTGCAACAAGAATTTCCACTTCATTAATTTCTAGCCTTATTTTACGTGGAGTATACATGAAATAAACAAGATACCGTTATCGGTTGGCCTCGCCCATCAACACACGCAGTAGCAGCATATACACCATTGGCTGGGCATACGCGCAAAAGACATGTAACGGCATTAAGGTGACGTCGACTGCAGCCTCGCCACCTATAAAAGGAAGCGACAAAGGTAAATGCGGGACAGTTGAAGATTACACGTGGACGAGGCAACAAGTGGTAAGTAGAGTGGAGCACAATATTCAAGGTGGAAAACTTGGCAGTGAGGTGTTATCAAGTAAAAGGTAATCCTGTTTTGTATAGCTTTCATTTGTCCTCTATTCAAGGTCATCGATTTATATTATCCCACGTGGTTCCCCCCAGCACAAACAAATAGGCCACATCACATTTGACTTATGTACTTAACCAGGTCGCAGTCACTCTCGATTTTCACGATCGTATTGACTTTGCCCAGCTTTGTCCTCTATTCAAGGTCATCACTCATATACTAGCACTTGTTCCTCTACGTCATACACAAATAGGCTCGCAGTACATCGGACTTGTGTACTTAACCAGGTCGCAGTCTCCTAGGATCTACACGATCCCATTGTCCCTGATTTTCATTTGGCTTGTGTACTTACCCAGGTCGCAGTCACGCTCGATCTTCACGATCTTTTTGACTTTGCCTGGCTGTGTCCTCTATTCAAGGTCATCGTCTTGTATGATCCCACGTGTTTCTCTACAGCACAAACAAATAGGCCACATAACATTTGACTTGTGTACTTAACCAGGTCGCAGTCACTCTCGATCTTCACGATCTTATTGACTTCGCCCAGCTTTGTCATTTATTCAAGGTCATCGTTTTATATCATCCCACGTGTTTCTCTACAGCACAAACGAATAGGCCACATCACATTTGACTTGTGTACTTAACCAGGTCGCAGTCACTCTCGATCTTCACGATCGTATTGACTTTGTCCTCTATTCAAGGTCATCACTCATATACTAGCACTTGTTTCTCTACGTCATACACAAATAGGCTCGCAGTACATTGGACTTGTGTACTTAAACAGGTCGCAGTCTCCTAGGATCTACACGATCCCATTGTCCCTGATTTTCATTTGGCTTGCGTACTTACCCAGGTCGCAGTCGCACCCGATCTTCACGATCGTATTGACTTTGCGCAGGTTGTCCTCTATTCAAGGTCATCTGTTTATATTGTACCACGTGTTTCTCTACGTCACATACAAACAGACTCGCAGTACATTGGACTTGTGTACTTAACCAGGTCACAGTCTCCTAGGATCTGCACGATCCCATGGTCCCTGATTTTCATCTGGCTTGTGTACTTACCCAGGTCGCAGTCACGCTCGATCTTCACGATCTTATTGACTTTACCCAGCTTTGTCCTCTATTCAAGGTCATCCCGTATATTGTAGCACGTGTTTCTCTACATCACATACAAATAGACTCGCAGTACATTGGACTTGTGTACTTAGCCAGGTCGCAGTCTCCTAGGATCTACACGACCCCATTGTCCCCGTTTTCCATTTGGCTTGTGTACTTACCCAGGTCGCAGTCACTTTCGATCTGTACGATCACTTTGGTTTAGCTCCGCGTTTGACCTCTATTCAAGGTCACGGTTTTAGGTTGTACCACGTGTTCACTCCACGCCGCAGGCGAACCGCTCGCAGTACATTGGACTTGTGTACTTACCCAGGTCGCAGTCTCCCAGGATCTATACGATCGCGTTGTCTCTGATTTCCCTTTGGCTTGTGTACTTACCCAGGTCACAGTCACTTTCGATCTTCACGATCACTTTGGCTTAGCCCCGCGTTCGACCTCTATTCAAGGTCACAGTCTTAGGTTGCCCCAGTTCTCCTCGCTCTACCTCAGATTGCACAGGACCACCTTCGACTCGCCACTGTCTCGTCTAGCCACGTCTCACCGGATGTATAGGCGTACTTAGCCAGGTCGCCATCCACCAGCCCAGTCTTCCAGAGCGTACTTAGCCAGGTCGCCAGTCAACACATTCGCCAGCGCATGATACTGCCCAGAAACCTAAAGCGTACTTAGCCAGGTCGCCAGTCAACACATTCGCCAGCGCATGATACTGCCCAGAAACCGAAAGCGTACTTAGCCAGGTCGCCATTTCATCGCCCAAATTCGCCAGTACAAGCCCTTGCCCAGACCAAAATACAACGCCAGTCAGCTCGCCCACACCGCCCATCAGACCCGTAGCCAGTCCAGTCCGGTGTGCTTAGCCAGGCCACCGCATCAAGCCTATCCAGCCCGTCGAAACATTACCCCGTAATAATATCACCCGTAGCCAAAATAAGTTATATTACACTAGACGATTTACCGTAAATAAACTCCTATTGCAACATAAAACACCGTATTTTTCATTTTCTGTCGCTAAACCAATAAATTTCTGTGACGGACCCTTCCCCCGCGAGCAATACCCCAGCGACCGGAGGAAACTCGTCGTTACAGTGGCGCCCGAGCAGGGACCGAGAAGGAAATTGATTGAGTAAGATAAATCCGTCAGAAAATACACAGCAATGGCCACTACTTTACGAGTATCCTGGGCTTATACTCTGCGAAAGGAGGAGCTTCATGCCTACTTAAGTGAATTCGAGTTGGATACAGAGGGCACCGTAGAGGAGCTACGACGACGCTTTGCCGCATTTCTCGGGGAAGCTCACGTCGACAAAGTGAAAACCAGATTGCTCACGCTGCAAGCGAAACATGACCCGACCAAGTCTCCCCTTCCTGTGATACCAGCACTTGCCGTCACGACAGAGCCCAGTGCCCGTGACCACGAGCGGGCCCCAGATCATACGGCCGATAGACATTCAACGGGAGCACGTCCTCCAGAACCCCCGCGTGACATAAGCAACAACCGACAGTCGCTCGATATGCGCTCCATGGCAGACCAGGTGCGGAAATGGAGTGTGCAATATGACGGCGAGCGAAACCCATTGGAATTCATTGAAAGACTAGAAGATTTGGCTGACATGTATGCTTTGGACAAGGATTACCTCCCACTTATGATGCCCGAGGTACTCGCGGGGAAATCACTGGTGTGGTATCGCACGGCCAGTAAACGTTGGACCAGCTGGAAGGATTTCCGAGATGACTTCTTGAAGTTTTTCCTCCCAACCAGATACTTTGAGCAATTGGAGGATGAAGTGCGCAAGAGAAAACAAAAACCCAGGGAATTATTCAAAAGTTATGCGCTGGTTATGCAAGACCTCATGCGTCATTGTCAATACACCGAGGAGCAGAAAGTGGAGCGCATCTTCCGTAACGCTCTGCCAGAGTATTTGTGGTACATCCGACGGAAAGACTTCGACACATTGCAAGAGCTACTCGAACTGGCCGGGGACCTAGAAACTTTGCCGCCCATGGTTACTAACCCGAGAGAACAGCATCGACGCCTAGAGCCGGAGAATTCATCAGACGGACACAGAATCCCCAGCCCCAGGACAGCCTGTCGCCGATGTGGGCAAAATGGGCACTACGCTGCCGGGTGTCGACGTGAACCCCTCTTTTTTTGCTGGGAATGTGGAAAATGTAACGTGAGAACTATCTCTTGCTGCAGGCCGAACCAGGGAAACGGGTATTGGACTCGCCCCGTACGAGGGGGGGCGAGTCCACAAGACAACTGAACACCCCTCCACCAAGAACAATGCTCCGGGTGGAACCTACAAGACTAGTGGCCGTCATAGGAATTAAGGGCCAGTTCGTTTCCGCTACTGTCGACACAGGGGCAACATGTTCATTTATAAGTAGAAGGTTCGTGAGTATCATAGACGCCACTCAGCACTTAATCCCGCACGTAACAGAGGTGAAATTGGCCAATGGTTCACATTGCAGTATACAGGAAGCCGTAGAGATTCCAGTGGAAATAGGAGACCAAATTATCTGTACGAGATTTCTAGTCCTACCCGGGACCACTGAGAACATTCTGCTGGGACTTGATTTCTTGGCCAATTCGAAGGCACAGCTTTCTGTAGCGGGAATCTCCTGCCACTTCGGGAATAATGGATCTGGAGGCAGCATGTCCCGAATGCAACGCCATCCTACCATAAACAACGACTCAAGGCGAGACATCCAAGATACTTCCAGAGCCACAAAAGCTGTCCCACCTCAACCCAGACGTACAACACCACCACCTTTGCTCCGACCGCATGCCCCGACCAACCACTCAACTCCTGTGTCCCCTGATCAGAGTCCGGATGAAACCCCACGCGTGACAACGAAATTCATACCTCGAGCCTTTTCGTCAGCGCCACCGACGGTGGACACCCAGCACGTTGCCTACATTGATGACGAGATACCGACGACTTCAAGCCAAGCATTACAGACGCCACAGCACGAGCGCATAGCAAGTGCTGTGGTCATTCCTCGCAATGAAAGGGAACCTCACTCTCCGCCACCACATGTCTGCAGATTCAACATGTATCCAACAGTTCCTCAGGCGCCAAAACCGTACCATAACCCTGGTTGGATGGAAAACATTCCCAAACGTCTTGCGAACGCCATGAATATTCCGGGGAAATTACTATCACCGCCAACGTCGATGAAGTATATATGTAATGCCTACCTGTCTCACGAAGATCTGCAGAAGCTTCGGCCTTACATTGACCGTGGGCTAACACTACACCGGCCGCACCAACAATATAAACGAACAGTACTAGTCCACGGGGAAAAATACCGAATCCTTATTAATCGTCAAACCAAAATAATAATCCAAAAGCTCTCTCACCGCCGACGAGGGGGAGTAGTGTAACGACGAAAGTCGGTTACCCTCGTTTTCGCCAACACGTTTATTTTCTTTTCATTCTTTTTGAATTACCTCATCGAGAAATCATTACTTAGATACCTATTACATTTAAGTTGCAACAAGAATTTCCACTTCATTAATTTCTAGCCTTATTTTACGTGGAGTATACATGAAATAAACAAGATACCGTTATCGGTTGGCCTTGCCCATCAACACACGCAGTAGCAGCATATACACCATTGGCTGGGCATACGCGCAAAAGACATGTAACGGCATTAAGGTGACGTCGACTGCAGCCTCGCCACCTATAAAAGGAAGCGACAAAGGTAAATGCGGGACAGTTGAAGATTACACGTGGACGAGGCAACAAGTGGTAAGTAGAGTGGAGCACAATATTCAAGGTGGAAAACTTGGCAGTGAGGTGTTATCAAGTAAAAGGTAATCCTGTTTTGTATAGCTTTCATTTGTCCTCTATTCAAGGTCATCGATTTATATTATCCCACGTGGTTCCCCCCAGCACAAACAAATAGGCCACATCACATTTGACTTGTGTACTTAACCAGGTCGCAGTCACTCTCGATTTTCACGATCGTATTGACTTTGCCCAGCTTTGTCCTCTATTCAAGGTCATCACTCATATACTAGCACTTGTTCCTCTACGTCATACACAAATAGGCTCGCAGTACATCGGACTTGTGTACTTAACCAGGTCGCAGTCTCCTAGGATCTACACGATCCCATTGTCCCTGATTTTCATTTGGCTTGTGTACTTACCCAGGTCGCAGTCACGCTCGATCTTCACGATCTTTTTGACTTTGCCTGGCTGTGTCCTCTATTCAAGGTCATCGTCTTGTATGATCCCACGTGTTTCTCTACAGCACAAACAAATAGGCCACATAACATTTGACTTGTGTACTTAACCAGGTCGCAGTCACTCTCGATCTTCACGATCTTATTGACTTCGCCCAGCTTTGTCATTTATTCAAGGTCATCGTTTTATATCATCCCACGTATTTCTCTACAGCACAAACGAATAGGCCACATCACATTTGACTTGTGTACTTAACCAGGTCGCAGTCACTCTCGATCTTCACGATCGTATTGACTTTGTCCTCTATTCAAGGTCATCACTCATATACTAGCACTTGTTTCTCTACGTCATACACAAATAGGCTCGCAGTACATTGGACTTGTGTACTTAAACAGGTCGCAGTCTCCTAGGATCTACACGATCCCATTGTCCCTGATTTTCATTTGGCTTGCGTACTTACCCAGGTCGCAGTCGCACCCGATCTTCACGATCGTATTGACTTTGCGCAGGTTGTCCTCTATTCAAGGTCATCTGTTTATATTGTACCACGTGTTTCTCTACGTCACATACAAACAGACTCGCAGTACATTGGACTTGTGTACTTAACCAGGTCACAGTCTCCTAGGATCTGCACGATCCCATGGTCCCTGATTTTCATCTGGCTTGTGTACTTACCCAGGTCGCAGTCACGCTCGATCTTCACGATCTTATTGACTTTACCCAGCTTTGTCCTCTATTCAAGGTCATCCCGTATATTGTAGCACGTGTTTCTCTACATCACATACAAATAGACTCGCAGTACATTGGACTTGTGTACTTAGCCAGGTCGCAGTCTCCTAGGATCTACACGACCCCATTGTCCCCGTTTTCCATTTGGCTTGTGTACTTACCCAGGTCGCAGTCACTTTCGATCTGTACGATCACTTTGGTTTAGCTCCGCGTTTGACCTCTATTCAAGGTCACGGTTTTAGGTTGTACCACGTGTTCACTCCACGCCGCAGGCGAACCGCTCGCAGTACATTGGACTTGTGTACTTACCCAGGTCGCAGTCTCCCAGGATCTATACGATCGCGTTGTCTCTGATTTCCCTTTGGCTTGTGTACTTACCCAGGTCACAGTCACTTTCGATCTTCACGATCACTTTGGCTTAGCCCCGCGTTCGACCTCTATTCAAGGTCACAGTCTTAGGTTGCCCCAGTTCTCCTCGCTCTACCTCAGATTGCACAGGACCACCTTCGACTCGCCACTGTCTCGTCTAGCCACGTCTCACCGGATGTATAGGCGTACTTAGCCAGGTCGCCATCCACCAGCCCAGTCTTCCAGAGCGTACTTAGCCAGGTCGCCAGTCAACACATTCGCCAGCGCATGATACTGCCCAGAAACCTAAAGCGTACTTAGCCAGGTCGCCAGTCAACACATTCGCCAGCGCATGATACTGCCCAGAAACCGAAAGCGTACTTAGCCAGGTCGCCATTTCATCGCCCAAATTCGCCAGTACAAGCCCTTGCCCAGACCAAAATACAACGCCAGTCAGCTCGCCCACACCGCCCATCAGACCCGTAGCCAGTCCAGTCCGGTGTGCTTAGCCAGGCCACCGCATCAAGCCTATCCAGCCCGTCGAAACATTACCCCGTAATAATATCACCCGTAGCCAAAATAAGTTATATTACACTAGACGATTTACCGTAAATAAACTCCTATTGCAACATAAAACACCGTCTTTTTCCTTTTCTGTCGCTAAACCAATAAATTTCTGTGACGGACCCTTCCCCCGCGAGCAATACCCCAGCGACCGGAGGAAACTCGTCGTTACAAGGTCTCGAGAAAACTAATTTTAAAGCGGTATATAAAGGCCTCACACCGAAAGAAAAAGCGTTCGTCACCTTGACGATTGAGTTTCATCAATGCGTTTTCGTCTATGCGATGAAAAGTTTCGTCCATGGGAGTATTTCGGTAGTCCACGTGACGAAATCAATCATCAAAGTCAATTTTTGTTCTTTTCATAGTTCGTCACATTGATGATCTAGTTTCGTCTATGTGACGAAATTATTTTCTTTCCGATTCAGCGAAAGTTAACCAAAATTAACATTTGATTTAAATTAATTTCGTTTATATGAAGTCCCAATATATGAATTACACATATTAATAGAAGTTGGACAAAAGTTTTAAGTGTTTTATTTTCATGATGTATCAAGGATGCTGGTTTTCGTCAATGCGATGAAAGAATCTTCAAATTGATGAAACACACTTTTCTCTGAAATGTGTATCAAAAAAGCTCAATGCTAACTAAAACATAAAACGATATACGGTGTATATAGTATACATATAGATGTTTGTAATTTACATTTTTCCATTAGTACTAATCAATAGTCAATGTGACGAAACAGTGTTCAATGTGATGATAAAATTCACACGTTCTGTAGATGTGTGTTTATTTCTCTACCTAAAAAAACACACACACAACCAAATGCGCTTGCTACATTTTGTTTTTAAAATAACTGTTCACAGCTTTTATTAATGAGAGCTAAGTTATTTTTTTGGGTATTTCATGCTCTCTCCACATTTAACTTAACTCAAACGAGTAATTGAGCAAGCATTTGTTCACATGTTTGGTTTTAAATTGGCTTACAAGACATATGAGAACAATAAAAGTCGTCAAAATGACGAAAATATTAATCAAATAGACGAAAAGTTTCATCTACTCCGTTGAGAGGTATTCAAATACTAATGCAATAACACATCCATACGTAGTTGTGTGGTAGAAATGTTGTTTTTTTTTCTGTGCGGTAAGAACATTTCAAATGGTTCCTCTCAGTTGTTGAGTTTAGTCCAAAGTGTAAAGGTGGTCGCGCGTGCCGAAAATAAAGAGCTAATGCTTAAAGATGTGAAAGTGAAAATAAAAACGTGAGTAAAATAAAAAAAAAAAACATGAAGTGTTATATATGGAAAAAAAATTTAACCAAAATGACGATTTTTTTATTTTTTGGTCAATTTATTTTTTTTTAACATTTATATGTTTATGGAAGTATTTCTAAATTTACAGATAAATGCCGCAACATTTTTCGTTCTGTGAAAACTTAATTCGGAGAAAGAAATTAAAGAATAAAGATGAATTGGATGAGCAAACAATTCAAAACGAAAAGGAACAGTTGGGCACAAAAAGGGTGAGTTAAATTTTGTTCTAAAATAAATAAAATATAATTTTTTTACTCCACAGGATGAACCCATAAAACTTTTCATCCTTGGTGATCTAAACACTAATTAAGGTAACAGAATGTTTGTGTGTCTAGATGGTCAATTTATCAAAATCAACAGCTTTGGTAGATGTGTATGAAAATTTTTGTATACGTTTTTACTTCGTTAGTTGTACATATTTCAAATAAATAAAATTTAAATTTAATTAAAATAAAAAACAATATGGTTCTTTATTAAAAGTGTCGTAGAAAATATTTCTAATAATCAATTTATCAATTTGATGTTTACATGAATCTATTACATCATATTGATGAATGGATTACGTCAAATTTAGGGAAAGAGTTCATCGCTATGACGAAGGCCTTTGTAGCGATGACGAACGAGAATCGTACTTTTGAAGAATTGCATCATCGCATGGATGAAAGAGAATAATCGCAGATACGAAAAATATCATCACATAGATGAAATGCATTCATCATCTGGACGTAACATAGTCGTATATGGGATGTAAATAAGTTCATCACAGGGATGAATTCAATTCATCGCTATGACGAAAAAATCGTCAATGGGATGAAATGTTACGTTAGCTCATTTTTGACGAAAAATTCGTCACCGTGATGTAAAGATTCATCCTCATGACGTACTTTTTCCTTTCAGTGCAGTAATTTCTAAGCCAAGCAGTTCGATATTCGGATTTGTAACGAAGTCAAATTCCAGTATGTATGCGCCCAATAACTTCTTAATTCCGATCTTCAACCCGCTTTGTAAAAAATATAATCCTATAGTATTAGTTCCGGAAACTCTATCTCCAGCCTTTTTGACATCAGGTCAAAAATCACATCTGACATACGGCGACTAGATTACTGTTGCTTTCCCGTCATTTCTCTTATTATCATCTCATCGTCAATCTAATTTCGGTTATATCTACAATTTTCCAATCTCTTTTACCCTAAAGCCCAGAATTATTTTCAAAGTTCTTGTTGAAGCGGTCCCCATTTGTCGAATTATATCCAGTGACATTCATCAAACTAAATTTTCTTAACCTTAAATCTAACTAACATTGCTCCAAAGATTTCTGTTTATTTATTTGCAAATTTAAGATCAAAACTCCTATCAACTTTAAGAACCAAAACACTCAAAACATTCTTCTTCTTAAGGCGAGATTTATGGGATGCCATAAAAACCGTCGGACTAACATAAGATGATGGGGGCAAACAAATACTTGAAATGAAGTAATTTTGAAAACAAAATAAAAACCAAATTCAAAAAGGACCACACAAACATAAACTTGAGTTTATTTGTTCGCCGCTACAAAACATAGCGAGGAGGGTGAGGGGTAATAAAAGAAGAATTTCAAGTACGAATGTGAATGTGGTATTACCATTGCCAGCCACTAACGTTGCTATTTCCGTTTCCATTATTTTTTCCCTACCCACAATCCACGAACTTATGAGGGTGCTAAAATGTTTATGACCTTTGGTGTCGCTACTGTTGCTGCCACTTATGTCGGTGTTATTGTTTACACTTGTAAGATTGTTAAATACCCATGTTGTTATTATTTTTATTTTTTGTTGCGTCAAAATATGGTTTGTTTTTCTTTCGTTAACGCCAGCTTCAAATTTTCATGAATTTTAAATAACTTATTTTGGTTATTTTTGCCCCTAAATTACTTTAAATCCAATGAAGCTTATGTACGAATTTAAAATTTTCCTATAGAAATGAAATTTTGAGAAATTTTTCTATAGAAATGAAATGTTCAGAAAATTGTCTATGGAAAATTCCCATAAAGAAATCAGAATATTACTTACAGAAATTAAAATTTCAGGAAAATTGTCTACAGAAATGAAATTTGCACAAAATGTCCAAAAAAAATTAAATTTTGACAAATATTCCTATAGAAATAAAAAGATCAGACAATTTTCTATAGAAATAAAATTTTCAGAAAATTTTCTAATGAAATGCAACTTTGACTACGTTTCCTATAGAAATGCAATTTTGACAAAATTTCCTATGGAAATTAAATTTTGACAATATTGCCTATGGAAATGAAAGTTTGACAAAATTTCTTATAGAAATGAAATTTGGACAAAATTTCATATAGAAATGAAATTTTGACAAAATTTCATATAGAAATGAAATTTTGACAAAATTTCATATTAAAATGCAATTGCGAAAAAATTTTCCTATACACATGAAACTATGACAAAATTTTCTACAGAAATGAAATTTTAATAAAATTTCCTATAGAAACAAAATTTTGATGAAATTTCCTATAAAAATGAAAATTTTACCAAATTTCCTATAGAAATGAAATTTTCACAAAATTTCCTATAGAATTTAGTTTCTTATAGAAATGAAATTCTGAAAAAATCCTATAAAAATGAAATTTTGACAAAGTTTCCCATAGAAATGCACTTTTCAGAAAATTTCCAATGGAAATGAGATTTTCATAAAATTTCCAATGGAAATGAGATTTTCATAAAATTTCCAATGGATATGAAAATTTCAGAAAATTTCCTATAGAAATGAAATTTTCAGAAAATTTCCTATAGAAATGAAATTTTCAGAAAATTTCCTATAGAAATGAAATTTTGACAAATTTTTCCTATAAGAATGAAATTTTGACAAATTTTTCCTATAAGAATGACAATTTTCCTATAAAAATGAAATGTTGACAAATGTTCCTATTAAAAGGAAATTGTGATAAATTTCCTATAGAAATTAAATTTTGAAAAAAAAAATTCTATGGAAATTAAATTTTGAAAAGATTTCCTATAGAAAATAATTTTTCAAAAATATTTCTATAGAAGTGAAATTTTCAGAAAATTTCCTATAGAAATGAAATTTTCAGAAAATTTCTTATAGAAATGAAAATTTGACAAATTTTTCCTATAAGAATGAAATTTTGACAAATTTTTCCTATAAGAATGACAATTTTCCTATAAAAATGAAATGTTGCCAATGTTCCTATTAAAAGGAAATTGTGATAAATTTCCTATAGAAATTAAATTTTGAAAAAAAAAATTCTATGGAAATTAAATTTTGAAAAGATTTCCTATAGAAAATAATTTTTCAAAAATATTTCTATAGAAGTGAAATTTTCAGAAAATGTCCTATAGAAATGAAATTTTCAGAAAATTTCCTATAGAAATGAAATTTTCAGAAAATTTCCTATAGAAATGAAATTTTCAGAAAATTTCCTATAGAAATGAAATTTTCAGAAAATTTTCAATAGAAATGAAAATTTCAGCAACTTTCCTATAGAAATGAAATTTTCAGAAAATTTCCTATAGAAATGAAATTTTCAGAAAATTTCCTATAGAAATGAAATTTTGACAAATTTTTCCTATAAGAATGAAATTTTGACAATTTTTTCCTATAAGAATGACAATTTTCCTATAAAAATGAAATGTTGACAAATTTTCCTATTAAAAGGAAATTGTGAAAAATTTCCTAGAGAAATTAAATTTTGAAAAAAAAAATTCTATGGAAATTAATTTTGAAAAGATTTCCTATAGAAAATAATTTTTCAAAAAAATTCTATAGAAATGAAATTTTCAGAAAATTTCCTATAGAAATAAAATTTTCAGACAATTTCCTATAGAAATGAAATTTTCAGACAATTTCCTATAGAAATGAAATTTTCAGACAATTTCCTACAGAAATTACATTTAGACATGCAATTTTGACAAAATTTCCTATAGAAATGATATTTTTACAAAATTTTCTATAAAACTAAAATTGTCAGAAAATTTCCTATAGAAATGAAATTTTGACAAAATTTCCTGTAAAATTAATTTTTCAGAAAATTGTCTATTGAAATTAATTTTCAGAAAATTTCCTATAGAAATAAAATTCTCAGAAATTTTCCTACAGAAATAAAATTTTGACAGATTTTTCCTATAAAAATGAAATTTTGACACTTTTCCTATAAAAATGAAATTTTGAGAACATTTCCTATAGAAATGAATTCGTAAAAAAATTTTCTATAGGATCGAAATGTTAAAAAGCTTTCCTATAGAAATGAACTTTTGAAAAACAATTCCTATAGAAATTAAACTTTCAGAAAATTTCCTACAGAAATTAAACTTTTAGAAAATTTCCTATAGAAATAAGATTTTCAGAAAATTTCCTATAGAAATGAAATTTTGACGAATTTTTCCTATAAAAATGAAATTTTTACAATTTTCCTATAAAAAAGAAATGGTGACAAAATTTCCTATAGTTTTGAAAAAAAAAAAAATTATAGAAATTAAACTTTGAAAAGATTTTCTATAGAAATGAACTTTCAGAAAATTTTCCGCCGTTTGTTAAGCTACTCTTGTAGTTTAGTCACCACAATGGTTTTAAAGCTGATATCAACACAACAAATATGAAATGAAATTTTCAGAAAATTTCCTATAGAAATGAAATTTTCAGGTGATTTCCTACAGAAATTATATTTTCAGAAAAGTTACTGTAGACATGAAATTTTGACAAAATTTCCTATAGAAATGAAATTTTCAGAAAATTTCCTATAGAAATAAGATTTTCAGAAAATTTCCTACAGAAATTAAATTTTCAAAAAGTTACTGTAGACATGAAATTTTGAAAAATATCCTATAAAAATGAAATTTTTAGAAAATTTCCTATATGTTACAAATAACATTTTTAGAAAATTTTCTATTGAAATAAAATTCAACAAATTAAAATGAATTCTACAAATGAAATTTTAACAATTTGCCTATAAAAATTAAATTTTGAGAAAATTTCCTATAGAAATGAATTTTTAAAGAAATTTTCTATGGGAACGAAATTTTGAAAAGCTTTCCTATAGAAATGAAATTTTGAAAAAAATTCCTATAGAAATTAAACTTTCAGAAAATTTCCTACAGAAATTAAACTTTAAGAAAATTTCCTTTAGAATTGAAATTTTCTGTAAATTTCCTGTAGAAATGAAATTTTCAGAAAATTTCCTATAGAAATAAGCTCTTCAGAAAATTTCCTATAGAAATGAAATTTTGACGAATGTTTCCTATAAAAATGAAATTTTTACAATTTTCCTATAAAAAAGAAATTGTGACAAAATTTCCTAAAGAAATGAAGTTTTGAAAAAATTTTCTATAGAAATTAAACTTTGAAAAGATTTTCTATAGAAATTAAATTTTCATATAAATTCTTATAGAAATTTAACTTTCAGAAAAATTCCTATAGAAATGACATTTTCAGAAAATTTCCTATAGATATGAATTTTTCAGGAAATTTCCTACAGAAATTAAAGAAAAGTTACTGCAGACATGAAATTTTGACAAAATTTCCTATAGAAATGAAATTATCAGAAAATTTCTTATAGAAATAAGGCCAACAATAACAAACAAAACGAATGAAGATAGAGGAAGCACGCTCAAAAACAAACCCAGCCAAATACATTCAAATCGATGATTTGAGTTTGGCAAAGGAAAAGCGATATGCTGGCAAATTTGTTTAGGCAGTAGCCGACTATCAAATCCTTTTTCGGGAGGTTGAAGTGTAGTTCACTTTGGGTTGAGTGAATTACCCGAATTTATTCTGATAATTGGTTGATAGTTTTGCTGCAAGTAGAGGATGCTGATGAGGAATGTGGTAATTCCGAAACAGCTGTACATACAACCATCTTGCAGTCTATAGGGCTTTGCCCAAATAAATTTGACAAGCATACTTTTCCTCTGTTGGTTAAGCTACACTTGTAGTTTAGTCAATGCATGGCTTTAAGCTGAGATCAAAAAAAAAAAAAAAACAATAACGTTTTCAGAAAATTTCCTATAGAAATAATATTTTCAGAAAATTTCCTACAGCAATTAAAATTTCAGAAAAGTTACTGTAGAATTGAAATTTTGAAAGAATATCCTATTGAAATGAAGTTTTTAGAAAATTTCCCATAGAAATGAAATTTTCAGAAAATTTCCTATACAAATAAAATTTTTTAAAAATTTTCTATTGAAATGTAATTTTACAAATTTTTTGCTATAAAAATTAAATTTGGACAATTTTCATATAAAAATGAAATTTTGACGAATTTTCCTGTAAAAATGAAATTGTGACAAAATTTCCTATAGAAATAAAATTGTGAAAAAATTATCTATAGAAGTTAAGTTTTTAATATCCTATCGAAATTAAATTTTGAGAAAATTTCGTAAAAAAATGAAATTTTGAGAAAATTACCTATAGAAATGCAATTGTAACAAAATTTAATATAGAAATGAAATTTTAACAAGATTTCCTATAGAAATAAAATTTTGAAAAAACGTCGTATAGAAATTAATTTTTGACAAAATTTCATATGGAAATAAAATTTTGAAAAAATTTTTATACAAATAAAATTTTAATTAGGTTAGGTTAGGTGGCAGCCCGATGTATTAGGCTCACTTAAACTCCCAGCAAAAAAATTGGAAGTTCTTTCAAAGGCACAACTTTAAAAGCACTTCCAGAAGATACACTCCCCATGATTTTCTTTATTTTAACTACCCGGGAAGTTCTTTTAATTAAATTTTTTATAACTTGGTTTTTTTCATACTTTTCATGTGTAATTTTAATTTTTTTGTTTCAAATTGGTTAAAAACAGAGTAAGCATTCATAAAATGGTACAAATCATTTAAACTTTGTCGAAAAAAATGCAAAAAATGAAAAATTTTTGAATTTTTGAAAATATTTGAGGTCAAACGTTTCCGACAAGCGTTAGAATCCATTAAAAATTATAAAAAATTATAAAAATTATTTATTTGACAAAATATCACAGAATTTTTTAATTTAGATCCAAAACATTGAATTCGGATCACACCTAAAGAAGTGATGCAAATTGAGTGCAACGGCTGTTGAAATGAAGGACTTCCGTCCTATGACAAGCCCATGTTAAATTCATCGCTTCTGCGTCAATTTTGCACCACTTCCGGATCCAAAAAGAACATTTTCATTACATTTTTGGCGACTCTTTTTTTGCTGGGCTATTCAGTCCATTGTGATACCACAGTAGTGAACTTCTCTCTTATCACTGAGTGCTGGCCGATTCCATGTTAAGCTCAATGACAAGGGACCTTAAATTTTGACTAAATTTCCTATAGAAATCAAATTTCCCGAATTTATTCTGTTATATATCCCAATTTCCTATAAAAAAGAAAATTTCCTATAGATATGTTTTTTTTTAGAAAATTACCTACTGAAACTTTCAGAGTATTTTCTATAGAAATTAAATTTTGACAAAGTTTCCTATAGAAATGCAATTTTCAGAGTATTTTCTATATAAATGAAAGTTTGACAAGATCTCCACACTTCTAGACCTTTAGATTTGGTTTCTGTTTTTACATTTTCGCGTTCTATTAGAAATGTTCAGATATTTATTCCTCGTATAAGGAGGAATATTTATGCTAGATCTTTTGTGGTTAGAATAGCTCCGTGTTGGAATCGATTGCCTCTAGAACTACGCATTTTTTCTCATTGTAATAACGCATTTCGTCTCAAACTCATGGAATATATGGCTAGTGCTACCTAAACTGTAAGGTTCTTGGACGATTCACACCTCATCTATTGCATACACACTTGGTATATTCTATGGAACTCCTATGTATTTTTAAGTTATTGATTTTATCTTGACTTGCACTGTATATGGGACCAATTTCCACTTATTTTATCGCTATTTTAATAGTCACTACTACTCTTGCGGCTGGGGAGCCAATTATATTAGTTTCTTTATTTTTTTAATTTAGTTTAAGGTATTAACTTGTTTACATTAAATCGATGGCTCAGTATTTTTGTTATGATGTAATATATTTTTATAGGCCTCTATTTGCTTTATATTACAGAACTTTTGAATAAAAAAAAATAAATAAATATGTAATTTTTCACAAAATTTCCTTAAGAAATTAAGTTTTGACAAAATTTTCTATAAAAATGAAATTTGAACAATATTTTCTATAGAAATGAAATTTGGGCAAAATTTTCTATCGAAATGAAATTTGGACAAAATTTCCTATCGAAATGAAATTTTGACAAAATTTCCTATCGAAATGAAATTTTGACAAATTTTCCTAAAGAAATGCAATTGTGACAAAATTTCCTATAAAATGACATTTTAAGAAAATTTCCTCTAGAAATAAAATTTTCCGAATTTATTCTGTTATATATAAAAATTTCCAAATATTTTCTATAGAAATGAGATTTTTTGAAAATTTCCTATAATAATGAATTTTTTAGAAAATTTCCTATAGAAATAAAATGTTGACAAAATTTCCTATATAAATGAAAGTTTGGGAAAATATCATATTGAAATTAAATTTTCAGGAAATTTCATAAAGAAATGAAATTTTGACTAAATTTCTTATAGAAATGAAATTTTGATAAAACTTTCTAGGGAAATGAATTACATTTTCTCACTACTATATTAAAGTTCACACGATTTGCATATTTCCCGATTCTTAGATAATTGAAAACCACACATTATGAACTATAACAATAAATTTTATTTTGACTATACCAATTTTATTTTTTTTTTTTTTTGGCTGTTAATTTAATTTCGTGTTTACCACCAACTATATATCGAATTCTCAGTTTGTTATTTGCTCTCCCTTTAGCAAATAAAAATGTTAGTACCACCAAAACTAGTTGATACATTCAGTTTATGTTACGAGAATTTTTATGGCACGTTTGCAAGTATTTTTGCAGTTTTCTTCGGAGCTATTTACAATTTTCCAAGTCACGTTTTGCGGGGCAATGTTAAAACGAAATTACAACATAAAATAAAACAATTCTAAAACAAAGAAATGAAACTATTCTCTCTTTTTATTTTTCCCAGATCAATTGAATATTTTAGCGCGGCTCTAATGGAGATTTGAAAATAAAAAAAAAAAAACATGTCATAGAGGACTGACTTGGCAAAAATTCATTTTATAGCAAAAGTTTATCAAAATTCCATTTCTATAGGAAATTCGGTCAAAATTTCATTTCTATAGGAAATTTTGCCAAATATAATTTCTGGCTTATTCTACACCTGGCACAGTACTTATGTCAGGTTTTTGAGGCAACCCGTTGTAGCAGGCTCACTTGGACTGTTCAGTCCATTGTGATACGACGGGTGACGATCTACCCTCTTATCAATGGGCAATGTGCGATTCCATTCTTCATTTTTATATATTTGGATGAGTCCTTCGTAGTTCTGGCGTCAGTATTTCATTCTGTCATAGATTTATTGATGTTGCCTTACCATGGTATAATACTTATATTTTTCTCGAGTAATCTATGGTCCAAGGATAATGAATGAATACTGCCAACTTGTATCTCACCATGATCTAAGAAACTGTTGACCATGTTAGACGGACATGCAAATCATAGAACCAACGTGGGCCTCTTTTAATACCTTAAATTAAGGCAAAATTTTTTATAAAATTTTTCCAGGTTTCTATAAACATTCGCTTGTACAGACTTTAGAATATCTAGGGAATTTATTCAGCTAAATAAACTAAGACAGAACACAAAGCAGTATTAAATTTAACATTTGCTCCTGTAGGAACTAAAACTTTGCCAATCCATCCGCCGCTTAATAACTCTATAATTTTCTGTAATTATTTTTGTTCCCTGGAACTTTTTGTTTTAATTCCATTGTAAATCTCATTGTTTTCCTTTTTAATTTTTTTTTTGTCTGCTACCAGTTAGGGTTCTATGGGAGAATTCTACTTGTTTTGTACCCTGTATAAACCTTGGGTATTATACGTTTTCACTACCATCAACATTCGTCAGCCTTTGTCGATGTCATTGTCACTGAATGGCGTGCCCGGCCTTAATACAGGAAACACATATCAGGATATAATCATGAAGGATGCCAGAACAGGTCTCACGTACTCCATGCACGTATGTATGAAGGGGGAATGTCTGAAAAAATATTTTTTGTCTGAGTTCATTTTTCCATGTGACGGAATGAAATCGCATATAAATACACCGAAAAAAAATTTACATATTTTTTGACAATAAAAATCAGGGCTGTGGAGCCGGAGTCGGAGACTTGGAATCGAAGTCTGAAGATTTTGCTGGAGTCGGGGTCGTAAAAATTTTGCTCGACTCCGACTCCGGCTAAACCAAATTTTTTAAAACACTTCACATTTTTGTAACTAAGCAAGTTTTTACGTACATTAGTTTCCATTGCGTTATTTATCGGCTATCTTCTTTTTTTTTTGTTTCCTAGAATGTTAGACTAGCAGATGGGCTGGATCGATCCATTTTAATGCCCATATCAATTTATTTGAAATATTTCGAACAATCGAAATTATTGTTTTTTTTTTAATTTTATTTTAAGACCATATACATATGCGGAATATTGACAGAAAATTTTTTCAAAGTTGTTTTTTATAGAAAATTTTGTCAAAATTTTATTTCCATAAAAAGTTTTGTCAAAATTTTATTTCTATAAAAAATGTATTCAAAATTTTATTAGTATAGAAATATTTGTTTTTTTTTATAGAAAATTTAGTCAAAATTTTGTGAAATTTTATTTCTATAGAAAATTTTGCAAAATTTTGTTTGTTACACAAACATTTTTTCAAAATTTTATTTCTATTGATAATTTTATTTCTATAAAAATTTAAGTCAAAATTTTATTTCTATAGAAAATTTTGCCAAAATTTTATAGTAATAGATTTTTTTATTAGAAAAATTGGTCAAAATTGTATTTCTATAGAAAATTTTGTCAAAATTTTATTTCTATAGAAAATTTAGTCAAAATTTTGTTTCGGTAGAAAATTTTGCAGAATTTTATTTACTACACAAAAATTTTTCTAAAATTGTATTTTTATTGATAATTTTTTTCAAAATTTTATTTCTATAAGAAAAAATTGTCAAATTTTATTTCTATAGCAAATTTTCTCAAAAATTTTTTTCTTACTGATGCTCACTGATACTCACTGCTATAAAAAATGTATTCAAAATTTTATTACTATAGAAATATTTTTTTTTCTATATAAAATTTAGTTAAATTTTTATTTCTAGAGAAAATTTAGTCAAAATTTTGTTTCTATGGAATATTTTGCAAAATTTTATTTCTATATGGAAAATTTTGCAAAATTTTGTTTGCTGCACAATTTTTTTTTAAATTGTATTTCTATTGATAATTTTTGCAAACTTTTATTTCTATAAAAAATTTTGCCAAATTTTATTTCTATAGAAAAATTTGTCAAAATTTTATTTTAATAGAAAATTTTGTCAAAATTGTATTTCTATAAAAATTTCTGTCAAAATCTCATTTCTATAGAAAATTTTGTCAAAATTTTATTTCTATAGAAAATTTTGTCCAAATTTTATTTCTATAGAAAATTTTGTCAAACTTTTATTGGTATGGGAGCCACCGTGGTGCAATGGTTAGCATGCCCTCCTTGCATACACAAGGTCGTGGGTTCGATTCCTGCTTGACCGAACACCAAAAAGTGTTTCAGCGGTGGATTATCCCACCTCAGTAATGCTGGTGATATTTCTGAGGGTTTCAAAGCTTCTCTAAGTGGTTTCACTGCAATGTGGAACGCCGTTCGGACTCGGCTATAAAAAGGAGGTCCCTTGTCATTGAGCTTAACATGGAATCGGGCAGCACTCAGTGATAAGAGAGAAGTTCACCAATGTGGTATCACAATGAACTGAATATTCTAAGTGAGCCTGATACATCGGGCTGCCAACTAACCTAACCTAACCTTATTCAAAATTTGATTTCTATAGAAAATTTTGCCAAAATTTTATTTACTAGACAAAAATTTTTCCAAAATTTTATGTTCACTGATACTCACTGCTAAGTTGAAAACTTGTAGAAATGACTCAAATTTTTCAATGAATGAATCATAAATGCATTTTTGGGAAATTGTCTAAACAATTATAAATATTTCCACAAATATTGCCCGAGATTTTGTAGACGTCTGATTTGAGATTGTATCAAAATGTAGATATAAATACAAAGTTGTGCAGAGTATATTATAATCGGCCCACCCGACTCTAGACTTTCCTTGCATTTTTTGTTAAAATTGTGTTACGTCCTATAGCGTTAGATTTAAATTTTAAGTACATAGATTTTGTAGAAGTATATACATTGTATAAATCGATTCAGATTCAAATTCATGCATATGGGAATATAAACCTTTATATAGCTCGCAACAAATTTAAAGGATTTGAGATAGTAGCAATAATTTCGGCCCCCAAATACATATACTGTTGGTATCTTCTCATATTATAATGGGTATTTATATCATTATTTTATTTATTAAACATTGCTCTAAATTTGAAATATAGAGTTCAATTGGCATCTAATGTGAAATTAAGACCTTTTTTTTGCACACATAAATAAATACGATACTTTATATCGATCCACTTACGGTACCCCCATAATAGAACTACAAATTAGTGGTATTAAAATTAGATTTAGTTATATTACCCGGAGTCGACTCCGGAGTCGGAGCTGATGAAAAATGCTGGAGTCGGAGTCGGTCGAGAAAAATAGGCTCGACTCCACAGCCCTGATAAAAATAAGCAAAAGCTAAATTTCTACAAAATCTCATGAATTAAAGAAAATAATTTATAGCAATATGTTTTTTTATTATTATGAATAGAATTTATTTTCCAAGTGTACTTAACTCCATTCGAGTTATTAGTCGTCAGTTTTTTGCCATTGTTTAAAACGCAACATGGAAAATATGCAGAAAAGTATAAAGCAAACATGGTTAATTAATGCCTGGGTGGGTATTTGGGATGTTCGTTGGAAGGGAAAATATGCAAAAAAAAAACAACAAAAACAATAACAATTGAGTTTTGTTTATATTGAGCTTCAACTCCTAGATAATGGGTAAAATGTCATTGCTATTAAAGCAACATAAATTCGAAAACTGACAATGTCTACAAAGCTCCGGAAGAGTTTTAATAATTTGAGTTTTTATATCCTTTGCAGTAGATAGGGAAATTTGCGATATGATTTGTTTGAGTCGAATGTGTGTTGTCCGTCCGTCTGATTAGCAGAAACTTAATACGAAGGATAAATAAAAGCTTTTGCAAAATGGATGACAACATTCTGAAATGCGAAAAACACTCAATAAAATTTAATAATAGTTCAGAACAAGTGTAAAATTTCAAAATGTGCATAGACTTGCATGGATGCACTTTGTTACTACCGTCATACCTGCAGTGAAGGAACATGTTCCCGGTGAAAGGTAATATTATGCTCTTGAAATTATGCTCGCGAAAATCTGAGCTAATCGCACGCAAAGCTGGCAAAATCGCTAAAAGTTGCCAAATCAACCGTTACAAATGTAATTAAAGTGTTTGGGGAACGTTTGTCGACAGCCAGGAAGTCTGGATCAGGGGGAAAACCGGAAGCCGCTGAGACGACAAAGAGAGTTGCCGGTAGTTTCAAGTGAAACCCTAACCTCACTCTCCGAGATGCCGCAAATAAGCTGGGTGTATCGTCTACAACCGTGCATCGAGCCAAAAAACGAGCCGGACTATCGACTTACAAGAAGGTAGTAACTCCAAATCGCGATGATAAACAAAATACGACGGCCAAAGCGCGATCCCGGAGGCTGTACACGACGATGCTGACGAAGTTTGACTGCGTGGTAATGGACGACGAAACCTACGTCAAAGCCGACTACAAGCAGCTTCCGGGACAGGAGTTTTATACGGCAAAAGGAAGGGGAAAGGTAGCAGATATTTTCGAGCACATAAAACTGTCAAAGTTCGAAAAGAAATATCTCATTTGGCAAGCCATCTGTACCATCTGTAGCTTCCGGGACTGTCAACCAAGAAATTTACGTGAAAGAGTATTTGAATAAACGGCTGCTGCCTTTCCTGAAGAAACACGGTTGTTCCGTACTGTTTTGGCCGGTTTGGCATCTTGCCATTACGGTAAAAAGGCCATGGAGTGGTACGCCGCCAACAACGTGCAGGTGGTTCCCAAGGACAAGAACCCTCGCAACACGCCAGAGCTCCGCCCAATTGAGAAATACTGGGCTATTGTCAAGCGGAACCTAAAGAAGACCAAAAAAACTGCTAAGGACGAGCAGCAGTTCAAGGCAAACTGGCTTTCTGCGGCGAAGAAGATGGACAAGGTGGTTGTACAAAATCTGATGGCAGGTGTCAAGCGTGAGGCCCGGCAATTCGGATTTGGAAAAGCGAAAGCTTAACTGAATATTTTTCCTGAATTTTATACTATTTGAACTTGAAAAAGAAATTTAATTTGAGTTTTTAAATAAACGATTTCACCAATTTACACGCGTTTTCCTATGACCAAATTTTGACCGTATCACCCTTGATAGACCGATTTTGGCATGGTTGTTAGCGGCCATATACTAGCGCAATGTACCAAATTTCACCACGTACCAAATTTCGACCGGGTCGGATGAATTTTGCTCCTCCAATAGCTCCGGATGTCAAATCTGGGGATCGCTTTAAATGGGGTTTATATATAATTAAGACCGGTATGGACCAATTTTGCATGGTTATTAGAGACCATATACTAACACCACGTACCAAATTTCAACCAGATCTTGTGAATTTTGCTTTTCCAAGGGGCTCCGGAGGTCAAATCTGAGGATCGGTATATATGGGGGCTACATATAATTATGGACCGATATGGACCAATTCCTGCATGGTTGTCAGAGACCATATACTAACATCACGTACCAAATTTCAACTGAATCGGATGAATTTTGCTCATCCAGGAGGCTCCGGAGGTCAAATCTTGGGATCGGTTTATATGAGGGCTATATATAATTATGGGCCGATGTGAACCAAAGTTGGCATGGCTGTTAGAGACCATATACTTATACCACGTATCAAATTTCATCTGGATGAGATGAAATTTAGAGGCTCCGTATGCCAAATCTGGGGATCGGGGGCGATATATGATTATGGACCGATGTGGACCAATTTTTGCATGTTTGTTAAAGACCATATACTTACACCATGTACCAAATTTCAACCGGGTCGGATGAAATTTGCTTCTCTTAGAGGCTCCGCAAGCCAAATCTGGGGATCGGTTTATATGGGGGCTATATATAATTATGGACCGATTTGGACCAATTTTTGCATGTTTGTTAAAGACCCTATACTAACACCATGTACCAAATTTCAACCGGATCGGATGAATATGGCTCCTCCAATAGGCTCCGCAAGCCAAATCTGAGCGTTTGTATGGGGGCTATACGTAGAAGTGGTCCGATGTGGCCTATTTGCAATACCATCCGACCTACATCAATAACAACTACTTGTGCCAAGTTTCAAGTCGATAGCTTGTTTCCTTCGGAATTTAGCGTGATTTCAAAAGACTGACGGGCATGCTTAGATCGACTCAGAATTTCACCACGACCCAGAATATATATACTTTATGGGGTCTTAGAGCAATATTTCGATGTGTTACAAACGGAATGATAAAGTTAATATACCCCCATCCTATGGTGAAGGGTATAAAAACAAATAAATAAATAATTTCCGTTAAAGAGCAAAATTATTTTCAGATAGATCTATACTTGTAGTAGGTTAGGTTAGGTTGAAAAGAAGATGCGTTGACATACACCTAAGCCAGTATTCGGCTTATTTTGCGCTCTTACTTCTTCGTTCCATCTTACCATTCTCTTAATCCAGAACTCTATGTCCCTAACGAATTTCACAATTTGTTTCCAGTCCCTCTTTTCCTAGCTGGCCCGGGTCCCGAATCTGCTATTCTTTGTAAAGGCAGGGCTGTGACAAAGGTAGTATTCAAAGGTTTCATCATCGTCAAAACAAGTCTTACATGCACTATCCTCTGCTGCTCCTATTCAATGTGCTCTCCATACTCCCATACTCCCACAGTTCTCCTGACTGTCGTTTTTTCTCCTACTTATCATATCATTTTCGCCACTTTTCCGACCGTTGCATTGGCCCCCATTGCTTTATGTTACTTCCGTGCCCATTAATTCAACTCGGCCAGCGTTGCCACAATTTCCTTTGCTTCACTTATCCATAGTTCATTTGCCTTTGCGTTTCTTATTATACCGACGTGCCACACACCCATATTATGCGGATCCTGCTGATTCTCATCATTCTCAAAGCAAGTCCTACTCCTATTCGACACAAATGTGCTCTTAATTCTTGGTGTCCGTACTCCCACAGTTCCCCTAACTGTCGTTCTTATCTCCTTCTTATCTGGGTCACCCCATAGAATTTTCGCCAATTTTCTGACCATTGCATTGACCCACATCGTTGCCTCAATTGCCTTTGGTAAGTTTACTTCCGTATGTGTCTTAGTTCTTATCCCCTGTTCATTTGCCTTTATGTTTCCTCTTATTCCGACATGTAACGCACCCTGCTCATTCTCATCATCCTCAAAACACACCCTATATGTAATATCCTCTGGTGCTCCTATTCGCAACAGCTGCGATCTCAATTCTATGTGCCCGGTCATTATTCCCACGATTCTCCCGGCTGTCGTATTATTCTTCTTCTTATCTGGGGCACCCAATAGCATTTCGTAGCACTGCCGACAGTTGCATTGATCCACATCGTTTTTGTGTCTCCTCTGCTCATTAATCCAACTCGTCCGCGCTGTGACAAAGGTAATGTTCAAAGGTTTCATCGTCGTCAAAACAAGTCTTACATGCACTATCCTCTGCTGCTCCTATTCAATGTGCTCTCCATACTCCCACAGTTCTCCTGACTGTCGTTTTTTCTCCTTCTTATCATATCATTATCGTCAAATTTCCGACCGTTGCATTGGCTCACATCGCTTTATGTTGCTTTCGTGTCCATTCATTCAACTCGGCCAGCGTTGCCACAATTCCCTTTGCTAAGCTCACTTCCGTACGTACCCTATTTCTTATCCACAGTTCATTTGCCTTTGCGTCTCCTGTTATTCCGACATTCTCATCATCCTCAAAACAGAACACATCCTCTGTTGCTTCTATTCGGAACAGATGTGTTCGTCTACCTTCTGCCCGTTGCATTGGTCCACATCGCTTTATGTGTTTGCCGTGCCCATTCATCCAACTCGTCTCACATTGAATCTATTGGATTTTGTGAGTTCACTTTCCAATGTGTCATAGCTTTTGCCGTCGGTTCATTTGACTTTACGTTTCCTCTTATTCCGGTACCCATATGATGCGCATCCTACTGATTCTCATAATCCTTACAACACGCCCTGCATGCACTATCCTCTGTAGCTCATATCCGGAACAGATGTGCTCTCAACTCTATGTGTCCTGTCATTATTCCCACTCCTGACTGTCGTTCTACTCTCCTTCTTGTCTGCGTCACACAATAGTATATTCGTCGCCCTTCTGACCGTTCCATTGGTCCACATCGCTTTATGTGTCTTTCGGGCCCATTCATCCAATTCCGCCCGCTTTGCCTCTAAGGGCTGTTCTCTAAGTTCACTCCCCTAAGTGTCTTAGCTCTTATCGCCACTTCATTAGACTTTTCCTCTTATTACGGAATTTTCCGGCACCCATATAAAGCGGATCCTGCCGTATTCCGAGTGTTCGCTGATCATGCTTTTGAATGTCGATACGTTTCGCCATCGAACAGTAATGTTTACTATTCACACATTCCGTTATGGCACGACCTTCTGGCTGCCGGCTTATACTGTGGTCCGGTAACCAGAATAGGATCTCGTTGTTGGGGTCCTCCACTTATATGCTCAGTCCCGCCCTCTCTCGCGATCCATGGGTATAGCAGTTACTTCCCTCTGGTGTCAAGTCTGATTTCACAGTCTCTCAGGACTATTTTACTGGCGTTAGAATATCAAACTCGGCCATGGTCACCTCAATTATACGATTAAGGATTGTTGAGGAATGCACCATTTCACCCACCGTCTCTCCTATTATCCTTTGATGGTTCCCCATGTTTCTAGTTCCCGTCCATTCTCCCACCATCTTCAATTTCATGGCAGCCACTGTTTTAAGTCTAGTATCGTTCCCAAGGCTCTGGTTGACGTAGTCTTCAATGCCACAATTATGACAAGACAAAATGTTCGTTGGACCTGTTGTAAAATTTCTAAAGGGTGATACGGTCAAAATTTGGTCAATATAAACTTGACATATTTCTTTCAATTTTGCATTTAAAAAAACCTGAACACGCCTCATTTTGAAGGTGTGTTGTTGCTCCTATGTTGATTTTGGAATTCATTCTTCAGTTGTCAAAATGCTGTCCAAGCAAGAAGAGCAGCGTATCAAAATTTTGCTCGCGCATCGCGAAAATCCGAGCTACTCGCACGCAAAGCTGGCAAAATCGCTAAAAGTTGCCAAATCAACCGTTACAATTGTAATTAAAGTGTTTTTTGGGACGTTTGTCGACAGCTAGGAAGTCTGGATCGGGGGGAAATCGAAAACCGGAAGCCGCTGAGACGACAAATTGAGTTGCCGGTAGTTTCAAGCGAAATCCTAACCTCTCTGTCCGAGATGCCGCAAATAAGCTGGGTGTATCGTCTACAACCATGCATCGAGCCAAAAAACGAGCCGGACTATCGACTTACAAGAAGGTAGTGACCCCAAATCGCGATGATAAACAAAATACGACGGCCAATGCGCGATCCCGGAGGCTGTACACGATGATGAAGTTTGACGAAGCTGACGAAGTTTGACTGCGTGGTAATGGACGACGAAACCTTCGTCAAAGCCGACTACAAGCAGCTTCCGGGACAGGAGTTTTATATGGCAAAAGGAAGGGGAAAGGTAGCAGATATTTTCAAGCACATAAAACTGTCAAAGTTCGCAAAGAAATATTTGGTTTGGCAAGCCATCTGTACCTGTGGCTTGAAAAGCAGCATTTTCATAGCTTCCGGGACTGTCAACCAAGAAATTTACGTGAAAGAGTGTTTGAATAAACGTCTGCTGCCTTTCCTGAAGAAACACGGTTGTTCCGTACTGTTTTGGCCTGATTTGGCATCTTGCCATTACGGTAAAAAGGCCATGGAGTGGTACGCCGCCAACAACGTGCAGGTGGTTCCCAAGGACAAGAACCCTCCCAATACGCCAGAGCTCCGCCCAATTGAGAAATACTGGGCTATTGTCAAGCGGAATCTAAAGAAGACCAAAAAAACTGCTAAGGACGAGCAGCAGTTCAAGGCAAACTGTCTTTCTGCGGCGAAGAATGTGGACAAGGTGGCTGTACAAAATCTGATGGCAGGTGTCAAGCGTGAGGCCCGGCAATTCGGATTTGGAAAAGCGAAAGCCTAACTGAATATTTTTCCTGAATTTTATACTAATTGAACTTGAAAAAGAAATTTAATTTGATTTTTTAAATAAACGATTTCACCGATTTACACGCGTTTTCCCTTGACCAAATTTTGACCGTATCACCCTTTATGGTTTACTACGTCTCCATTGATATCCATCAGACTACCAACGCGTATGTAAGGATTGGCCTAATTTCGCTCTCATATATCCAATGCGTCCGCTCTTCGGCACAGTGCCCCACATATTTAGGTGTTCTTAGCCCTCTATTTGATGTGGCTCTTCCATAACAGTTTCTTGTCTAAGGTTACACATCATGCTAAAAAAATTCGGTACATTGGGCAATTGTAATCCTTATAGTGAATACGCATAATTCTATATTCCGCCTTAATATTCAGGCTCAAGGGTCTTAGCCAATCATATGTCATACTCAGGACCCTTTCTGCTCTCATGCAGAGCCTGTTGGTCTCAGATCCCATAAAGTATATATTTTCTTCTTCATGGCGAAATTCGGAGTCGTCTGTTGGAATCACAGTAACAGACTCCTAACACCGTTGTACATACTCGCCTTGCATACAAAGGGTTCAAGAAGATTTTCAGCAATACTAATTAGATTTCTGAGAATTTCAAAGCTTCTGCAAGTGGCTTCAACGTAATGTTAAACGCCGCTCGGACTGGCCAATAAAAAGTAGGTCCCTTGTCATTGATGAAGTTTATAACATATGTATGTGCTATACACCTTTTTATTGAAATAAAGCCAAAGTAGCAGATTTTGCACCACTACCAAAATCTACCAAAATAATATTTTTCTATTTAAATTGGATCACAATTAACTTGACTAGATTCCATACACTCTGCTCGTAACGAAATCTACAGAGAGGAATTTCATTTGAAAAATCCAATTAAGTTTATTCAAGCAAATGGGAATGGAAGAGATTTCTGATGATACTCCTCTCTCTCAGTTTTTTTTTATTGGATTTCATGCTAAAAAATGGTGACGATGATGACGTTATCATTGGCTCTTCATCTACCGTATGACTAAATTGCTTCTGAATGTAAAACAAAATCTAGAAGAGATTACAAATATTTGTTTTTATTATTACTCGAGTGGAAAAAAGTCCTCTTCATCCGATGAATGGTTGATGGGGGGGAAAACGCAAATAAAATGATGAAAGCCCCTTCTATAACAAGGTAAACCAACAGATTATGTTTAGGTGTTGTCGTTATGTTTTTTTTTTGCGTTTGTTTTCTTTTTGTCCGAGGATTCATGAATACAACCAAAAGGATATAAAAAATAATTTTTCCATTACACGAAATAAAAGAACCCAAACCTTTTTGTCAACTCCATAGTCCATTCAGTTAGGAGAAGAATAATTCGTTTTTCATGCAATTATTTTTGTCCAACTTTTTGCGATTAATTGGAGAAGTTCAAAAGGGGAAATAAGTTTTCAGAGGCCTTAGTAAGGATTATAAAGTATTAGTCGCTCGAGAATTTGTACATTCTGAAATTTTTCAATTTGAACTTGCAAACACAACAGACACCCTTACTGTACTCGGTCCCACATACCGGGGACGACACAGGGACTTCCTTCTTTTCCAATAACTGCAACATTCCATCCCTTTTTTATTGTTGGGCAGATTCTGCCTGGCCGGGTTGGCAGGTGTGCACGTGACACGAAATTGTCGTGACTCACGAACATTTTCGTGACTTACGCGTGAGTCGTGAGTCACGCTGACGGCAACGGCGTGAGTGTGCGTGAGCGTGATTAACCAACCAAATGTCGTGCGTGATCGTGAGTCACGAAAATAATATCTTCGTGAGTGTGCGTGAGTAACGAATTTCGGAAAAACACGCTCACGAAAATAATCCCGCTTACGAACATAAAATGTTTACGAGTTGAATTCTTTTATAATTTTAGTGACATCCTAGGTGGTAAGAGTTTTATATCGCACTCGATTTTAACCATACTCATGTTTTCAGTCAGGTTCTATAGGTAAATCACTCATAAAATTATTCGTGAGTCACGAAGTTTTTCGTGAGTCACGACATTTTTCGTGAGTCACGATATTTTTCGTGAGTCATGACATTTAAAAGATTTTCGTGCGTGAGTATAAATTTTCTTTTCGTGAGCGTGCGTGAACGTGAGTCCTACCAAAAAATATCGTGCGTGAGTGTGCGTGTATAAGATTTCTCCGTCGTGAGTGTGCGTGAGCGTGAGCATAATATTATTCACGTGCACACCTCTAGTTGGCAGGCACGACAACCAATGCTGGGCAAACTATCCTGACCACCTCCCGATCTCGATGAAAATTAATCTAGTGACAAACACTATTATTTTTGGAACAATTTAACTGCTACCGACATCACTGGCTAGAGAGGAGATCTTCAGGGATGTTTTGAATAGAGTGTGCAAAGATGTATACCAGCGGATCGGATCCCTGACGGAAAGAAAGCCCATAAAGCTCTTGCTAAGTAGATTTACTGTGTTGATCCATACGCGACATAAGTGGCGCAAGTATTTGGAGGAATTCTATCTTGGATCCAAACGGTTGTGGTCAAAGATTCGAAACCTCTCGAACTACAAACTGAAAGTCAGCATATCCATTTTTTTGGGGCAAGCTCCAATGGTCATCCAATGGCTCCATCAGTCAAGGGAGTGAGCTCCGGGCGATAAAAGCTGACAAAATTTCCGCTGCTATTGACCCTGAAACTTTGGCTACGAGGATGTTGAAGCACATTGAAGAGTATATCGCAAGGTTCCTGGCCCAATGCTTTCAATTGCGGATCGGATCCCTGACGGAAAGAAAGCCCATAAAGCTCTTGCTAAGTAGATTTACTGTGTTGATCCATACGCGACATAAGTGGCGCAAGCATTTGGAGGAATCCTATCTTGGATCCAAACGGTTGTGGTCAAAGATTCGAAACCTCTCGAACTACAAACTGAAAGTCAGCATATCCATTTTTTTGGGGCAAGCTCCAATGGTCATCCAATGGCTCCATCAGTCAGGGGAGTGAGCTCCGGGCGATAAAAGCTGACAAAATTTCCGCTGCTATTGACCCTGAAACTTTGGCTACGAGGATGTTGAAGCACATTGAAGAGAATATCGCAAGGTTCCTGGCCCAATGCTTTCAATTGCTTGGTAGTACTTTGAGAAACGACAACCAGACGATTCAAACAACCCACGAATCGGTTGGCCTTTCCCTTATCGATTATTTAGTCTCCCTTTAGACTCACAGTAAAAGCGAGACCCAATGGTGAAATCTCAGAATTGCGGTGCGAGAATAAAAACTATATAACAATGTTCGTATGCAGTGTCTTGCAATCTTAAACCAATCGACATCGTAACAACGCTCAGTAAACAAGAAATGAGTGTGGCACTTAAGTGTGATTGCACTCAACAACAACAATTACCAGCAGTTGGCATTAGATCAAGAGAATTGAGAGAGTACCAAGTAAGAGAATGCCAAACTGCTGAGATATGGGTAACCAATTTGTGTGATTGCTTTACAACGGTGTTTTCGAGAGACCAACACTCATACTAACAAACACCGACGATCGTCGGTTGCATTGGATATCGGTGGTTGAAATTTTTTTTTTACCAATTGGTATTTTAAGATTGCAAATATTGGTGTTTACTAAATACACTGGTCGGTTGCGGTAGATCGCAGCCGTTCTCTGGGACCTACATTAATTAATAACCTGATCAGCGATGATGGCTGCCTAGAGATATTAGATCGGTAATCTACGATCTGACATCTGCACGTACCTAAATAGTTCACACAATTTTTTTTTTTATTCAATCACCAAATTAATGGATCCCATTAATTTTGTAATTGAAATGTCTTCAATCACGAAAATGATAGTATCAATCACAGTTTTAATTGGGCATAGAAAAAAATTCTTGATTAAAAAATTAATTTATTTTTTCAGCAAATTTCAATTAATTTGTTAATTGATACAATTAAAAATTTAATTGATGTTGATTGTAAAAGTCAATTAATTTATTAATTAAAAAAGGTAACTATTTTTAATTACTTTCTGAATTGGCTTAGAGTTTTTATTTGGATTAACAAATGATTGTTTGAAATACATTTTTAATTAAAAATTAAAAACAATTCAGCACTTTTTTAACTGAATTAGTCTTCCGAATTTGATTAAAAAGTTAATTGTATCAATTAATTTTTTAATTAAAAATTTTAAAATTTTCAATCATTGACTTAATTAACTTAATGTTTCTATCATGATTAAAAAGTTAATTGTATCAATTAATTTATTAATTGAAAAAATTTTCAACTTCAATTAACTTTTTAATTGGAAATATTTTGGTGATATTTTTTTTCTGTGTTACCTCTCACTTGCACTGCACCCTGCAATTCCCGAATTGTGGACATTCGCTTCACATCGCAAGGCTTGTGCATGCTACGAACTCAACCGATCTGACACTTATTTAACTCTGTAACCATCCAGTGGCAACTCGCTTGTACGTAGACGATTATAATTTTGCATTTTTCTTTTCTCCCATTATTTGTACTTTCGTAAATATCCGAGGGCAAAATCAAAAACAGTAGAAATTTTACTTTCATTTTTGGTTCAATTGTATATATTGGAAGTAGCTATAAAGGCCTTAGGGCTTGCACATAAAGTTAAAGTTAGTAAGCCGCTTGGTAGCCACCGTGGTGCAATAGTTAGCATGCCCGCCTTGCATACACAGGGTCGTGGGTTCGAACCCAGTATGGACCATGCACCAAAAAGTTTTTCAGCGGTGGATTATCCTACCTCAGTAATGCTGGTGACATTTCTGAGGGTTACAAAGCTTCTCTAAGTGGTTTCACTGCAATGTGGAACGCCATTCGGACTCGGCTATAAAAAAGGAGGTCCGTTGTCATTCAGCTTAACATAGAATCGGGCAGCACTCAATGATAAGAGAGAAGTTTACCACTGTGGTAGAAGGCTTAAGGTTCTCACTGAACACCATAATGTAACTCTGTGCTGGGTACCGGGGGAAGTAGTAAGGAAGCAGATGTACAGCCCAAAGTGGGCGCTCAGAGAATGAATAATGTCTTTTTAGATGTTTTTACTCCGATGGATTCATGTCAACTATGATGGCAAAGGCATTGGGTCTCTTTGGGAAGTGTGCTGGGTACCGGGCGAAATAGTAAGGATGCAGATGTACAGCCTAAGGAGGGCGTTCACGGAACGAAGAATGTCCTTGTAGACGTTTTTACTCCGATGGATTCTGTCTGTACATGAGCGATATCAACTATGACGAACTATGACAAAGACGTTGGGTCTCTTAGGGAAGTTGGTATGGGACGAAACGAACCGTAGTTACAGCGAAATTCTGATGGCGATGAACAGACAGGAGTTGAGACCTTTCATTGATATTATACTATAATATAATATATGGTAAGTAATGGCCTCCAAGTTGATGACATTTTCAGGTGGTGTCTGGACCCGGAAGTTACGGTAGACTCGTAACACTTCCTGTGCCAGCATTACACTTTAGAAGAAACAAGATAAAGGGTGTTACGGTCATAATTTGGTCAAGGGAAAACGCGTGTAAATCGGTGAAATCGTTTATTTAAAAAATCAAATTAAATTTCTTTTTCAAGTTCAATTAGTATAAAATTCAGGAAAAATATTCAGTTAGGCTTTCGCTTTTCCAAATCCGAATTGCCGGGCCTCACGCTTGACACCTGCCATCAGATTTTGTACAGCCACCTTGTCCACCTTCTTCGCCGCAGAAAGCCAGTTTGCCTTGAACTGCTGCTCGTCCTTAGCAGTTTTTGTGGTCTTCTTTAGGTTCCGCTTGACAATAGCCCAGTATTTCTCAATTGGGCGGAGCACTGGCGTGTTGGGAAGATTCTTGTCCTTGGGAACCACCTGCACGTTGTTGGCGGCATACCACACTCCATGGCCTTTTTACCGTAATGGCAAGATGCCAAATCCGGCCAAAACAGTACGGAACAAACGTGTTTCTTCAGGAAAGGCAGCAGACGTTTATTCAAATACTCTTTCACGTAAATTTCTTGGTTGACAGTCCCTGAAGCTATGAAAATGCTGCTTTTCAAGCCGCAGGTACAGACGGTTGTAGACGATACACCCAGCTTATTTACGGCATCTCGGAGAGAGAGGTTAGGGTTTCGCTTGAAACTACCGGCAACTCTCTTTGTCGTCTCAGCGACTTCCGGTTTTCGATTTCCCCCCGCTCCAGACTTCCTGGCTGTCGACAAACGTTCCCCAAACACTTTAATTACATTTGTAACGGTTGATTTGGCAACTTTTAGCGATTTTGCCAGCTTTGCGTGCGAGTACCTCGGATTTTCGCGATGCGCGAGTAAAATTTTTATACGCTGCTCTTCTTGCTTGGACGGCATTTCGACAACTGAAGAGTGAATTCCAAAATCAAAATAGGAGTAACATTCTACACACACACACCTTCAAAATGAGGGGTGTTTAGGGTTTTTAAATGCAAAATTGAAAGAAATACGTCAAGTTTATATTGACCAAATTTTGACCGTATCACCCTTTACTAGGCTTCTTTTAGCTCTCACCGTTCTGCGGGAGTGTAGCTTAACGAACATACTCGCCTTCATCGGGGCCTCTGGTTGAGTCACTTTAAGGAGGGCTGATATGATGGAAGTTCTTTAAAGGATACCCCTGCAGGAAGAAGAAGTGGGGAAAATTGCCCTGAGGAAACACAATGGCCGTAGTGATCTAAGTGGACATAAACTCCATCCAAGAATTGTTGTCATCCTCTATAACTTAATCTACAAAAGTTTAAATCCAGACCCACTACGATTATTTAACACTTCTCCTAGCCAATCTGAATGGAGAATATCAGATAACAATACACTTTTCACAGATCTCTAAAATATAAAACTCGATTTTGAATATAACTGGCTAAAATACAAAATAAAATGGAAAGCCACACATTTAGTTTGTATATATCATAAGAACATCTCCAAAGGCCTTGTGTCATAAGGCCTCTGTAATTAGTACTTAGTAAATTGTTAACTTTGGCTAACAACATGCCAACAACGAAATATTTCAAAAAGTTTGTTTTTTCCTTTCGTCGCTCAGTTCAGGATTTTAATGAAACTCAAACAACAACAAAAAAAGCACAGAGAAGTTGAAATCTAAGGAGTCCGTGTGACAATACCGAAACATATGCGTGGCGAAGGTAAAGTTATTCATGAAATATTTCCGGGTTATGTTGGATTCTGGCAATGGGTGAATGATGTTTGTTTTTGACTGACTGGCTTGTGTTTGTTCTGGTAGTAGCACGGTTAAATGAAGAGTTGAAACCAAGAATTTTCATGTCATGTTCCTTAGGCACGTACAAGCGAGACAAAACGTCTCGCTTGTACGTCTATGTGAACGAGCAAGTAAAAGGAGTGAATTCATATAAGAATTTAGCAATTCTTAAATATTTAAAGTCGACAATGTAGATGAGTACTTTATTTAAGCTCAAATCGAAAACTGCAAGTAATGTCTATATGAAGAGAATATTACTTATTATTCAAGTTTCAGAAGAGACAAACATCAGTTTAGGAAAACTGAAAATGTATCCCATCGAAATATTGTGTGCTTGGTATTACTTGACACAAGGAAGATAACCAAATTCTCAGTGCGGGTGATTTTATTTGCTTACACTCGGCAGCAAGAACAAGCGTGGAACCAATATTTGTGGCATTCTGTAATAAACGCAATACAATGGATTTTCTTCGTCGATATAATATAGTTAGGTCCCCGGAGACAAAAATCAACAGTTAAAGCCGTAGATTACATCTCGCAAACGTAGTGTGAAAAAAGCTTTCTTACCTGCCAGAAATGTGATAGTCACCAGCTTTTCCATTTTGGTCCACTTTTTTTTTAATTTTTTACATATTTAATAGTTTCTATGAAATTAGACCGGATAAGCGTTCACAAAAAATCAGATGAAAATTTCGCGTTTCCGATTTTGGTCCAAAATAAAATTTCCTTGTGGCAGAGATGACAATCCACGCCCCTACACCACCTACAAATATCATCAGTCCTTACCATGTTATGTCCAAGTGTGTTATGTCCTATTATGATGTTCACCACTGTGGTATTACAATGGACTGAATAGTCGAAGTGAGCGTGATCGGGCTGCCACCTAACCTAACCTAACTTAACCTACTACTTTTGCCGTCCCATGTCAATTTTGTTTTCTCGCTTTTGACATTCATTCCACAAATACACAAAGATAGCTGAGGAAAATCGCCCGTTATTTCTCTCGGATGTGCCTTCTTCAGCGAGCACATATGCCTGTTCATAACCTATTATTCCCTTATTTTCAAGTACCCAGCAAAGAGTAATATTAGCCGTTAATAGAGAGTTCTTATTTCTCTACGGCAGCGTTTGAATATCTTCTATCCTATTTTTGCATTATCCATAGACTTTATTTCTTCTTGACT
The DNA here is from genome assembly GCF_050003625.1 of Haematobia irritans. Lineage (NCBI taxonomy): Eukaryota > Metazoa > Arthropoda > Insecta > Diptera > Muscidae > Haematobia > Haematobia irritans. The sequence continues at coordinate 121,246,297 of NC_134399.1, read as the reverse complement.
GTCGACGAAGATTCTGGTATCGCTTCTGAATATCGGACTGAATAACAAGAGTTCTGAAATTCTTGTTAAATATTTTCTGGTCATAATATATGACTTTCGAATTCCAACTGGTCGCAGTAAATACTACTTCCAGTGCCTTTAACCATTTTAGATACAACTTTGTATATATTCTCCAAAACTTATTTTCTTCGCCAATGCCTACAATTGGGATAATTGAGTTTAGCTTATGTTACCTTTATATACATACAAGTTGAAGTCGAGTCTGAATTAAAAACTGTAAGTTGTAGTTAACACGCTTTTAAAGATCTTTGAAACCACATAATGAAGAAAGCAGAAAAAAAATTTACATATTAAATTTGTTTCAGTAGCTAATACAAAATTCAAATTTAAAAGAGAATTGCATCTAAAATGCATGATTAATGGAATTCTCCGCTTCCATGGCTCGGAATCAAAATCAAAATGATTAATGCAAAGACAAAATCTTTTGAAGCGAGCAAGCTTTGGCCTATTGAGGGTGATCACAATCGACATTTTTTCTATCATAGTCGCGACGTCAATAGTCGCCTGTTTCACATTTTTGAAAAGTTTAAAATTGACGTTTCCAAGTTTAAACACGTAAGTAAAGTCTAAAGTCGGCGGGGCCGACTATATTATACCCTTCACCATTATGTAGACCAAAAATGTGTGTTACCATCTCCTTCAAATTTGTTGGGAGTTATTATTAAGGTTTATATTCCCATATACACGGATAAAAAAGACTGTTTTTCATATGTTTGGCTATAAACATTATATGTTTGGAACACAAATTTTTAAACACAATATTTTTGAGTGCAAGCATATAATGTTCATAAACTAGCATAACCTGTTTGGGACATATATGTTAATATGTTAGAACATATTATGTTTGGGACATAAAATGTTTGTAAATATAATATGCTTGGATGCAAACATATATTAATTTAGAAATAGCCTATAAACATATATGTGTTTAGTAGCTTGGAGCGCTATTTAACAGGGAGCGATATTGAATTAAGTTGGTGGTTGTTGCTTGTTATTACAAAATTAACATTTTATTTTTCCTTGGGCAATTGATCAGCAACTTCTTTGATCCTTACAAACTGTGTGGTCCGCTGTTCGAATCCCCGTCCGGCAAAAGGTAAAATTAAAATAAAAAAAATCATAAAATTGAATAATTTCTTCTACAATGTTTGTATTACAGAAAAAGGTGCTAAGAACTAAAAAATCTCGTGGAAGTGAGAAAGATGTCGGGGAATATACAATTGGGCAGAAACAAAATTTTGAGCATTCAGGTCGAAAACCTATGTTGTTAGCACCTATATTACCTGTTTATTTTCATAATTCATTATGATTGTAAATATATAAATAAATAAATAAAATTTTGAGCCCAATATTGTTTGGGAGAATTTTTTTTAAGCATATAATATTTTGGGGTGCAAAATTCTTCCAAACATATTATATGGTCACATAATAACATATTGTTTTTTTGGAAGACAACATTATTGAATTTGGATCCAAAAATACAAAATGTTTGGAACTTAGACTACCCAAACATATATTGTTTAGACCAATATGCTTTCAAACATATTATATATTGGTAGAGATCAAATATATAAATGTTTGGGCAATACCCAAAAATGTATATGCTTGAAGCAAAATATGTTTGGGAGTATATGTTACAGAAGCGATTTTTTGTGAGGGTGTAGAAATATTTATATCTGAAACGATTTGGATACAATTTTTTGTACTTCTACAAAATCGTTAAAATTAAAAATTAAATCGGCTAACACCTTGGGATGAATATGTTAGTAAAAAAAACATGGGAAATATAAAGCTAGAGCATTTTTGATGCAATTGTACAAAAGAGCATTTATGATTTTTCGGGCGATACATATGTATTCGAGATATAGGACAATTTGAGTAATATATACAACCTTTGCTACTCAGCAGTGGCGATGTTACAAGGATATTGGTTAACTCTCGCCAAGATATGTGGTCAATTGTTGGTTGTGATATGTTATTAGGCCGATTCGGGCGATATTTCCACAAGTCGAAGCTTTATTTAAAATTCGACCTTTCTGTGGAAAGTTTGGCTACAGTGTGTAGAATATGACAACGATATGGGGAGATCATCACAGAATGTTGTGTAAAATGTGGGTATTTTGACCATTTTAGATCAAGATGGCACACTTAAATAGCATATTAAATGTATTCTCTGTGGAAACTATCGAGTCAATTGGAGGAAACTCCCATTGAAAATGGGTCTAAAATATGAAATATTCTACCATATTTCCCCTAATCTGGCGTACATATATATGGGAGCTATATCTAAATATGAACCGATTTTGACCAAATTTGACATGCATAGTTAGAATAATAATCCTGCTATCTGAGCAAAAAATGTAAATAGGAGAATAATTTTGGCCTCCGTGGTCATATGGGTGTAAATCGGGCGAAAGATATATATGGCAGTTATATCTAAATCTGAGCTGATTTCAACCAAACTTGGCACACTTAACGATACTATTAAACGTATTCCTTGTGCAAAATTTGAAGTAAATCAGGGCAAACCTCTGGCTTTTGAGGCCATATGAGTCCAAATCGGGCGAAAGATATATATGAGAGCTATATCTAAATCTGAAGTGATTTTAACCAAATTTAGCACACTGAATGATACTCTTAAACGTACTCCTTGTGCAAAATTTGAAGCAAAACAGGGCAAAACTCTGACTTTTGAGCCCATATTAGTCGAAATCAGACGAAAGATATATATGGGAGCTATATCTATATCTGAACCGATTTCAACCAAATTTAGCACAATTAACAATACTATTAAGCGTACTTCTTGTGCAAAATTTGAAGCAAATCAGGACAAAACTCTGGCTTTTTACCATATAAGTGAAAATCAGTCAAAAAATATATATGAGAGCTATATCTAAATCTGAACCGATTGCAACAAAATTTGGTACACTTAATGATATTATTAAACGCACTCCTTGTGCAAAATTTGAAGCAAATCAAGGCAAAACTTTTTGGCTTTTGAGGCCATATAGGTTCTAATCGGACTAAAGATATATATATGGGAGCTACATCTAAATCTGAACCGATTTGACTGATATTTTGCTTATCTTACGAAAGCCCCAAAATATTTAGCTGCCCGAAATTTTGAGAAAATACGTTGATAAATATGTCAACTATGACCAGATCGGTGATACATAAATATGGCAGCTATATCTAAATCTGAACCGATTTTTTCAAAATCAATAGCAATTGTGTTTGAGCCAATGTAAAACTCTGTGCCAAATTTGAGGACTGCATGCTGTACTTTGCACCCAAAATTACATATACAGACAGACGGACAGACAGACAGACAGACGGACATGGCTAAATCGACTCAGAATTTAATTCTAAGACGATCGGTATACTAAACGATGGGTCTCAGACTTTTCCTTCTTGGCGTTACATACAAATGCACAAACTTATTATACCCTGTACCACAGTAGTTGTGAAGGGTATAAAAATAATACTTTTCTAAATTTCGAAAAGGTTGAAAAGTCGATGTCATTAATCCCTTCGACCCTGATTTTTTTTTTTTGGTATCGCTTAAATTTCTTTTACTTTTAATCATGTTGAAGTCATTTAAGAAGCATCTAGCCAAATTTTTGGGTCCCATTAGTTTGGGCGGTAGAAGTAGATTGTTGCCTGTGGGCAACTTTGTGACTAAATACAAAAAAGATGGTTTTCTAATTAGAGACGTATTATTAGATTTTATTGAATTATTTTCAAAGTTATGTATGATAGGACAAAAAACATTTTTTGTTATTATTACAGCAAATATGTACTTTACATTTTAGACATTTTGATTTTGGAGTTCCTAATTTACATAATCTACATCGACCTTTTTCGCCAAATACTACCCAGTGATCTATTTTCGGTTGGCACTTATACTTTTTGATTCTATGCGAAGACATACTGCTCGACGGAAGATAATCATATGATATTGGATTATTTTTTTCCAAATTCGTTGGTCGACCACTTTTTTGTAGGAAATAATCTTCAGAAATGGACCTATATTGCAAAAGTCCATTTTCAATTTCGAATTGAAATTGTTTTAATGGAATACGTTTCTCGTTAGGACGAAGGAGACGAATATGTTTTCTATAAAGCAACCAAGCGTTTGTAACGGATGTTCTTAGGCACCAATAAAAGATTCTTATGTACCATTTTCTTGGTTAACCTTGTACAGCTCCATGAGCATATCAGCCAGGTCAAGCCCTCCCATACCTCTATTATAGGAAGCAACAATAGCAGGTTTTGGAACATTAATGTAAGCTTTTTCCTTCGTGCTCCAACGCTTGCAAATATCAACCGGTTCGTGGTCTATACACGAAGATACTAGCAAAACTGACATGTTGTCAAACCACTTTAGGCATACTAGATTATAAGAAGCTTCACATCTCACGTCAAAAGATCCTATGCACCGTTTTTTGTACTCTGCATCTGAAAGCAACTGGGTACTGCTTATGCGATTTGTACGTATAGTTCCTGTGGCAAATATGCCCATTTCCTTCAACGCAATAAGAAGACTTACTGATATAAACCACTTGTCGAAATACAGTTTGAAGTCCCTGTGCTTGGGAAGGTTCTGAACCAGATAAAGGACGATATCCGAAGATAATCCCAATCCGTATGATGGGTAGGTTCTTTCGCCAATATACATTGTGAAATCATATACCATTCCAGTAGTTTCAGCACGAGTAAACATTTTCAAACCCCATTTGTGGGGCTTAGCTGGGTTATATTGTTTATATGCGGAGCGTCCTATAACCAAAAATAACATTATAAAAGCGGATGCGAGACATTGCTTTTGATATAGCCGTAAGTCTTATTTTTTGCGCATGGGAGCCACCGTGGTGCAATGGTTAGCATGCCCGCCTTGCATACATAAGGTCGTGGGTTCGATTCCTACTTCGACCGAACACCAAAAAGTTTTTCAGCGGTGGATTACCCACCTCAGTAATGCTGGTGACATTTCTGAGGGTTTACAAACTTCTCTAAGTGGTTTCACTGCAATGTGGAAAGCCGTTCGGACTCGGCTATAAAAAGGAAGTCCCTTGTCATTGAGCTTAACATGGAATCGGGCAGCACTCAGTGATAAGAGAGAAATTCACCAATGTGGTATCACAATGGACTGAATAGTCTAAGTGAGCCTGATACATCGGGCTGCCACCTAACCTAACCTAACCTTATTTTTTGCGCAACGAGTATCAAACATTTTTTCGAAATTTCCAACTGCTGTCATGCTCTTCTAGAATATGAATGTGCTCCCAAATAGTCTCTGGGGATTCATATTTCTTGGATCTCCATATGAGAGATTTCAGATCAATTTCTATCAAATCACATATTCACAGCACCAGAAGAATCTTGGTCAAACTCATCCACCAATTTGTTGTCAAGAAGGCCATTCTAGTAGTATCGAGTAAAGTCTCTTTCAACAATAAAAGCTTAAAAATCGTTTACTAGGAATATAGCGACTATTAAAGGCCAAATCGCCGTTCGGAAATGTAGCATTAAATTTCATTGAATCGGTTCGTACTTCAAGGAGTTATTATACAAACTATCCAATCAGACAGACGGACGGACGAATAACCAAGCTATATTCGACGAATTTAGACTAAGCACTGTGGAGGCCTCTCTTCGTATCAAATTACTACGGTGAAACCCCTCAGAAGTGGACAACCAGGGTTGCCTAAATTTTTTCCACATTTGCAGTTGTCCAGGGTTAATTTTAATGTATTAATATAGCAAACACTTCCCCGACAATTAATCACATTTTGGGAGGTGAACGGTTTTCAACTTTGAAAGGTTTCGCTGCTGATTTTCTACGTGTAGCGAGGATGTAATGTGAACTAATATTCTTCTTTATTTCTTCTTCTTTATATTGTAGTTAACTCAACGTTTGCAATTCCATTTTCTTTCTAGTGAAATTACTAAATCTTCCCTTTTGTATGATTCCATAATTAAGTGAACCGAAAAAGATTTCCATTGAATTTTTAATTGATTAATTGTGTTTGTTAAATTCTCTTCTCGTTAAATCATCAATGCAATTATCATATTTCCAGTTTCCATGATAAAGAAATTGATAAAACAATCACAAACTATATATCATCATCATCACCATTGCATAAAAAATTTAATAAACGTCCATTGGATTTCTGAAGTTTAACCAGCTTCATTCAAATGTGAAAATGGAAGTAATCAAAATGGATAGAGAAAACAGAAATCCTTCCGTATTATCAGGCGAAGAAGTAGCATCAGCATAACCATCACCGCCATTTGGTATTGGGTCATTATGCTCTTCTCTTCATCACTGGCTGGCTGGCTATGGCAACATCATTGATGAGTTGAAAACGAGTTGAATGATGGTGGTGATGATGATGATAGCGGAAAGTAGTTGGAATGAAAGATTAAACCACATGGATGTAATGTTTGATTGTTTGCAAATGTTTCCAACCGTGCCTCGGTAGGAGCTTCATATGATGAACGTGCAAAAAAATTAAATTAGGTTTCTTTACAACCGTACTTCAATTGTACTCCTTTAGTTGGTTGAAAAAGGCGAGGCGGATGGATTGTAAAATGGAAACACAAATACTCGTATATAGCAAATGTCAGACATAATGATCGACTCTCAGCCCAATAGCTTATACTGAACTCCTGTTGATTCATGAACGTTGTTGTTGTTGTGTTTTTTTTTTTTTTTTGGTGGATAACAATTCTACAGCTTTTACTGTTACTGATAATGAATCGGAGAAACAGATGATGATGATGATGAATATGATTGTGCATGTAGTGATGCTCTTGATGTACCATCATCTTTATACACTTGGATAAATGTGTATCCATGTACATAAGTCAGAGAGGATATACTCATCATATGTCTTCTTTTGTATTTCATTGTTATAGTCATTCTATGCCGACCTCTCCATTTCCTTTCCTCTATTGCCAGCCAGCCAGCAATTGGCCCCATTTAGATGTTCCTACTGTCAGTATGACAAAGGTAAATGGGACTCTTTAACTTGGAACAAATTGAAATAAATCGAGTGTTTATGACATCCTTTTTACATGTCTTCTTTTGTGTCCTACCATAATATTTGATTCTTGTCTGTATTTGCATCATCATCATCATCATTGTCGTCGTCACAGTCAACATTCTAATAGCTTTGATGTGGTTTTAACAGGCAAATAAAAAGAACACTTGTATCAGTCCATATGACTACAATGCGTAAATGCTGTTTAATACCTACACCAAGTCTGACATTGTTGGACACAACTATTTCTATTAAATTTCATGAATGTTAAAGACATTTAAGAATAAATGTATTTAAGGGAAATCATGTTAGATGATGACAAAAATATTGTCCTAATAAGAACAGGTATATATATGACCGTAAGATTGGCCGGTCCGAATTTGAAATATTCCCCACCATGATTCGAATATAATAGTTTCCCTTGAAATCGTCTCGCCACAGCAGGTTACTTGAGAACGTATAGATTTTCAGATGAATTTGATGAAGCAAATGGTACCTTACCCGAATTTAAATTTAAAGTTTTTATGTATATAGACATTTTTATACCCTGTGCCACACTGTGGAACAGGGTATTATAAGTTAGTGCATATGTTTGCAACACCCAGAAGGAGACGAGATAGACACATGGTGTCTTTGGCAAAATGCTCCTGAGTCGATATAGCCATGCTCGTCCGTCTTTAAGTGTTTCCCATATTTATACCCTGTACCACACTGCGGAACAGGGTATTTTAAGATAGTGCATATGTTTGCAACACCCAGAAGGAGACGAGATAGACACATGGTGTCTTTGGCAAAAATGCTCAGGGTGGGCTACTGAGTCGATATAGCCATGTCCGTCTGTCCGTGAACACATTTTTGTAATCAATGTCTAGGTCGCACTTTTAGTCCAATCGACTTCAAATTTGGCACAAGTATGTGTTTTGGCTCAGAATAAAAACCTGTTGATATTGGAAGAAATCGGTTCAGATTTAGATATAGCTCCCATATATATATTTCGCCCGATATGGACTTATACGACCCCAGAAGCCAGAGTTTTATCCTAATTTGCTTAAAATTTTGCACAAGAAGAAAAATGAGTACTATATTCAAGTGTGCCAAATTTTATTGAAATCGGTTCAGATTTAGATATTGCTCCCATATATATCTTTCGCCCGATATGGACTAATGCGGTTCCAGAAGCCAGAGTTTTACCCGAATTTGGTTGAAATTTTGCACTAGGAGTACACTTAGTAGTGTACTCCAAATTTTATTGAAATCGGTTCAGATTTAGATATAGCTCCCATATATATCGTTCGTCCGATTTAGACTCATATGGCAAAAGATGCCAAAGTTTACTACCGATTTTCGTGAAATTTTGCACAGAGAGTAGAGTTGGCATTCTACCAATGTTTGGTAAATTTGATTGAAATCGGTTCATATTTAGATATAGCTCCCATATATATCTTTCGTCCGATTTGCTCTTATATGACCTCAAAAGCCATAATTTTGCCCTGACTTGCTTCAAATTTTACACGAGAGGTAGGATTAACGGCCTCGTTATGTGTGCCAAATTTGGTTAAAATCGGTTCAGATTTAGATATAGCTCCCATATATACCTTTCGTCCGATTTGGACTTATAGGGCCTCAAAAGCCAGAGTTTTGCCCTGACTTGCTTGAAATTTTGCACAAGGAGTACGTTTAATAGTATCGGTAAGTGTGCCAAAGTTGGTTGAAATCGGTTCAGATTTAGATATAGCTCCCATATTTATCTTTCGCCCGATTTACACTCATATGACCACGGGGGCTAAGTTTATACTCCCATTTCCGTGAAATTTTGCAGAGATTGCAGAATTATTATTCTAACTATGCAGCTCAAATTTAGTCAAATTTTGCACAAGGAGTACGTTTAATAGTATCGGTAAGCGTGCCAAATTTGGTTGAAATCGGTTCAGATTTATATATAGCTCCCATATATATCTTTCGGCCAAAGCTATACTCCCATTTGCGTGAAATTTTGCAGAGATTGCAGAATTATTATTCTAACTATGCAGTTCAAATTTAGTCAAAATCGGTTCAGATTATGTATGGCTCCCATATATACGTGCACCAGAGTTGGGGAAATATGGTAGACTTTTTCATATTTTAGACCCAGTTTCAATGGGATTTTCCTCCAATTGACTGGATAGTTTCCACAGAGAATATATTTAATATGATATTTAGGTGTGTCAAGTTTGATCTAATTTCGTTCAGATTTAAATAAAGCCTCCATATATTCGTTTTTCCGGTTTATACAAATATGGCCAAAATTCCCTGACTTTATACAAAATTCTGTGATGGTTTCCCCATATCTTAGTCATATCCTATACACTGTAATGCCAGAATTTTCACAGAACGGTTGAGTTTTAAATAAGGCTCCATGTCGCCCGACTAGACCAAATAATATATCATAACCCACACTTGACCACATATCTTGGCGAGATGTAACCAACATCCTTGTAAAATCGCCACTGATGAGTTGCAAAAATTGTAAATGTTACTAAAATTGTCCTATATCTCGAATACATATGTATCGCCTGATAAATCATAAAAGCTCTTTTGTACAATTGCATTAAAATTTCTCTCGCTTCATATGTCCCATATTTATAATTTTTTACTAACATTGTTGTTATATCCCAGGGCGTTATCCGATTTAAATTTTAATTCTAGAGATTTTTTAGAAATACAAAAAAATTGTCTCCATTAAAAGTATTTGTATCTGGAAACACAAACCTTTATACAGCTCCCAGCAAATTTGAAGTAGTTGAAATGGTAACACAAATGTTTGTGTACATAGGGGTGAAGGGTATAATATAGTCGGCCACGCCCGACTTTAGACTTTACTTACTTGTTTCTTCTTCATATGGGGCCGTTTTGCCGCGATTTCGACCTTCAAACGCTCCGATAACGCCATATAATAGTCACTGTTGATAGTTTTTTCCTTCTCAAGATAATCGATAAAAATTATTCCATGCGCATCCCAAAAAACAGAGGCCGTTACTTTGCCAGCGGACTTTTGAGTCTTTCCACGCTTCGGAGACGGATCACCGGTCGCTGTCCACTCAGCCGCCTGTCGATTGCACTCAGGAGTTTAGTGATGGAGCCATGTTTCATCCATTGTCACATATCGACGGAAAAACTCGGGTGTATTACGAATTAACAGCTGCAAACACCGCTGAGATCATCAACACGTTGTTGTTTTTGGTCAAATGTGAGCTCGCGCGGCACCCATTTTGCACAGAGCTTCCGCATATCCAAATATTGATAAATGATATAACCAACACATTCCTTTGATATCTTTAAGGCCTCTGCTATCTCGATCAACTTCATTTTACGGTCATTCAAAATCATTTTGTAGATTTTTTTATGTTTTCGTCGGTAACCACCTCTTTCGGGCATCCACTGCGTTCACTGTCCTCCGTGCTCATTTCACCACGTTTGAATTTTGCATACCAATCAATTATTGTTTATTTCCCTGGAGCAGATTCCGGAAACTCATTATCAAGCCAAATTTTTGCTTCCACCGTTTTCCCCTTCAGAAAACAGTATTTTATCAAAACACGAAATTCCTTTTTTTTCATTTTTTTCACAATAACAAAAGTTGCTTCACAAAAGACGCTCAATCTCACAAACTAATGGACTTACAGACGTCAAATTTTGACACGAATCATTTGAAGGTTGGTACTATATAAAAATAATATGCATTTAATACTAGCGACGCCATCTATGTGTCAGACCGGGGACTTATCAGCCAACCTCTTATATCTTTCTCCCGATATACTCTTATATGGTGCCAGAAGCCAAAGTTTTGCCCCAATATGCTTTAAATTTTGCACAAGGAGTAGAATTAATATTGTGGCTATGCATTCCAAAATTGGATGAAATCGGTTTCGATGTAGATATATGTCCCATATATATCTTTCGTCCGATATGTACTTATATGGCCCCAGAAGACAGAGTTTTGCCCTAACTTGTTTCAAATTTTACACAGGGAGTAGAATTAATATTGTAGCTATGCATACCAAATTTGGTTGAAATCGGTTCAGATTTGGATATAGCTCCCATATTTATCTTTCCCCCGATTTTCACTCATATAACCACAGAGGTCAAAATTGTAATCCGATTTACGTGCAATTTTGCATAGGTAATTGAAATAACATTGTAACTTTGCATACCAAATTTAGTTGAAATCGTTTCAGATTTCGATATAGCTCCCATATATATGTTTTTCTTATTTCGGCAAAAAATGGTCAATATACCAATATTTCCCTTGAAAAATCGCCACTGCTAAGTCGAAAGCTTGTAAGAATGACTTAAATTTCCTATACTTCTAATACATAGCTATCGACCCATAAACCATAAATACACTTTTACAAAGTTGGCTAAAAAATTGCTTCAGATTTAAATGTTTCCCATATTTTTTCTAACATTGTGTTCCACCCAAAGGGACTAGCCAACTGAAATTTTAAGTCTACAGTTTTTTTAAGAAGTCTAACAATTTTTTTTCAAATCGAGTCAGATTTAAATGTATTTAAATCACCCAACACATTTGACGCATTTGATATGGTATCAAAAATGTGGATCTACAAAGTGGTGAAGGGTATAATATAGTCGGCCACGCCCGACTTTAGACTTTCCTTACTTGTTGTTTGAGTTCTATTGGAATCGTAAAACATCGAGTCTAAGCATGCAAGAAATTTTTTTGGAATATATGTTAGATTACATTATTTCCGTCTCCAAAAGTTTTATTTTTAAAAAAGTGGTTAACTAAATGGTATGTTTCTGTCAAATACAGTTTTTATACATCGGTTCGTGGACGCCCAACAATATGCTCTATAAATAATGCTTGACCGTATGCGTTGCTTGTGAGTTAATGGCTATAGCGATAACTATCTGTTGATGACAATGTGATGCCTTACAAAATGGACCACAATTCGATTCTCTGTCTGGGCAAAAGGTAACATTTATAAAATCGACTAATTTCTTCTACATTATTTGTATTAGTCTTTATGAAATTCTTTTCAGATCCTGTAAAAGAACCAACGTTTATCACAAACAATATATATTATTCTTCCAAATAAACTTCCTTGTTTAAAATTTCGTTTGGAAGGAAAGTATTATCCTTTTAATTGTAGTTTGTGTCAAGTTTGGTTTATGTCGGTCATGTTTTGATAGAGTTACAATATAGACTGATTTTTATACCCTCCACCATAGGATGGGGGGTATATTAACTTTGTCATTCCGTTTGTAACACATCGAAATATTGCTCCAAGACCCCATAATGTATATATATTCTGGGTCGTGGTGAAATTCTGAGTCGATCTGAGCATGTCCGTCCGTTTGTTGAAATCACGCTTACTTCCGAACGAAACAAGCTATCGACTTGAAACTTGGCACAAGTAGTTGTTATTGATGTAGGTCGGACGGTATTGCAAATGGGCCGTATCGGTCCAATTTTACGTATAGCCCCCATATAAACCGACCCCTAAATTTGGCTTGCGAGGCCTCTAAGAGAAGCAAATTTCATCCGATCCGGCTGAAATTTGGTACATGGTGTTAGTATATGGTCTCTAACAACCATGCAAAAATTGGTTTACAACGGTCCATAATTATATAAAGCCCCCATATAAACCGTTCCCCCGATTTGGCTTGCAGAGCCTCTAAGAGAAACAATTTTCATCCGATCCGGCTGAAATTTGGTACATGGTGTTACTATATGGTCTCTAACAACCATGCAAAAACTGGTCCATATCGGTCCATAATTATATATAGCCCCCATATAAACCGATCCCCCGATTTGGCTTGCAGAGCCTCTAAGAGAAACAATTTTCATCCGATCCGGCTGAAATTTGGTACATGGTGTTAGTATATGGTCTCTAACAACCATGCAAAAACTGGTTAACAACGGTCCATAATTATATATAGCCCCCATATAAACCGATCCCCCGATTTGGCTTGCGGAGCCTCTAATAGAAGCAAATTTCATCCAATCCGGCTGAAATTTGGTATGGTGTTAGTATATGGTCTCTAACAACCATGCAAAAATTGGTCCACATCGGTGTATAATTATATATAGCCCCCATATAAACCGATCCCCCGATTTGGCTTGCAGAGCCTCTAAGAGAAACAATTTTCATCCGATCCGGCTGAAATTTGGTACATGGTGTTAGTATATGGTCTCTAACAACCATGCAAAAACTGGCCCATATCGGTCCATAATTATATATAGCCCCCATATAAACCGATCCCCCGATTTGGCTTGCAGAGTCTCTAATAGAAGCAAATTTCATCCGATGCGGCTGAAATTTGGTACATGGTGTTGTATATGGTCTCTAACAACTATGCAAAAATTGGTTCACAACGGTCCATAATTATATATAGCCCCCATATAAACCGATCCCCCGACTTGGCTTGCGGAGCCTCTAAGAGAAGCAAATTTCATCCGATCCGGCTGAAATTTGCTACAGTGTGTTAGTATATGGTCTCTAACAACCATGCAAAAATTGGTCGATATCGGTCCGTAATTATATATAGGCCCCATATAAACCGATCCGCAGATTTGAACTCCGGAGCACCTTGGAAGAGCAAAATTCTTCCCATTCGGTTGAAATTTGGTACGTGATGTTTTGTATACACACAAAAAATTTTTTTTCTGATTCAATCACCAAATTAATTGATCCAATTAATTTTTTAATTGAAATGTCTTCAATCACGAAAATGATAGTATCAATCACAGTTTTAATTGGGCATAGAAAAAATTCTTGATTAAAAAATTAATTGATTTTTTCAGCAAATTTCAATTCATTTTTTAATTGATTCAATTAAAAATTTAATTGATGTTGATTGCAAAACTCAATAAATTTATTAATTAAAAAAGGTAACTATTTTTAATTACTTTCTGAATTGGCTTAGAGTTTTTATTTGGATTAACAAATGATTGTTTGAAATACATTTAAAAAAAATCAGCACTTTTTTAACTGAATTAGTCTTCCGAATTTGATTAAAAAGTTAATTGTATCAATTAATTTTTTAATTAAAAATTTTAAAATTTTCAAACATTGACTTAATTAACTTAATGTTTCTATCATGATTAAAAAGTTAATTATATCAATTAATTTATTAATTGAATTAGTCTTCCGAATTTGATTAAAAAGTTAATTGTATCAATTAATTTTTTAATTAAAAATTTTAAAATTTTCAAACATTGACTTAATTAACTTAATGTTTCTATCATGATTAAAAAGTTAATTATATCAATTAATTTATTAATTGAAAAAATTTTCAACTTCAATTAACTTTTTAATTGGAAATATTTTGGTGATATTTTTTTCTGTGTAGGGTATCCAGCAACAATGCAGGAATTTGTTCCTATCAGTCCATAATAATATATAGCTCCCATATAAACCGATCCCCAGATTTCACCTCCGGTGCCTTTTGGAGAAGCAAAATTCATCCGATCTGGTTGAAATTTTGTACGTGGTGGTAGTATATGATATTTAACAACCATGTGAGTTGAAATTTGTGGATGACAGTCTTTAGTAGAAGTTTCTACGCAATCCATGGTGGAGGGTACATAAGATTCGGCCTGGCCGAACTTACGGTCGTATATACTTGTCCGAATTAATGTCTTGGGCTTCTAGGCACTGCAGTCTTTTTCCAAATTGCTTCAAATTAGTTGCAACAGTATGTTAAAAAGTTTTTTTCTTCTTTTAGCCCTTAAGAATAAAGTTTAAACCTCCTTAATTTCGTATATCTTGTACCTGCCATCAAGCTGCAAAAGCCATGTCATAATAATCCAAAGAAAATAACCGCATTTTGAAAGGAGAAACTTAAATTGTTTTTCAAAATTTCATTATTCTTATTTACTTTTTTCGTAGTGCTATCTTGTTTTGAGCTGTTTTTTTTTTAACACAAGACAACATGATATTAAGCACGGAGAAGTCCAAACGAATTTTATATATATATACATGGTTTTATGGAAAAACAAACAAACGTATTTGCATACAGCTTTTTAAATTTAAAAAAAAATGTCTTGAGGCCAAAGATTTCTTGTCTTTAAAATACGAATGCGAATTTTCCTTTCAGTTAGGTGGTTCGACTTAAAACTGGATATCTTTACATGAAAGACAAGTATATACGGCCGTTAGTTCGGCCAGGCCGAATCAGTTGTACCCTCCACCATGGATTGCGTAGAAACTTCTACTAAAGGCTGTCATCCACAATCGAATTACTTGGGTTGAGGTAACACGGCAAGGTATTTTAAAACTCCTTAACACCGTTTTCTAAATTGTAAGTTAGTCTACACGGGGTATATATTAAACAAAAAAGGCCGATTAAATACATATATAATTCAGTTTGACTAAATTTTCTATAGAAATAAAATTTTGACAAAATTTTCTATAGAAATAAAATTTTGAAAAAAAAAATTCTATAAAAATAAAATTTTGAAAAAATTTTCTATAAAAATAAAATTTTGAAAAAAATTTTCTATAGAAATAAAATTTTGAAAAAATTTTCTATAAAAATATAATTTTGAAAAAAATTTTCTATAGAAACAATATTTTGACAACATTAAATTAAAGAAATAAAATGTTGGTAGATTTTTTTAGCGATATGGACCAATTTCAAGAAGATTTTGTACTGAAACAAAGCTTGGGTTTACACTAATAAGTTTGGTATTGATTCTTAGTCAAAAAAGCGAGAATTGAAGTAAGGATACTTTTAAAAAACAATTCTCTTTTAAATTTGAATTTTGTGTACTTGATTCTAGGAAACAAATTTAAAATAATGTATTGAAGAACATTTCCTATTTTTAAATTAATAAACTCAACAAATTATTAATCATATTCAAATTATTATCATTAATTTTGATGAATTTTTCAGAATTAGTAAAGTCAAGTTGACCTTAGTCAAACAATGTTTTTATACCCTCCAATATAGGATGGGCGGTATATTAACTTTGTCATTCTGTTTGTAACACATCGAAATATTGCTTTAATACCCCATAATGTAATATATTCTGGGTCGTGGTGAAATTCTGAGTCGATCTAAGCATGGCCGTCCGTCCGTCCGTCCGTCTGTTGAAATCACGCTAACTTCCGATCGAAATAAGCCATCGGCTTCAAACTTGGCACAAGTAGTTGTTATTGATGTAGGTCGGATGGTATTGCAAATGGGCCATATCGGTCCACTTTTACGTATAGCCCCGATATAAACCGATCCCCAGAGTTGACTTGCAGAGCCTCTAAGAGAAGCAAATTTCATCCGATCCGGCTGAAATTTGGTACATGGTGTCAGCATATGATCTCTAACAACCACGCAAAAATTCATCCATATCGATCCATAATTATATATATAGCCCCCATATAAACCGATCCCCCGATTTGGCTTGCGGAGCCTCTAAGAGAAGAAAAATTCATCCGATCTGGCTGAAATTTGGTACATGGTGCTAGTATATGGTCTCTAATAATATCGGCTCATAATTATGTGTAGCCCCCATATAAACCGATCCCCGGATTTGGCTTGCGTAGCCTCTAAGAGAAGCAAAATCCATCCGATCTGGGTGAAATTTGGTACATGGTGCTAGTATATGGTCTCTAATAAACATGCAAAGATTGGTCCATATCGGCCCATAATTGTGTGTAGCCCCCATATAAACCGATCCCCAGATTTGACCTCCGGAGCCTCTTGGTGTTAATATATGGCCTCAAACACCCATGCAAAAATTGGTAGAAATCGGTCCATAATTATATATAGCCCCCATATAAACCGATCCCCAGATTTGATCTCCGGTGCCTTTTTGGAGAACCAAAATTCATCCGATCTGGTTGAAATTTGGTACGTGGTGGTAGTATATGATATTTAACAACCATACCAAAAGTTGTCCATATCAGTCCATAATCATATATTGCCCCCATATAAACCGATCCCGAGAATTGGTTCTGGAGCCTCTTGGAGGAGCAAATTTCATCCGAGTCAGTTGAAATTTTGTGCATTGTGCTAGTATATGGCCGTTAAAAACCATGCCTAACTAGGTCCATATCGGTCTATAATTATATATAGCCCTCAGATAAATCGATCCCCAATCACACAAAAATTGGTCCATATAAAGTTCATAATTGTACACGCAAAAAAATAATTCTTTCATCCCAAACGAAATTTTAGACAAACAAAGTTCGTTTCTCACTTATGGACTAACTCACAATTTAGAAAACGATTTAAGATACCACAACCCAAGTAATTCGATTGTGGATGACAGTTTATCGTAGAAGTTTCTATGCAATCCATAATATTCGGCCTGGCCGAACTTACGGCCGTATATACTTGTTCTACGTATCTTTTCAATTGATTTTGGTTTTAAATCGATTTTATTTCTTATACCAAACAACCCACTGCGGTACGAAATAACGTGCTATAATTCCTTTCTATTAGTCGTACAAATTAGTTTTCCTTCTATCGAAAAATTATTAGACTTACTTCCTTATCATGTAATGACAATCGACTTCTGATACTGTACAATCCAGCCCTCCTGATGTTATTACGTTACCTGTTGTTTGTTTGTAGCATGGTGTAATCGGAATGATAACAATGTCATGGACTGTGCAATTTTTTCGCATTCTGACCTCACACACCCAAAAACAATTTCCGAACCCACATTTTAACATGTAGGTAAAGAAAAAGGATAAAATACGAAATGACATTTATCCAGGATATATTGCATATTCATAACAGGAATATCAAAGATTTTTTTCTGCATTGTTTGCCATATGGCTTTTGTGCATTGTGGTTTATCACAATTTCGTTTGTTTGTTTTTCATGTCATAAAACTTATTTTTCTGCGTAAAGAAAAGGCAAAAGAAGACCACAAAATTCTTACCCACGGTTGATATACGTCATTCACATGTAGATGATTTTTGTATATCCAGTGTAAAGATATACTAAAGCTGAGTTTATCTTTCCGTAAATATGACAATCATACAATTGCATATAACATCCCAGTAGAAAAAATTTGGAAGTTCTTCCAAAGGCACAACTTTAAAAGCACTTCCAGAAGATGCACTCCCAATGATGTTCTTTATTTTAGCTAACCTGGAAGTTTTTTTAATTCAATTTTTTATAATTTGTTTGTTTCATACTTTTAATGGGTAATTTTAATTTTTTTTGTTTCAAATAGGTTAAAAACAGAGTAATAATTCATAAAATGGTACAAATCATTTAAATTTTGTCGAAAAAAATTCTAAATCCAATCTGAAAAAAATTGTGAATTTTTGAAAACATTTGAGGTCAAATGTTTCCCACAAGCGCTAAAATTAATTAAAAATTATAAACAATTATAAAAATTATTTATTTGACAAAATATCACAGAATTTTTTAATTTACATCCAAAACATTAAATTCGGATCACACCTAAAGAAGTGGTGCAAATTCAGTTCAACGGCTGTAGAAATGGAGGACTTCCGTCCTATGACAAGCCCATGTTAAATTCATCGCTTCTGCGTCAATTTTGCACCACTTCCGGATCCAAACAGAACATTTTCATTACTTTTTTGGCGACGCTTTTTTGCTGGGATGGATCGAATCTCCCATATCTACCAAAAATTCGAATCAATAGGCTGTGCATTGCTTAAGGTGAAGTACAACAATAATGAAGAGAAGATGGATGATTGTAACGATTACCATCCCAAACCCTACACTGCTCCGACGTAGGGTACCACTATATCATTTATAAAGGTAGCTTTCATTTATAATTAAATCGAAGAATTAAAAAAATCAAAAAAGTATACATTGTCTAATACGAAAGGTCCAAAACTGGAATTTAAAACTTGTGATTTGACCAAAAAAAAACTTCTGGGCAATTAAGATATGTTTGATTTATTCATCTCAGTGATGACAATTACGAGTATTAGAATTTTGTTTGCTCTTAAATTCTTGGTTATCTGAACTTATTAGGGATATGTTGGACATCAATGGATACGAAGTGCAACATGGAAATTTTACAAAGGGTCCATCTCGGACATGTTATCTTGGTACGAATGACCCTTGAAGGCCACATCAACCAGAGCCTTGGAGGCGATACTGGACTTAAGGTCTATAGAAGCTCAGATTCAAAAGCGGATGCCGCAAAAATATAATATCATATACCTGACGTTGCCATAGCTGCCGAGTGTGATATTCTGATGCCAGTAAGACCGGTACTAGCAGACATTAGGATCGCGAACCGTATTACAAGGCAAATGAATGATCGAGGAATACTTGGAATAGGTCAGGATCCGGATCATATGGGTGCCTGGATATGCCGAAATAAGAGGAAATGTAACGGCAACTGAACTGGCGATAAGAGCTAGAACCAAGGTTATTTTTGCCTCAAGCTAAAAATAATCTATCAATACTGGGAGAAAATTGTACCAAAAAACCACCAAACAAAAAATTTTATTTTGCAAAATTTTATTTCTACAGAAAATTTTGGCAACAGTTTTTTTCTATAACAAATTTTGTTAAAATTTTATTTCCATAGATAAATTTGTCAAAATTTTATTTATATAGATAATTATAACAAAATTTTATTTCTATAGAAAATTTTGTGAAAATCTTATTTCTATAGAAAATTTTGTCACAATGTTGTTTCTATAGAAAATTTTGTCAAAATTTTACTTCTACAGAAACTTGTGTCAAATTTTTATTTCTATAGAAACTTGTGTTAAAATTTTATTTCTATAGTAAATTTTATCGAAATTTCTTTCTATAGAAAATTTTGTCAAAATTTTATTTCTATGGAAATATTTGTCATAATTTTATTTCTATAGAAAGTTTTGTAAACATTTTATTTTTATAGACAATTTTGTCAAAATTTTATTTCTATAGAAATTGTTGTCAACATTTTATTTTTATAGGAAATTTTGTCAAAATTTTTTTTCTATAGAAATTGTTATCAACATGTTATTTCTATAGAAAATATAGTCAAAATTTTATTTCTATAGGAAATTTGGTCAAAATTTTATTTATATATCAAATTTTGTCAGCATTTTATTTCTATAGAAAATTTTGTCAAAGTTTTATTGCTATAGAAAATTTTGTCAATTTTTTTTCTATAGAAAATTTTATCAAAATTTTATTTCTTAACCCATTTTTGGCCGCTGTTCGACTACTCGAACAACAAATTTATCGATTTGCACATACATTTTTTCAATGAAGAAATACTCTCGACGGTTTATGTAATAACACATTATTATAATAAATTTTGTTGGCTGTGTTGGAAAATAAAAATAAAGCGCAAATCCCCATCCACTTGGTAGTCTACATTGGGGGGGGGGGGGGGGGGGGGGTTTGGTTAGGGAGTGTGGTGAAAAATACCTCACATTAAGACTTATTTCCCTTTAATATTAATATAATTGTAGGCAAAGGTCGAAAATAGTAAGTAAGTGAGCTTTGTGTTTTGTTTTTGTTTACTCTCAGAGAAACAAAAACTTTCGCCAACGGCCATTGTTCGACTACTCGAACAGTCTCACCTGGCAAAACTATCACAGGCAAAACAATTTTGACGACGGATTTGTATTTATTGGGTACTAATTACCCTAGAAAAGTAACTTTGCGTATAGATTCGAACATTTTTGCATCGCGGCAAAAAATGGGTTAAGAAAATTTTGTCAAAATTTTATTTCGATAAAAATTTTTGTCAAACGTTTATTTCTATAGAAAAAATTGGCAAAATTTTATTTCCATAGAATATTTTTTTCAAAATTGTATTTCTATAGAAAATTTTGTCAATTTTTTTTCTATAAAAAAATTTTGTAAATTTTTTTATAAAAAATTTTGTAATAAGAAAAATTTTGTGAAAATTTTATTTCTTTAGAAAATGTTGCCAAAATTTTTTTCTATAGAAAATTTTATCAATTTTTTTTTCTATATACAATTTTATCAAAATTTTATTTCTATTGAAAATTTATGAAGTACATTTTGGCAAAATCTATCAAAACATCAGGAATTCTACCAATCTACCAAACATTAAAATCTACCTTTTTTGATAGAATTCTACCAACTGTGGCAACCGTGGCTGGGACAGATATGGAAGTGAACTTGGGTTAAAGTGGCAGCCCGATTAAGGTTCAGACTCACTTAGACTATTCAGTTCATTGTTAGAAAACGCAAAGCCCATACGTGAGACATATAAAGCAATGTGGACCAACGCAATTGTTGGAAGAGCGATGAAATTACTATGGGAGACAAAGTTTGGAGAATAGGACGACAGTCAGGAAGTTGGGAGCGAATAGGAGGGGCAAAAGATGGTGCTTGTAGGGCGTGTTTTGAGGTGATGGGGACATGTCCCAGCTTGGAAATAAGGACTGGAAACAAATTAGGGAATTTGTTTCCAGTCCCTAATATATAAGAAGAGTACGACGGAAAAATGAAGTTAGAGCACACAACAAGATGTGTCTGCCGACATTAGACAGGGCAACCTGAATCCTTCTTTTCAACCTAACCTATGGACCCTGATTGTAACAAACCACTAAAAGGTATGCCGAACGATACACATAGTATCGTTCTACGTTCTGGTATAGCCCTACACTAATAGAAAAAACTACGTTCCAGAATGTGCTAAGGCGACTGTTGGCGCGCATGGTGCAGGCAATCCAGGTTCGAGTCACGGTAGCGGATTGTTTTTATAAATTCGTAACCATTACGTTTTCAGATCATAAGCGCTGGTTGTTGTTCTATCGTTATCAGATAGACAGCGTCTGTCCTCAAATTGACACCACATGTGTGTTGATTCACCTTCAGGCACGGATCGTTTTGAAATGAGCACGTCGTTCACAATGGTTTTCCGATTTCGGTGAAAATTGATATGGGGAGGTATTTTAGTTAAAACAAGTATATACGGTCGTAAGTTCAGCAAGACCGAATCTTATGTACCCTCCACCATGGATTGCGTAGAAACTTCTACGAAAGACTGTCATCCACAATCGAATTAATTGGGTTGTGGTATCTTAAAACTTCTTAACATCGTTTTCTAAATTGTTAGTTAGTCCATACGTGGTATATATTAGACAAAAAAGGTATGTATAGGTAAGTCTACAAATAATTACGATTAATTATGTATGTGGACGATATGTGGTTTCAGCAGGACGGTGCCACTTGCCACACAGCTAACGAAACAATGGCTCTTTTGCGCAACAAATTCAATGGCCGTGTTATCTCACGTAATGGCGATGTTAATTGGCCGCCAAGATCATGTGATTTGACACCGTTGGACTTTTTTCTTTGGGGTTATTTGAAAAAAAAGGTGTACGTCGATAAGCCAGCAACAATTCAAGAGCTAAAGGATGAGATAATTCGGCACATTAACGGCATAGAACCTCCATTATGCCTTAGCGTCATCGAAAATTTGGACCATCGGATGAAGGTGTGCCACCGAGGTCGCGGCGCCCATTTGTCCGATATTTTGTTCCATACATAATTGAGTAACACCAATATATCATAATAAAATTACAATAATTTCCTAAAGAGTTTGGGTTTTATTCGAAATCAACATGGGCTCTTGAAATTTTAACCACACTTTACAATTATGAACTTGATATGGACCAATTTTTGTGTGATTGGGGATCGATTTATCTGAGGGCTATATATAACTATAGACCGATAAGGACCTAGTTAGGCATGGTTGTTAACGGCCATATACTAGCACAATGTACCAAATTTCAACTGACTCGGATGAAATTTGCTCCTCCAAGTGGCTCCAAAACCAAATCTGGGGATCGGTTTTTATGAGGGCTATATATAATTATGGACTGATATGAGCCAATTCCTGGATGGTTGTTGGATACCATATGCTGACACCATGCACAAAATTTCAGCCGGATCGGATGAAATTAACTTCTCTTAGAGGATCGGCAAGCCAAATTTGGACCGATATGGCCCATTTGTAATACCATCCGACCTACATCAATAACAACTACTTGTGCCAAGTTTCAAGTCGATAGCTTGTTTCGTTCGGAAGTTAGCGTGATTTCAACAGACGGACGGACATGCTCAGATCGACTCAGAATTTCACCATGACCCAGAATATATATACTTTATGGGGTCTTAGAGCAATATTTCGATGTGTTACAAACGGAATGATAAAGTTAATATACCCCCATCCTATGGTGGAGGGTATAAAAATACATGTACCGAATATGGTGTGTATCGATTTATGTTTTAACTAGTATATCCACATATAGACCGATCCTCCTTGACTTTCTATAAAACACAATTTTTATCCGATTTGGCTAAAATTGGAAATATAACGATCTCCCGATTTGAATTCTTCTGCTTCTTGACGTCGCAATTTGTATTCGATTTGACTGAAATTCTAAATCTAAATTAATGTTATAACAATAAAGAGATATGTCGAATTTTATCGACCCGCTACGACTATGAGTTTTCGAGAAAACAATTATATTTCTGGTGGGTATTTAAGATTCCGCACCCTTTTCCATATGATTTCGATGATGATCCAAAAGTTCTATTAAAAAGTTTGTTATTTTATTACCAAAAAAACAAAACCCTATTAAAATATTACACTTTCTCGATTCATTCAAAGTCCTCCATTTCTGTAAAAATATGATGTTGGAGTGCTATATAATGAATGTTTTTCTTTGTATTTCATAACTTTTTTTAATGACTTTCCCACTAATTAGTAAGGCAAAGGATGCTATGCGTCGTTTCTGTTCTTTTTTTTATTGCTTCTCCTTCATTGTCGTAAAAAAAAGAAGAATGATGTCCCATGATTACAGTTTTTCACTATTCCAGCAGCATTGGTGTTACTCTGTATGGGTTGGTAATGACATAAACTAATGTCTATCGTTTGTGGTGTCCCTGGGGAGGAGTAGTTGCAAATAAAAACTTTTTTTGTGTTGCCGGCAATTAATCACAAACGAAGAATTGGGATCATTTGCGATGACATAGCTTATGATTAGAAGTGCACTCATTCCTTTCGCTGTCAACCTTTTGCTTGAGGACAAAAGTTTTAATTGTGGGAGTCATATGGTGGAATATTATGAGATTTATTGCATGTAGGAGGCGTGAGAAGTGATTTATTTGACTAATTTTGATGGAAATATGTAAAGATAGTGAAGATGAATATTTTGCAGATTTTTGAGATTTATTATAAGGGAATGTGGGAACCACACTTTCTTGAAATATGGTGCATGAGAAAATCATAGTGAAAATGTGCTTAAGAAAAACTTAACAATAGAAGATTATACCCGCCGTTTTATCAATACTGAAAAATAACGTTAAAAAGAACAATTATGATATGGTGATAGAGGTGAATATACACTGAAATAATATTGGTTACCAGTTATTTTACTGCTAGAAATACCAGATCGGCAACCACACTATTCACTACATGGACGACAGACGTTCCATCCAACGTTCCAGTTGGATTACAAAAAAGAGCCAATAGATCAGGGAGCATACTAGGCTACAAGGTTAATCTTGTACTCGGAGCTAGACCACCACGTACATCAAACGATAACTGTTTGTCTGCTGTTATCACGCTATAGCTTTCGATAATAAAGCTATCGTAAAGGGTGATACGGTCAAAATTTGGTCAATATAAACTTGACGTATTTCTTTCAATTTTGCATTTAAAAAACCTGAACACCCCTCATTTTGAAGGTGTGTGTGTGTAGAATATTGCTCCTATTTTGATTTTGGTATTCACTCTTCAGTTGTCAAAATGCCGTCCAAGCAAGAAGAGCAGCGTATCAAAATTTTGCTCGCGCATCGCGAAAATCCGAGCTACTCGCACACAAAGCTGGCAAAATCGCTAAAAGTTGCCAAAT
Source organism: Haematobia irritans (assembly GCF_050003625.1). Lineage (NCBI taxonomy): Eukaryota > Metazoa > Arthropoda > Insecta > Diptera > Muscidae > Haematobia > Haematobia irritans. The sequence goes on along the minus strand of NC_134399.1, from coordinate 121,221,354 downwards.
CAACCGTTACAAATGTAATTAAAGTGTTTGGGGAACGTTTGTCGACAGCCAGGAAGTCTGGATCGGGGGGAAATCGAAAACCGGAAGCTTCTGAGACGACAAAGACAGTTGCCGGTAGTTTCAAGCGAAACCCAAACCTCTCTCTCCGAGATGCCGCAAATAAGCTGGGTGTATCGTCTACAACCGTGCATCGAGCCAAAAAACGAGCCGGACTATCGACTTACCAGAAGGTAGTGACTCCAAATCGCGATGATAAACAAAATACGACGGCCAAAGCGCGATCCCGGAGGCTGTACACGACGATGCTGACGAAGTTTGACTGCGTGGTAATGGACGACGAAACCTACGTCAAAGCCGACTACAAGCAGCTTCCGGGACAGGAGTTTTATACGGCAAAAGGAAGGGGAAAGGTAGCAAATATTTTCAAGCACATAAAACTGTCAAAGTTCGCAAAGAAATATCTGGTTTGGCAAGCCATCTGTATCTGTGGCTTGAAAAGCAGCATTTTCATAGCTTCCGGGACTGTCAACCAAGAAATTTACATGAAAGAGTGTTTGAATAAACGTCTGCTGCCTTTCCTGAAGAAACACGGTTGTTCCGCACTGTTTTGGCCGGATTTGGCATCTTGCCATTACGGTAAAAAGGCCATGGAGTGGTACGCCGCCAACAACGTGCAGGTGGTTCCCAAGGACAAGAACCCTCCCAACACGCCAGAGCTCCGCCCAATTGAGAAATACTGGGCTATTGTCAAGCGGAACCTAAAGAAGACCAAAAAACTGCTAAGGACGAGCAGCAGTTCAAAGCAAACTGGCTTTCTGCGGCGAAGAAGGTGGACAAGGTGGCTGTACAAAATCTGATGGCAGGTGTCAAGCGTGAGTCCCGGCAATTCGGATTTGGAAAAGCGAAAGCCTAACTGAATATTTTTCCTGAATTTTATACTAATTGAACTTGAAACAGAAATTTAATTTGATTTTTTAAATAAACGATTTCACCGATTCACACGCGTTTTCCCTTGACGAAATTTTGACCGTATCACCCTTTATAGCTCCCATAAACCCATCTCCCGATTTGACTGCTTGAGCATATAAACACGCCTGCGTTGAACCGATAAGGTTGAAGTTGCTATTTTAGAGCCATTTTAGGTCCATAAAGAGTTGTGCTAACTTTGATATAGATACGTGCATGTTTTACTATAGCCCCTCTATACCAAATCATGGACCGTCAAATCGGAATATCGGTCTATATGGGGGCTATACCAAACCATGGACCGATTAACACCATACTCCCTACATCTATTTAAAGGTCTAAAATACCTCTAAATATTGAATTTCAGGCAATTCGGATAAAAATTGGGATGTCTAAATGCTGAAGAGATTAAATCGGCAGATCGGTCTATATATGGGAGATGCCGGAACATGGACCGATAAACAACATATTCGACACGCTTATATATGGACCCAAAATACTACTAGATTTCCAATTTCAGGCAAATCAGTTAAAAATTGGGATGTTTAGGCGCTTAAGAAGTCAAATCGCGAAATCGGTCAATATAGAGGCTATATCAATGCCGAATATGGTGTGGACCGATACACACCATATTCGGCAATCTTATGTGTGGGCTTAAACTACTTCTAGATTTCCAATTTCATGCGAATCGGTGTCTAAAAGCCCAACAAGTCAAATCAAGGGATTGGGCTATACGAGGGTTTTTCCAATTTTATGTAAATTGTATGTAAATAATCGGATAAAAAACTGCGGTGTCCAGAAACTCAAGAAATCAAATCCGGAGATAAGGCTATATGGGGGATATACCGAAACGTGGCACACTTATTTACGGACCCAAAATTTTAATTTCAGACAAATCCGATAAAAATTGTCTAGATGCTTAAGACCCCAAATTTGGGATCGGTATGTATAGGGGCTATATCAAAGCCTGGGCCGATATAGCCCATCTTCGAACTTCACCTCTCTGCATACAAAAGGCGAGTTTCAACACAAGAGCATCATTATTGAAGACTGTAGCATGATTACAACATACAGACAGATGGACGTCAGTATACTTTATGTAGTCGGAAATCGATATTTCGATGTGTTGCAAATATCTATATAGAGGAGTATACAATTATGAATCGATATGGACCACTTTTTGCATGGTTGTTAAAGACCCTAGCCTAACACCACCCGATCCGGTTTTAGATGGTTTACATGGTGTTAGTATATGGTCTCTAAAAACTATGCAAAAATTGGACCATATCAGTCCATAATTATATATATCCCTTATATAAACCGATCCCCAGATTTGACCTCCAGAGCCCCTTGGAGGAGGAAAATTCATCCAATCCGGCTGAAATTTGGTACATGGTGTTGGTATATGGTCTCTAACAACTATGAAAAAATTGGTCCATATCGGTTCATAATTATATATAACCCCTATAAAAACCCTAGACGTGATCCCTAGACGTGACCTCCGGACCCTCTTGAAGGAGCAAACTTCATCCGATCCAGCTGAAATTTGGTACATGATGTTGGTATATGGTCTCTACCAACCATACAAAAATTGGTCCATATCGGTTCATAATTATATATAGCCCTCAAACCGATCCCCAGATTTGACCTCCGGAGCCTCTAGAAGAGCCAAAATTCATCCGATCCGATTGAAATGTGGTACATTTCGCTAGTGCAAAAATTGGACCGTATCGATCTAAATATATTATATATAGCCGCCAAATAAACCGATCCCCAATCACAGAAAAATCACGATTGCCACTCGAGCCAAAAATAAACTACCAAAATTTTATTGACATAGAAAATTTTGTGAAAATTTTATATTTCTATAAAAATTTTTTCAAAATTTTATTTCTATAGAAAATTTTTTCAAAATTTTGTTTCTATAGAAAATTTTGTCAAAATTTTATTTCTATAGAAAATTTTGTCAAAATTTTATTTCTATAGAAAATCTTATCAACATTTGATGTCTTTAGGAAATTTTGTCAAAATATAATTTCTATAGAAATTTTTGTGAAAAATTTATTTCTATAGAAATTTTTGTCAAAAAATTATTTCTATAGAAAATTTTGTCAAAATTTTATTTCTATAGAAAATGTTGTCAGAATTTTATTTCTGTAGAAAATGTTATTTCTATAGAAAATTTATGAAGCATTTCATAGTTGGAGAGAAATATTTTGCAAAATCTAACAAACAATAAAAAATCTGCCATTTTTGGTAGACTCGTGTTCATAATTGCACACAAAAATTTTTTTTTCTGATTCAATCACGAAATTAATTGATCCAATTAATTTTTTAATTGAAATGTCTTCAATCACAGAATTGATAGTATCAATTAAAAAATTAATTGACAGTCAATTAAAAAATTAATTGATCCAATTAAATATTTAATTGATACTATTAATTTGTGTGATTGATTTTTATTTCAATTAAAAAATTTGTTGAATCAATTAAATTTTTAATTGAATATTTTTTAAAACTCAATTAAGATTTTAATTGGAAAAATTTTCGTGAAATTTTTTTCTGTGTGTATATAGCCCCCATATATCAATTCTGGCTCTATAATTAGCGCACAAAAGTTCATATCGGTTCGTAATTGTTTCTTCCCTATATATACCGGTCAAGAACTGAATATATACGCATTTAATCGACCTTTATTTTGTCTACTATATATCCCGCATGAACTAACTTACAATTTAGAAGATGATGTTAAGAAGTTTTAAGATGCCTTGCCGTCGGCCGCAACCTAATGAGCCAATGATTTTCTTCCTTATATTTAATTAATTTTTTCTCCTATGAGAGAGTGTAGTTTCATGAGCTGCAGTTAAAAAGTATGACAGGATATAAAATGTTCTTGGTTTTAACAACGGTTTGTTGAAATGTCAAAATGTAGAGTAAAATTTATTTAAAACAATTAACTTTTTTCTGTGTACAAATGCAATGATAAAGGTAGTATACCCGACGTATACATTAGATAGGGTCACGAAAAAAGGTGATGCGGTCACCCCTCAGTTTTGTAGCATATTCGAAGACAATTTCAGAACACCAAAACTTTTTTTCGTGCACCCTACTACCCCCCGAAATACAATTTATTGTGCTGTGTCGTCATTTGAAGTCCGATCGAATAGAAACGCATATCGTTGTTCGTGGTTGATCAGGGGCTATATTTCGTGCATTTATCAGTTTTGACTCCGACGTCAAATTTGATTTTTAATTTTTTTATTTCGCTTCGTATACCCACCCCCTATGATGCCCATTTCTAATAACCATTATAAAGATCTTAACAAAATACGAAACTTTTGCTTTTGAAATATTTACTTATATTATTTCCTTTAAGTCGTGACCCTATCTAGTATACATTCTATGGTGGTGGGAACTTTTGCTACATATATGTTACTTCTTTTTTTTAATACTCCAAAATGAATGCTATAAATTTAACATCTATTTTATAAGTATTGCGAATTCCTTCCTGCTCATCATTTCATCTCATATCATCCAAACTCCTAACATCTCAAAATTTGCTAAACAATTTGCTTCAGGCTTTCACAAATTAAAGGAGGCATACTGGACAACAGATACATACATATATTAAATTTTCTTTAAGCTTTTTGCATCATACAATGTGGATCTGAAGGAGGATTATTGATTTTAATAATTCATGGAACACATATCGTGTTGGAGATATTTTCTAATATGACCACCATTCAATACCTTTCGGCGTTAAAGTCTAATGGTGGTTTGAGTGCTGTGCACTTAGCCATTACAGACAGACCAGATATATAAGATTACTTCTTTCATTTCGTTGGGTCCATTTAATAAATGTTTAGCATTATTGATCCCTTGGCAAATTCCCTTAAGACTACTTAAGGTTTATCATCACATGTCTGTTGCAGGGATTTCTTCTTGTATTTTGTGGTGTTGTTATACCCTCCACCATAGGGTGGGGGGGGGTATATTAACTTTGTCATTCCGTTTGTAACACATCGAAATATTGCTGTAAGACCCCATAAAGTATATATATTCTGGGTGGTGGTGAAATTCTGAGTCGATCTGAGCATGTCCGTCCGTCTGTTGAAATCATGCTAACTTCCGAACGAAACAAGCTATCGACTTGAAACTTGGCACAAGTAGTTGTTATTGATGTAGGTCGGATGGTATTGCAAATGGGCCATATCGGTCCACTTTTACGTATAGCCTCCATATAAACGTACCCCCAAATTTGGCTTGCGAGGCCTCTAAGAGAAGCAACTTTCATCCGATCCGGCTGAAATTTGGTGCATGGTGTTAATATATGGTCTCCAACAACCATGCAAAAATTGGTCCACATCGGTTAATAATTATATATAGCCCCCATATAAACCGATCCCCCGATTTGGCTTGCGAGGCCTCTAAGAGAAGCAAATTTCATCCGATCCGGCTGAAATTTGGTACATGGTGTTAGTATATGATCTCTAACAACCATACAAAAGTTGGTCCACATCGGTCCATAATTATATATAGCCCCCATATAAACCGATCACCAGATTTGACCTCCGGAGCCTCTTGGAAAACCAAAATTCATCTGATTCAGTTGAAATTTGGTACGTGGTGTTAATATATAGCCTCAAACTTCCATGCAAAAATTGGTCGAAATCGGTCCATTATTATATATAGGCCCCATATAAACCGATCCACAGATTTGACCTCCAGAGCCCCTTGGAAGAGCAAAATTTTTCCCATTCGGTTGAAATTTGGTACATGATGTTAGTATATGGTATCCAACAACCATGCAGGAATTGGTTCCTATCAGACCATAATTATATATAGCTCCAATATAAACCGATCCCCAGATTTGACCTCCGGTGCCTTTTGGAGAAGCAAAATTCATCCGATCTGCTTGAAATTTGGTACGTGGTGATCGTATATGATATTTAACAACCATGCCAAAAGTGGTCCATATCAATCCATAATCATATATGGCCCCATATAAACCGATCCCGAGATTTGGTTTTGGAGCCTTTTGGAGGAGCAAATTTCATCCGAGTGAGTTGAAATTTGGTGCATTGTGCTAGTATACGGTCGTTAACAACCATGCCTAACTAGGTCCATATCGGTCTATAGTTATATATATCCCTCAGATAAATCGATTTCCAATCACACAAAAATTGGCCCATATCAAGTTCACAATTGTATATAGCCCCCATATAAGCGACCCCCATATATCAATTCTTACTCTATACGTACCGTGCAAAAAGTCCATATCGATTCGTAATTATTTGTAGACTTAACTATACATAACTTTTTTGTCTAATATATACCACGTATGGACTAACTCGCAATTTAGAAAACGATGTTAAGAAGTTTTAAGATACAACAACCCAAGTATTTCGATTGTTGATGACAGTCTTTCGTAGAAGTTGCTACGCAATCCATGGTGGAGGGTACATAAGATTCGGCCTTGCCGAACTTACGGCCGTACATACTTGTTTTTATTGAAGTTTCCTTCTAAGGTATTTGATTAGATTAAGGTAGAATTTTTTTCAGGTATTCTCTTTAATTAAACTTTTAGTAATCATTTTGGTTTAGGAAAAAATCAAGGGCGGCTATAGCTGGTTTTTCGTGGTTGAAAACCAAACGAAAGTTGGAGGACAAGATATAGAATCATTGTAGATGCTGGGCTTAAAAAATATAATGTTATAAAATGTAATTCACAGAATTCGTCCTAATGCTTGGTTGATAGTTTCTCTGCAAGTAGATGATGTTGACGAGAAACATGGTTTTGCAATCTACACTGAAGAAAGTGTCTTGAGGTTACAGATTTCATGTCTATAAAATACGAATTGTGCTTAGAATAGTAATGACAAATTAAAAGCTTCTTAAATTTTTTTGCTGGGTGCATTTGGCATAGATCCTTTTTGATCTAGAACACCTCTAGATTTCAAATTTAAATCAAATCATATGAAAACATCTGCTCCTTGCCCTATTGAAGTGAAATCGGGCGATTTGTCTACATTGGGGTTATACCTAACCGTGGACAGACAGACAGCTATTTGTGGACTCAAAACATCATATTGCAGGAAATCGGACAAAAGTAGCGGTATATTTACGCCCATGAAGTCATTCCGGGGATCGTTTTATATTGGGTCTATATCAAAACATCGACGTATATAGCTTATCCTCGAATGTGAACTAGAAGCAGAAAAATGGGTTTGTTTGAAATTTCATTGACGGCTTTAACGTGATTACAACAGACAGACAAATGACTGACGGACATTGTTAGATATTCTTAGAAGTTCACACTAATAATGCTGCGATATGTCACCAACGGGATGGTAAACTTATTATACCCCCTTCACCATTCATCGATGTAAATAAAAACCCTTAATTAAATGGAGCAACTAAATGACAAAATTTATAAATATATTTATTTGAAAATATTTAAAGACGTTTGACCTAAATAAATGTAGCAGAAAAGGAGACATTGCTGTTTAAAAGGATTGTCTTTTTTGAAATGGAGGAAGAAGATAAACATACAGTAAATAAGAAAGCAATATTCGCCATAGGATTTTGTTTTGGAAATATCATATAAATCGTAAACAGCCAATCGACGGTGTAATTTATTGTTTTGTTTTGGTAATTTTTGTATCCAAAAGCCATCCAAATTAAAATAACATAAGCAGGCTTTCGTTAAATTCAGGCATTTATGTTACATTAGTTTAGCTTCAGGCGGAATTTTTAAATCCAATAGCGACGCAAAAAATTAGAGGACCATATTTTAACGGGATCGGATGGAATAAGTTCCTCCATGAGCTTTAAAGGGTGATACGGTCAAAATTTGGTCAAGGGAAAACGCGTGTAAATCGGTGAAATCGTTTATTTAAAAAATCAAATTAAATTTCTTTTTCAAGTTCAATTAGTATAAAATTCAGGAAAAATATTCAGTTAGGCTTTCGCTTTTCCAAATCCGAATTGCCGGGCCTCACGCTTGACACCTGCCATCAGATTTTGTACAGCCACCTTGTCCACCTTCTTCGCCGCAGAAAGCCAGTTTGCCTTGAACTGCTGCTCGTCCTTAGCAGTTTTTTGGTCTTCTTTAGGTTCCGCTTGACAATAGCCCAGTATTTCTCAATTGGGCGGAGCTCTGTCGTGTTGGGAAGGTTTTTGTCCTTGGGAACCACCTGCACGTTGTTGGCGGCGTACCACTCCATGGCCTTTTTACCGTAATGGCAAGATGCCAAATCCGGCCAAACAGTACGGAACAACCGTGTTTCTTCAGGAATGGCAGCAGACGTTTATTCAAACACTCTTTCACGTAAATTTCTTGGTTGACAGTCCCGGAAGCTATGAAAATGCTGCTTTTCAAGCCACAGGTACAGATGGCTTGCCAAACCAGATATTTCTTTGCGAACTTTGACAGTTTTATGTGCTTGAAAATATCTGCTACCTTTCCCCTTCCTTTTGCCGTATAAAACTCCTGTCCCGGAAGCTGCTTGTAGTCGGCTTTGACGTAGGTTTCGTCGTCCATTACCACGCAGTCAAACTTCGTCAGCATCGTCGTGTATAGCCTCCGGGATCGCGCTTTGGTCGTCGTATTTTGTTTATCATCGCGATTTGGAGTCACTACCTTCTTGTAAGTCGATAGTCCGGCTCGTTTTTTGGTTCGATGCACGGTTGTAGACGATACACCCAGCTTATTTGCGGCATCTCTGAGAGAGAGGTTAGGGTTTCGCTTGAAACTACCGGCAACTCTCTTTGTCGTCTCAGCGGCTTCCGGTTTTCGATTTCCCCCCGATCCAGTCTTCCTGGCTGTCGACAAACGTTCCCCAAACACTTTAATTACATTTGTAACGGTTGATTTGGCAACTTTTAGCGATGTTGCCAGCTTTGCGTGCGAGTAGCTCGGATTTTCGCGATGCGCGAGCAAAATTTTGATACGCTGCTCTTCTTGCTTGGACGGTATTTTGAGAACTGATGAGTGAATTCCAAAATCAAAATAGGAGCAACACACACACACACACCTTCAAAGTGAGGGGTGTTCAGGTTTTTTAAATGCAAAATTGAAAGAAATACGTCAAGTTTATATTGACCAAATTTTGACCGTATCACCCTTTAGCATGTCCGTCGGTCTGTCTGTTGTAATCACACTACAGCCTTCAATAATTGCGCTATCGTCCTGAAATTTGACACAGATTCGTTTTTTGGTTGCAGGCAGGTCAAGTTCGAAGATGGGCTATATCGGTCCAAGTTTTGTTATAGTCCCCATATAAACCGATTTCACGATTTGGGGTCTTGGGCGTCTGGAAACTATATTTTCTATGCGATTTGCTTGAAATTGAAAATCTAGAGGTATTTTAGGACCATAAAGAGGTGTGGAAAATGGTGCATATCGGTCCATGTTTTGGTATATGCCCCATATAGACCGATCTCCCGATTTTGCATCTTGGGCTTCTAGAAACTGCATTTACTATCCGATTTGCCTGAAATCTAGAGGTATTTTAGGGCCATAAAGAGGTGTGTCTAAAATAGTCCGTATCGGTCCATGTTTTGGTATAGTCGCCATATAGACCGATCTCCCGATTTTGCATCTTGGGCTTCTAGAAACTGCATTTATTATCCGATTTGCTGAAATTGGAAATCTAGAGGTATTTTGGGCCCCAAATATGTGTGCCGAAGTTGAGGTGTATCGGTCCATTTTTTTGGTATAACCCCCATATAGACCGATCTCTCGGTTTTACTTCTTGGGCGTCTAGAGACTATATTTTCTAGCCGATTTGCTTGAAATTGAAAATCTACAGGTATTTTAAGATCACAAATAGGTATGTCGCAAATGGTGCCTATTGGTCCATATTTTGGTATAGCCCCCATATAGACCGATCTCCCGACTTTATTTCTTGGGCTTCTAAAATCCGTAGTTTTTATCCAAATTGCCGGGAATTAGAAATATAGACGTATCTTAGGACCATAAAGAGGTATCGGTCCATGTTTTGGTATAGCCCCTATATTGAGTGATCTCTCGATTTTACTTCTTGGGCTTCTAGAATTCTTAGTTTTCACCAATTCGTGTGAAAGTGGAATTCTAGAGGTATTTGAGGAACATTAAGAGGTGGTGAGGTCCATGTTTTGGTATAGGCCCCATATAGACCTAACTCCCGAATTTATTGCTAGGACTTCAAATTAAGGCGTTATTTCATCATACACACGATATGTTTATGATGGTGGTGGGTATTTAAGATTCGGCCCGGCCGAACTTACTGCTGTATATACTAGTTTTACGAAATTTTGTCAAAAGTTTATTTCTATAGAAAATTTTTTCAAAATGTTATTTCTGTAGAAAATTTATAAAGCGTTTCATAGTTGGAGAGAAATATTTTGCAAAATCTTCAAAAACATCAACAATTCCACTAATCTACCAAACAGTAAAAAATGTGCCATTTTTGGTAGACTCGTGTTCATAATTGTATATAGTCCCCATCAAAAGCGACCTCCATGTTTCAATTCCGGCTCTATAATTACCGCATAAAATTTCATATCGATTCGTAATTATTTCTTCCCTATATATACCGATCAAGAACTAAATATGTACGTATTTAATCGGCCTTTATTTTGTCTACTACATATCCCGCATGGACTAACTTACAATTTAGAAGATGATGTTAAGAAGTTTAAGATGGCTTGCCATCGGCCGCAAGCCATATAATTTAATTGTAAATGACCGTCTTTAGTAAAAGTTCCTACGCAATCCATGGTGGGGTACATAAGATTCGGCCTGGCCGAACTTACGGCCGTAAATATGTGCTTGTTTATGAGTAATTTCAACTTTTTTCTTTCAAATTGGTTAAAAACAGATTAACCCCCATTTTCAGGAAGCTCCGTTAGTGCTACGTTAGCTAACGAACTTTTAAACCGTACTATGGTCATGCCTGTCATCTTGTCTACATATTCCATATGCCAGTTAGGAACTTAACTGCTAAAAAATTTTCAGTTAAAGTTAACCGGAGTGAAGATATTTCGATTTTACTTTCTGTTAACTGGGAGTTAAAGTCTAACGGAGATACATGAAAATGGCCGTAAGAGTTAATAAAATGTTACAAATAATTTACATTTTGGCGGAAAATTTTACTAAATCCATCCTAGAAAAATTACGAATTATTTGAAAATATTTGAGACCAAACATTGCAGACAAGCGTTAGAAATCATAAAAAATTACAAACATATTTATTTGGCAAAATATCACAAATTTTTTTAATTCATATCCAAAACGCTGAATTCGGATCACACCTTATAAAGTGATGCATATGCGGTGCAACGGCTGTTGAAATGGTGGGCATACGTCCTATGGTAAGCCGATGTTGAATTCATCGCTTCTGTGCTAATTTGGAACTACAAAGTATTGCTTTCGAACCAAAGAAGCGGAGAATTGAAGTAGTATACGTTTATGACATTAGAATCTGGGATTTGGGGCCTTAAAAACGCTTAGGGTGAAACAAAACATGTACACACAGTTCAAACAATGTTTAGTTTGAACAAATTCTGAAATGTTACATAGTCGATTATTTTTGAGGCGGTCCCTACACCCTCAAAAATAATCGACTATGTAACATTTCAGAATTTGAACCTATGTTTGATGGACAGAGGACCAAAACCTCTTGTATAAATAATAAGTTAATATCCATTTTTAAATGTAGCTGTTCTTTTCCTATGTGTATTTATGTTACCCTAAATAACGGCCTCATAACTTCTTCTCATCGAAGGACTTTTACATGAAACTGGAATAAAATATGGAAACCTCATCAAAATATTCATAAGTGAATGGTATAGTACCAGACTAAAAACAAAACACAAAAAGATGATGCACATCTGTTCTACTGGAATAAAACAATATTTATTGTCATTTTATTATGAAGCCATTCAATATTTTTGCCTTTAGTTATGTTAGGCAAGTGTAACTGCTTTCTTCCTGTGTGCTCACATGTGGTAACACGGAACCGGATGTGTAAACAAATATGAATTTATAAAATATTCAATGTTATTGCTTATATGGGTAAGAGAGAAACATAAATACAAACGGAAACTAAATAATGGCTTCCTCAAAGTGGGGGCAACGAAAGCCCTGATGTACCACATGTTTCGAAGAAAATCAACAGAATTTATTATGATCCTACATCGTCGTCCTTTGTTTCCATTCCATGAAGGGAGTCACTCTTGGAAAAGTAATCGAATGAGTTTTCAAATATAAAGATTTTTCAAGTAAATTTTTTAAAATAAATAGATTTAACTTATATTAAGTTAATTGAATTTAGTGTAGTTAAAATTTTGAAATAACTAACATTTCTTAATAACATTAAGTTAAAGTCATATATTTTTATGGACCTAGGTTAGGTTAGTTGGAAGTCCGATGTATCAGGCTCACTTAGACTATTCAGTACATTGTGATACCACATTGGTGAAATTCTCTCTTATCACTGAGTGCTGCCCGATTCCATGTTAAGCTCAATGACAAGGGTCCTCCTTTTTATAGCCGAGTCCGAATGACGTTCCAAATTGCACTGAAACCACTTGGAGAAGCTTTGAAACCCTCAGAAATGTCACCAGCATTACTGAGGTGGGATAATCCACTGCTGAAAAACTTTTTGGCGTTCGGTCGAAGCAGGAATCGAACTCACGACCTTGTGTATGCAAAGCGGCCATTGCACCACGGTGGCTCCCTTCTGAATTATTAAAGTCAAGTTGACCTTAGACCAAACATTTTTTCTTACATGTTATGATACCCATTTTTAAGTGAAATCACTTAATTATAAGGATAATACGACTTCATTGAAAGGTTTATCGACTTTTTGACAAGGGAAAAACTTTATATTAGAGAAATGCGTCTTCTATGCTAAGCAAAATTTGCATTCGTATTTTAAAGACATGAAATCTTAGACCTCACGACAATATTTTTTTTCAGTGCCGACAGACGGATATGAATAGATGGTCTTAGAATTTCACCCTGATCAAAAAAGAAAACAGAAGTCGTTCTTTTTCATTATTCGTTTCAAAAATAACACTTCCTGTAATTAATTATTGTGCACATTGCCTCTTCTATTCATTTCCTTCACAATTTATCTTGTTTTTCCCAATCTTGTCGTTTTCACAATTTTATTGCTTACCACCTTGTACAACAAATTTGTGTAATTTGCCGCAAAATCTTGGTAAATATCTGTTCATGACTTGGGTTTTATTTTCACACAGAATTATTTTGATTATAATAAGCTTGTAAGCGTTGAACGTGTTATTCATGGCTCCTTTTCTCATCTTCTTACGTAAATGTCTATTAGAAAAACTTACATGTAATTTATGCTATTACTATGATGCTAATATCACTTAAAATTATAGGGGATTTTTTGAAAATAAACGTTTCCGTTGTTTCAAATTTGATTAAAACATTGATGTAGATATGCTGAAGAACACAAATCTAGAGATTTGTACTAAAAGAAACTCAATAATAAAATGAAAGTTTCGATTAACCAATTACAAAATATATTAAGCATTGTAGACACATTACCGGTGAACCCATACAATCTTTGGCTACTTCTTTTATGCCTGATGAAGGTTATAGAGGATATGCTAAATTAAAAGCTGCTTGCTATATCTGCTATCATGATGAGAAGAAAACGGAGCGTTCTACAAGAAAACAAGTAAGGAAAGTCTAAAGTCGAGCGGGGCCGACTATATTATACCCTGCACCACTTTGTAGATCTAAATTTTCGATACCATATCACATCCGTTAAATGGGTTGGGGGCTATACATAAAGGTTTGTCCCAAATACATACATTTAAATATCACTCGATCTGGACAGAATTTGATAGACTTCTACAAAATCTATAGACTCAAAATTTAAGTCGGCTAATGGACTAGGGTGGAACACAATGTTAGTAAAAAATAAAAATATGGGAAACATTTAAATCTGAAGCAATTTTAAGAAAACTTCGCAAAAGTTTATTTATGATTTATTGCTCAATATATATGTATTAGAAGTTTAGGGAAATTAGGGTCATTTTTACAACTTTTCGACTAAGCAGTGGCGATTTTACAAGGAAACTATTGGTATTTTGACAATTTTTGTCCAAATCAGAAAAACATATATATGGGAGCTATATCTAAATCTGAATCGATTTGAACCTAATTTGGCACACATAGCTACAATGCTAATTCTACTCCCTGTGCAAAATTTTAACTAAATCGGAGTTAAAAATTGGCCTCTGTGGTCATATGAGTGTTAATCGGGCGAAAGCTATATATGGGAAATATATCTAAATCTGAACCGATTTCAACCAAATTTGGCACGCATAGCTACAATGTTAATTCTACTCCCTATGCAAAATTACAACTAAATCGGGGCAAAAAATTGGCCTCTGTGGGCAAATGAGTGTAAATCGGGCTATATATGGGAGCTATATCTAAATCTGAACCGATTTGGCTAATATTTTGCAAGTTTTTCGAGACTCATAAAATATTCGGATGTACGGAATTTGAGGAAGATCGGTTGATATGCACGCCAATTATGACCAGATCGGTGAAAAATATATATGGCAGCTATATCTAAATCTGAACCGATTTTTTCCAAAATCAATAGGGATCGTCTTTGAGTTAAAACAGGACCCTATACCAAATTTTAGGACAATCGGACTAAAACTGCGAGCTGTACTTACTGTGCACACAAAAATACACCAAGAGACAGACGGACGGACAGGCAGACAGACAGACAGACAGACGGACATCGCTAAATCGACTCAGAATTTAATTCTAAGACGATCGGTATACTAAACGATGGGTCTCAGACTTTTCCTTCTTGGCGTTACATACAAATGCACAAACTTATTATACCCTGTACCACAGTAGTGGTGAAGGGTATAAATATGTGCGCAATGTAAAGGAACTAGAGGTGTGCACGTGAGTAACAGTTTACTCACGCTCACGCACACTCACGACTGAAAAATCATACTCACGCACACTCACGCACGATATTTTTTGGTAGGACTCACGCTCAAGCAGACTCACGAAAAGAAAACTTGTACTCAAGCACGAAAACGTCGTGACTCACGAAAAATACCGTGACTCACGAAAAATATCATAAATCACGAATAATTTTATGATTAATTTACCTTACCGAAGTGTCTGAAAACATGAGCATTATTAAAATCAAGAGCGTTATTAAACTCTTAACATCCCAGGTGTCACTAAAATTGCAATTGAATTTAACTCTTAAGCGTTTTATGTTGGTGAGCAGGAATATTTTCGTGAGTGTAATTCGTTACTCACGCACACTCACGAAGATATTATTTTCATGACTCATGCTCACGCACGATATTTTGGTTTGTTAATCACGCTCACGCTATTGTCATGAGCGTCACTCACGACGCACTTACGAATCACAAAAATTTTCGTGAGTCACGACAATTTCATGTCACGTGCACACTAGAGGTGCGCACACTCACGCACGATATTTTTTGGTAGGACTCACGCTCACGCACACTCACGAAAAGAAACTTTGTACTCACGCACGAAAACGTCGTGACTCACGAAAAATATCGTGACTCACGAATAATTTTATGATTAATTTACCTTACCGAAAACATGAGCATTATTAAAATCGAGAGTGTTATTAAACTCTTAACAACCTAGGTGTCACTAAAATTGTAATTGAATATGTTGGTGAGCAGGAATATTTTCGTGAGTGTAATTCGTTACTCACGCACACTCACGAAGATATTATTTTCGTGACTCACGCTCACGCACGACATTTTGGTTCGTTAATCACGCTCACGCACACTGTTGTCATGAGCGTGACTCACGCACGAATCACGAAAATTTTCGTGAGTCACGACAATTTCGTGTCACGTGCACACCCCTAAAAGGAACACAGCTGGGTCGAAACCAAATGATACAGTTGCCACGACCTTGTGTATGCAAGGCGGTGTTGCACCACGGTGGCCCCTTAACCAATGATAATTGGTTGATAGTTTTGCTGCAAGTAGAGGATGCTGATGAGGAATGTGGTAATTCCGAAACAGCTGTACATCCAACCATCTTGCAGTCTATAGCATACTTGACAAGCATACTTTCCCTCTGTTGGTTAAGCTACACTTGTAGTTTAGTCAATGCATGGTTTTAAACAAGCTGATATCAAAAACAACAATAATGATTGAAGAGAAACTAACAATAACAAACAAAACGGGTGAAAAAAGATTTTGACAAAGTTTTCTATAGAAATAAAATTTTCTAGTTAAATAAAATTTTGAAAAAATTTTCCACAGAAAAACAATTTTCAAAAAAAAATTTATTGAAAAAAATTTTTGAGAAAATTTTCCATAGACATGAAATTTTCTATAGAAATCAAATTTTCACTAAATTTTCTATAAAAAAATAAAATTTTGACAAAATTTTATATAGAAATAAAATTTTGAGAAAATTTTTATTGAAAAAAAAATTTGAGAAAATTTTCTATAGACATAAAATTTTGACAAAATTTTCTATAGAAATAAAATTTTAACAAAATGTTCTATAGAAATAAAATTTTGACAACATTTTCTATAGAAATAAAATTTTGACAAAATTTTGTATAGAAATAAAATTTTGACAACATTTTCTCTACAAATAAAATTTGACAAAATGTTCTATAAAATAAAATGTCGACAACATTATCTATTGAAATGAAATTTTGATAAAAATTTTAATAGAAAAAAGATTTCGACAAAGTTTTCTACAGAATTAAAATTTTGATAAAATTTTCTATTGAAATAAAATTTTGAAAAAAATTTTCTACCGAAATAAAATTTTGGAAAAATTTTTATTTAAAAAAAATTTGAGAAAAATTTCTATAGACATAAAATTTGGACAAAATTTTCTATAGAAATAAAATTTTGACAAAATTTTCTATAAAAACAAAAGTTTGACAAAATTTTCTATAAAAAATAAAAATTTGACAAAATTTTCTACAGAAATAAAATTTTGAGAAAATTTCTATTAAAAAATTTTTTTTGAGAAAATTTTCTATAGACATAAAATTTTGACAAAATGTTCTATAGACAAAAAATTTTGACAAAATTTTTCTTATTTTAGTTTTGATAAAATTTTCTATAGAAATAAAATTTTGACAAAATTTTTTATAGAAATAAAAATTTTACAATATTTTCTATATAAATAAAATTTTACAAAATGTTCTATAAAACAAAATGTTGACAAAATTTTCTATTGGAATGATATGTTGATAAAAATTTTATAGAAATAAGATTTTGGCAAAGTTTTCTATAGAAATAAGATTTTGACAAAGTTTTCTATAGAAATAACATTTTGACAAAATTTTTTATTGAAAATAATTTGAGAAAATTTTCTATAGAAATAAAATTTTGACAAAATTTTCTATTGAAATAAAATTTTGAGAAAATTTTCTATAGAAATAAAATTTTAAGAAAATTTTCTATAGACAAATTTTTTATTGAAAATAATTTGAGAAAATTTTCTATATAAATAAAATTTTGACAAAATTTTCTATTGAAGTAAAATTTTGAGAAAATTTTCTATAGAAATAAAATTTTAAGAAAATTTTCTATAGACATAAAATTTTGAGAAAATTTTCTTTAGACATAAAATTTTGACAAAATTTTCTATGGAAATAAAATTTTGACAAAATTTTCTATAGAAATAAAATTTTGAAAAAGTTTCTTCAAATTCAATATCTTTAAAAATTGCAATTGTCTTGTAAGAGCATACATAAATTTGGTAGACTTTTGGTAAAATGTTCTTCAATTTTTATTAGATTATTTTTGGCATGAGTGGCAACCTTGTTCGTAATAGAAATTTTTGTAATTAATTTGTCGAATACCATGAAATTGAAAGTAGTAAAGGGTAATCAATAATAACAGCAGTGAATATATATTACTATTATTATTATTTTAGAATCAGAATAAATTTGGCAATCTTTGGCACGAATTATGACCTTCTAGAGAAGCTTTACAACACTCAGAAATGTCACCAACACTGCCAAGAGGGGATAAATCATAACTTTTTGCTGGGATTGAATCCCTGACTCATTGTGTGTACGGCGGGTATGCTATCCATTATATTATGGTGGCTCCCTCACATGCAGAAAATAAAAGTGTTGTTGTATACTTTTGGATTATGAATTATCTTCCATTAAATTTTCATAGAGCCTTTTTCAATTTAAGATGCACATTAATTGGAAATTAGGAAGACTTCATATAGCTTAAAAACTTCATCTCTACCCTTGGCGTATAAATGCCTTATCATTTTCATTTTCTCCAGAAACTGTAAAGCATTGCCACACAAAACAAAGAGTATAGGAAATTAGAGAAAAATTCCCTTCCTTTAACCTACATCAAAGTTTCTGAAGAATTTTTCACATCCTTTGAAGAG
Source organism: Haematobia irritans (assembly GCF_050003625.1). Lineage (NCBI taxonomy): Eukaryota > Metazoa > Arthropoda > Insecta > Diptera > Muscidae > Haematobia > Haematobia irritans. Next base: position 121,202,954 of record NC_134399.1, on the reverse strand, counting down.
GATGTTGTTTTTTTGGCGATGCACTTTCTTTACAAAGTTAATATTGAGTGCTTAATGAAATGTGAATTTTTGAAGATTTTCATTGACATACATTCTCAAGTGAACACACACTTTTCTTCTACGGGTTTTTTTGCTATAGAAGAGTGGAAAATTAAAGTGAAATTGTATAATGAAAAGTTAGCTTTCAAATTAAAAGTTTGCTTTAAATTTTCTTGCCTTCAGATTTGTGTCGCAAATTTAAAATTTCATATTAATAAGATGAAATTTGAAGTTCTTTAAATATTCAAGAAATAAAAGTCGAGTAATCTGTCTATATAAGGACTGTACCAAGTGGGGATTGTAATGAGAATCACAAAATCAACTGCTCGACTTTTAAAAATTTAGATTTCAGATTATTCGACCGTAGAAGTCAACCGTAGAAAGTCAAGCGGCTGATTTTAGCCCTGTTTTCGTAACCCCATATGTCAAAGGCATTTCCTCGAAAGCCTTACGAATTTGTTGGCCATATTCGAGTGGTAAGAAGGTCCAGAAACTATTCTTGTAACGACATCCTTTAAACTTTAAAACGACAGGGTTTCCTGACCTTTGGCCGGAATATGTCTCTCAGAACAAATAGTGGTTATGAGAGGCATATTCCGTTCAAAATATTTTTTTATTAATTGACTGGATAAGTTCATGAGTGGGGTTACAGCAATGAAAATGTAAGGAAGGTGTCTACCGAGACCCGTCGGTTCTCATATTTGTCGGTCTGTGAGGTAATGTATGGGCTCTTTATCCATCGTCGTTTAAAATTGGAGGGATGAGGGCGTCTTGTATTAATGCTGGCGTTGTGTTTAACGGCTGTAACGGGGTTTTCCCGTCGGCTAAGGTAAGCTCAGTCGCCTCCAGGGTCTCCGTAAGGACCCACTAAATCTTCCGGAATAATAACACAATTTTTTACCTCTTTTAAGCTAAATATTAATTAATTCGATTTTATTGGTTAAAAAAACTATTTTACAATCTACTTGTGTGATATTTGACAATCTCTCTAATATGATTGGAATCTTGTGGCTCGTTGGCGATTGGGAAGTTCGGCATTCGTCGATTTTTAGTTGATCGGGAACTTTTTTTTTGTCGATTTGTAACTGATCGGGAACTGCTGATGAGATCTTCGGATTTCAGACGGTTGCTAGTGTTGCTGCAGTTGATTGTTGTATAGAGATGTGGCAGTGGTGGTTTAGTATGTTAATGTTGACGACTGCCATGCAAACTACTACTACAGCTACTAGTTAATCTACGAGCGAACAGTAGGCCCGAAGGTCTCTGTGGTGGAACAGTAGGCCCGAAGGTCTCTGTGGTGGAACAGTAGGCCCGAAGCTCTCTGTGGTGGAACAGTAAACCCGAAGGTCTCTGTGGGCAAACAGTATCCCCGAAGGTCTATGTGGTGGAACAGTAGGGCCGAAGGTCTCTTTGGTGGAACAGTAAACCCAAAGGTCTCTGTGGTGGAATAGTAGGCCCGAAGGTCTCTGTGGTGGAACAGTAGGTCCGAAGGTCTCTGTGGGGGAACAGTAGGCCCGAAGGTCTCTGTGGTGGAACAGTAGGCCCGAAGGTCACTGTGGGAGAACAGTAGGCCCGAAAGTATCTGTGGTGGAACAGTAGGCCCGAAGGTCTCTGTTTGGGGAACAGTAGGCCCGAAGGTCTGTGCGGGCGAACAGTAGGCCCAAAGGTCTCTGTGAGGGAACAGTAGGCCCGGAGGTCTCTGTGGGGGAACAGTAGGCCCGAAGGTCTCTGTGGGGGAACAATAGGCTCGAAGGTCTTTGTGGTGGAACAGTAGGCCCGAAGGTCTCTGTGGGGGAACAGTAGACCCGAAGGTTTCTGTGGGGGAACAGTAGACCCGAAAGTCTCTGTGGGGGAACAGTAGGCCCGAAGGTCTCTGTAGGGGAACAGTAGGTACAAAGATCTCTGTAGGGGAACAGTAGGCTCGAAGGTCTCTGTGATGGAACAGTAGGCCCGAAGGTCTCTGTGGGGGAACAGTAGGCCCGAAGGTCTTTGTGGTGGAACAGTAGGCCCGAAGGTCTTTGTGGGGGAACAGTAGGCCCGAAGGTTTCTGTGGGGGAACAGTAGTCCCGAAGGTCTCTGTGGGGGAACAGTAGGCCCGAAGGTCTATGTGGGAGAACAGTAGGCCCGAAGGACTCTGTGTATTATTTATTTCGCGTCTGGGAATAAATTTCTCAGACGACGCAAAGGAAATATCACCGAACTTCGAGCAGAACAGTGTGCAATGAGCCACTCGTAGTACGATCTGCACCTAGCTGTATACAGTAGATGCAAGTGTTTGTCCAAAGTCTCAGTCAGTCGCCTATCCGAGTCTGCAAAAGACAAGCACTAAGCTATTCATAATAATACATAGTGGTGGTTTGTGTATGTGTATTGGTCGGATGACTGTTTGGTAACGTTGGTTGGATTGATAATTTTTGGCAAAATAACTAAATTAATTTTGTCACGTTACACGGCTTACGTGGGTACCCTCTGCTTGGCGTTAGAAGACGTGAGCGGCTAATGGACATGTGGCTGGGGCGTTTGTTGTAGAGGGCAGAGTGGAAGGTTGCTGGGGAGTTCAATTAACTTCAGTGGACGGGAGATGTGTTACTAGAATGATCATACATCTCTTGCGGATGGATTGGAGGAAACGGTATTTGAGTGGTCATTGTCCATGAGTTAACGGGTGACGAACGAGAGAATACGTGATTATAGTTTCCACACATCGCTAGTGGACGGACGATGGACTAAGTAACAAGTGGTTAGAGTGATCGCACACACCCAGCTGACGAACTTTGGCTGGGGTAGATCTCGCAGGCCAAAGTGCGTGAAGAAGGCGTGTACCGAGTCCCGCCGGTTTTCGTCGTCATCAATCATAGCTAGATAGGGCAATTCGTTTACTAACAGGTTGGCTGATAAGTCCCCGGTCTAACAAAAAAAAAAAAAAAACAAATTTTTTGTGAAAATTCGTTTTTATTATTCAACATAGTTCCCTTCAAGAGTGATACAACAATTATAACGACCTTCCAATTTTTTGATACCATTTTGGTAGTACTCCTTTGGTTTTGCCTCAAAATAGGCCTCAGTTTCGGCGATCACAGCCAAATTTTTTCCCTGCGAGCATCCTTTTGAGGTCTGAGAACAAGAAAAATTCGCTGGGGGCCAGATGTTGAGAAGCAATTCGAAGCCCAATTCATGCATTTTTGAAATCGTTCTCAATGACTTGTAGCACGGTGCGTTGTCTTGGTGGAACAATACTTGTTTCTTCTTCATATGGGTCCGTTTTGCCGCGATTTCGACCTTCAAACGCTCCAATAACGCCATATAATAGTCACTGTTGATGGTTTTTCCCTTCTCAAGATAGTCGATAAAAATTATTCCATGCGCATCCCAAAAACAGAGGCCATCACTTTGCCAGCGGACTTTTGAGTCTTTCCACGCTTCGGAGACGGTTCACCGGTCGCTGTCCACTCAGCCGACTGTCGATTGGACTCAGGAGTGTAGTGATGGAGCCATGTTTCATCCATTGTCACCGCTCAGAATAATAAACACGTTGTTGTTTTTGGTCAAATGTGAGCTCGCGCGGCACCCATTTCGCACAGAGCTTCCGCATATCCAAATATTGATGAATGATATGACCAACACGTTCCTTTGATATCTTTAAGGCCTCTCTCGATCAACTTCATTTTACGGTCATTCAAAATCATTTTGTGGAGTTTTTTCATGTTTTCGTCGGTAACCACCTCTTTCGGGCGTCCACTGCGTTCACCGTCCTCCGTGCTCATTTCACCAAGCTTGAATTTTGCATACCAATCAATTATTGTTGATTTCCCTGGGACAGAGTCCGGAAACTCATTATGAAGCCAAGTTTTTGCATCCACCGTATTTTTTCCCTTCAGAAAACAGTATTTTATCAAAACACGAAATTCCTTTTTTTCCATTTTTTCACAATAACAAAAGTTGCTTCACAAAAGACGCTCTATCTCACAAACTAATTGACTTACTGACGTCAAATTTTGACACGAATCATTTGAAGGTTGGTACTATATAAAAATAATAAGCATTTAATACTAGCGACGTCATCTATGTGTCAGACCGGGGACTTATCAGCCAACCATTTGTGGAAATTATACGCTCGGCTATTTACCCATTCAAAGTATTAAAATTTATAAGTTAATGTAATTAAGCGATCATTAACAAATGTATCACTCGATTAATTACCCAAAAGTTTGGATATTTTCAACGAAGGGATCGATCTTTGAGAATCCTTGAATCACAAAACCGACAGGAAAGTTTTCTTATTATCTAGCGGAACCCAATTAGATTTATACCACGCGGGGTACTTATGAATAGTGCCATCTCTTGGGAAAATAATTTCTTTTTAATACAATTGGGAGAAATCGATCATATTAAAATCTTATATGGCATACGCTGGTGTCAATATAAATATTCTCTGGATCCGTATCATTTCAGAGGACATTTATCACCAATCCATCTGAAATTCGTAAAGTTCAGTATATAAGGCTTAATATTCTATTTTAAAATATGATGTAATACATTTTATAGACCTGATGTAAATCAATTTTTCCCTATATTAAGTCCACTGCCCAAATCTGCTTACGTACATAGATGTGAGTTTATTCAGTTAACAAAATTTCTTATATGGTACAAACGACTCCTCCCTGCCGAAATTTTTACCATATATACACGTTCTATTCATTCTTAGGGGTCACAAGCAATCAGCCAACAAATTGTGGTTATTTTCTTTAATTTACTCTATTTTATTTGACCCATAGTGACTCACTTGATTTGGTCTTTTCGTGCCTGGATGAAAGCACAATCTAATGCGTGAATGTTAAAGTGAAATATCTTTGACCTTTTTGAACATCACATAATCCAATTCCTGTTCGAGGATTCTTTGATTTTATCTCTCTTAAGTGATACGCAGGAAACACCTTCTTCAATGAGTGTAGAAATTTATAAGCGGAGGTATATCCGGACATTTTTCACACTTTCTATTGTGGCAAAGAGCACAATGGAATCCTATTGAAATGCCACTGATATGAACCACAATAACGGAGAAAAAAAAACTGAATAGTAAGAAGTCAACGATGGGAAAAATCATGTCTGTACCATACTACGTTTGTGGCAGGATTCGTACGTGATCTGTATTAATAAACATTTGCTCTGGAACAACAATGGTCCCATTGGTAGCAACGAATGTTGGATACAAAGAAGTAAAAGTTATGGTAGGAATGAGCATACAAAGACTTGGTAGTAAAAGCCAAAGGAACTCTGAACTTATTCTATTGAATTTCCTATTGGATGGAATACAACGTATTGGTTTACAGAGTGATGCAACAAATTAATGTTAATGTAAAGCCAGACGAACTGATGTATGAGGTCAATGAATTTTAGGTACTAGCACAAGGCAGATTTTATACATCCGTGCACACTTTTTATTAAATACTACAGCATAATTTTCATAAACTAATAAAAAATGTTTGAGAAATTGTATGTTAATGCTAGAATTTATTAGATATCAAAATCTATTTAGGACATCAAAGATTTTTAAATATAATATGTGTGTATGCAAAAATATATTAATTTCATCTAACTATATTCCACATATACTAAGAGATAATACAGCGCCCAGAAAAAGTGAACTGTCTTATGAGACTTAACTATATTTCATTTTTTCCATGAACTAAAACTACAGGATGACTGATAATGTATAGCAACCAACTTCAGGTTTCTAAAACACTCGTCTGACAGCTGACAATTTTTTTCGAGTGAAATTTCGTTTCGTTATTTAGAAGCATACAAAAGCAATTTGATTTTTGGCATTCAAAAAATAAAAGGTTTCGTGATGAAATTCAAGAGTGATACAGTGATTGCTTTATGTTTGGCTGGAAAACCAAATGTGGCTAATCTTAGAGCTCTCCAGGTTTTAAGTGTGAATATTTTTTTAGTTTCTCCTACAATTTCTCGTTAGCACGATACTGGCAGTGTTGCATCGCGTCCGTAATAATAATAACATGTATATACGGCCTTAAGTTCGGCCAGGCCGAATCTTATGTACCCTCCACCATAGATTGCATAAATAGTTTAAAATTTTGACTAAATTTTCTAAAGAAATAAAATTTTGACTAAATTTTCTAAAGAAATAAAATTTTGACAAAATTTTCTATAAAATAATGTTTTGACAAAATTTTTAGAAATTTTTTATAAAAATAAAATTTTGAGAAAATTTTCTATAGAAATAAAATTTTAACAAAATTTTCTATAGAAATATATGGGGGTTATATGTAATTATGGGCCGATATGGATCAATTTTTGTGTGACCATATACTAACATCATGTACCAAATTTCAGCCAGATCAATAACAACTACTTGTGCCAAGTTTTAAGTCGATAGCTTGTTTCGTTCGGAAGTTAGCGTGATTTCAACAGACGGACGGACATGCTTAGATCTACTCAGAATTTCACCACGATCCAGAATATATATACTTTATGGGGTTTTAGAGTAATATTTCGATGTGTTACAAACAGAATGACAAATTTAATATACCCCCCAAGGCTTTTTGTTTGAGTTTTGTAGGAATCTTAAACAAGTAACCATAGCGTGCAATAAAAGCTGATAAACAATCATCATAATATTTAAAATTTAAGCCCTATAGTTTCTTACGGTACGATCACACTTGGCAAATATTTTGCAGAAATCAAAAACGAATTCGTCACCGCATTGAAACTAGCAAACATCTTGGATAAGTAACATCATGATAGAAGCAATTTTTAAAAACTGTAACCAGATATTTGCAAAATGCTCCTGGTAAGAAAACAATATTTTTGCGATAGAAATGTTCAATGTTACCCGTGACAAAGTAATATCATGCTCTTCAAACATGTTTGAGATGATCATATTCCCTTCATGTATGGGGGCTATATTAAACACTTACCGATGGTTTATATCGGTCCATGTTTTGTTAAAGCAAAGGTATTTGTCGAATTTGAATTATATCGATTCCTGTCTTTCTGAACCCCTATATAGACTGTTCATCGTTTAGATTTGTTCGTAATGTCTACCTTTGGTATGACATTGTGACATTCTAATGCCTTTACGCAAATGGCTCTGTTGTTTGTTGCCTCATTCCCGGCAAAACACCGTCTTCAAATGATTGTTTAGATTTTTTCGAAATGTCTACCTTTGGTACGAATTAGGACATTCGAAAGGTTTTACGCAAATGACTCCGTTGTTTGTTGTCCCATTCCCGGCGAAGGGCCGTCTTGAAAAGATCAACACTTTGGTATTTTCTAGTGCCAACAGTACTCTTCAAAATACCTCAGGCGAAAAGCTTATAGAATTGTGTTCTGTAGAGTTTTGTGGCAATTTTACGGTAAAAATGAAGCAATAGCCCTTACCCAATACACGCGTTCTGCGTACGATGGTATTGAGTCCTGTTCATGGTTTGCGGCCAAAATGTTTGTTTGCCCAGGGATTCAATACTGTCTTAAGGACATTGTCCCGATAATATTCGGCATTTATTTTGACCATTGCACCACGGTGACTCCCACTAGGTTAACATGCCCGCCATGTATACATAGGTTCGTGGGTTCAACCCCAGATTCGACCGAACACTAAAAGACTTCAGCGGTGGCATTTCTAAGTGTTTCGAAGCTTCTCTAAGTGGTTTCAACGCAGTGTGGAACGCCAATCGGGACTCAGCTATAAAAAGTAGGTCCCTTGTCATTGAGCTACACATGGAATCGGGCAGCACTCAGTAATAAGAGAGAAGTTCACCGTTGTGGTATCACTATGGACTGAATAGTCTAAGTGAGACTGAAATATCTGGCTGCCACTAAACCTATCCTAGTCTAACAGCCGATGGCTACGAGCGGGGAGCACCCATCGGCCGAGCTTGAGTTCTGGAATTTTGGTTATTCACAAACATCTCAATTTGACATAGATTTGAAAACGTAATTCAGTAAATTAAGTTCGTGCAACAATTTCGTGTGTAACGTATCGAAATATTGGTCCCAGACTCCATAAAGTAATATATTCTGGAGCGTGGTGAAATTCTGCACAATATAAACCGATTCCAAAATTTGACTTGTAGAGTCTCATGGAGGAACAAATTTCATCCGAACCGTTTGTAATTTTGCTCTTTACTTACTATCAGTCCATAATTATTTATAGACTCCTCTCTATAAACCGATCTAGACCTTAATTGGCTTATAAAGGCCTTTTTTGTCTAACACAAACTCTATATGGACCAGTAGGAGTTTTAAGATATCATCGGCGTTACCATAACCCAGGTAATTCGATTCGATTTAGTCAAAAGTTTTGTCAAAATTTTATTTCTATAGAAAATTTTGTCAACACTTTATTTCTATAAAAAATTTTGTCAACATTTTATTTCTATAGAAAATTTGTCAAAATTTTATTTCTATAGAAAATTTTGTCAAAATTTTATTTCTATAGAATATTTTCCCAAAAACTTTTTTCTAGAGACAATTTTGTCAATTTTTTTTTTTTCAATAGAAAATTTTCTCAAAATTTTATTTATATTTCTATTCATGAAATGTTTGATTGCTTTATATGAATAACTTACCTATTCCATATCTGACTCTCTATAATGCTCATTGTTAGCTTACCTGAAATTATAAAAAAATAACTTTGTATTAGCCTAAGTTACATGGAAATCTGAAAAATCTTACAAATATTTTACAATGTGTTTTTGTAAAAACAAAACATGAATTAAAAATCTTTTCAGGGAACACCCGGGCTTGAACCGGGGACCTATCGATCTGCAGTCGAATGCTCTACCACTGAGCTATATCCCCAATGCGAAGATGGCTGGCAATATAGATTTGCGAATGGGTTACACACTTTCCCACTCTCGCTGTATTTTATGTTATAAGCTGCACAATGGGATGATAAGTACAAAAAACATAATTTTGTTTTTGTAAAGTTCGTTTAAATTTCTAGCTAAACGTAATGGTTTTAATGAGGATTTTCAGCAGTAGGGTTTCTTATCGTGGTAATGATATAGGTCTCACAGTATTAACTGATTGACTGTTTGAAAAAAAAAAAATATTTTTTTTTATTTTTACAAATACCCACGTTCGAATATATTGATATATTGGTCTTTGTTTTTCAAATCATATCGTCAAATTCAAATCATATGCATAGAAAAGATAACTCCTACGTAAAAAAAAGACTTCCATTTGTAAAACATCATTTGTACATGGTATAAGTATATGGTCTCTAAAAACCATGCAAAAATTGGTCCACATAATTATATATAGCTCCCATATAAACCGATCCCCAGATTTGGCTTGCGGAGCCTCTAAAGGAAGCAAATTCCACCCAATCCGGCTGAAATGTAGTACATGATGTAAGTATATGGTCTCTAACAACCAAGCAAAAATTGATCCACATCGGTCCATAATTATATATAGCTCCCATATAAACCGATCCCCAGATTTGACCTCCGGAGCCTCTTGGAGGAGCAAATTTCATCCGATCCGGTTAAAATTTGGTACGTAGTGTAATTTTGTAGTCTTTAATAACCATGCAAAAATTGGTCCGTATCTGTCCATAATTATACATAGCCCCCAATAAAATGGGCCCCAGATTTAACCTCCCGAGCCGTTTGGAGAAGCAAATTTCATCCGATCCGGTTGAAATTTGGTATGTGGTGTTAGCATATGGTCTTTAACAACCATGCCAAAATTGGTCCATATCGGTCGATAATCATATATAGTCCCACATATAACCCGATCCCCAGATTTTGTTTTGAAGGCTCTTGGAGGAACAAATTTCATCCGGTTCAGTTGAAATTTTGTGTTTTTTGTAACTATTTGGACGCTAAAAAATATGCAAAAATTAGACCTTATCGGTCAATAATTATATATAGCCCCCATATAAACTGGTCTCCTAATTTGACCTCCGGAGCCTTTTGGAGAAGCAAAATTCATCCGATTCGGTTGAAATTTGGTACGTGGTGTTAGTATATGGTAGAGGTGTACACGTGACACGAAATTATCGTGACTCACGAACATTTTCGTGATTCACGCGTGAGTCACGCTGACGGCAACGGCGTGAGTGTGCGTGAGCGTGATTAACCAACCAAATGTCGTGCGTGATCGTGAGTCACGAAAATAATATCTTCGTGAGTGTGCGTGAGTAACGAATTTCGGAAAAACACGCTCACGAAAATAATCCCGCTTACGAACATCAAATTCTTACGAGTTGAATTCATTTATAATTTTAGTGACATCCTAGGTGGTAAGAGTTTTATAACGCACTCGTTCTTAACCATACTCATGTTTTCAGTTAGGTTCTATAGGTAAATCACTCATAAAATTATTCGTGAGTCACGAAGTTTTTCGTGAGTCATGACATTTAAAAGATTTTCGTGCGTGAGTATAAATTTTCTTTTCGTGAGCGTGCGTGACCGTGAGTCCTACCAAAAAATATCGTGCGTGAGTGTGCGTGAATATGATTTCTCCGTCGTGAGTGTGCGTGAGCATAATATTACTCACGTGCACACCTCTAGTATATGGTCTTTAACAACCATCCCAAAGTTGGTACATATCGGGCCATAATCATATATAGTGTTACCACAACCCAAGTAATTCGATTGTGGATGACTGTCTTTAGTAGAGGTTTCTACGCAATCCATGGTGGAGGGTACATACGATTCGGCCTGGCCGTATATACTTGTTTATATTCACTATCTGATGAAGTCTCCATATAAAAACTTTAGGTATAGAATTTAAATATTTCATCAAATCCATCGGAAATTCTATGTAATATTAAGTAACCCGCTAAAGAAACTATTATCAGTGAAAATTAAGATGTTTGAGAATATATCCCGACAAGAAAATTTAAAAATTGTCCAATTAAATTTTTGTCTATCACAAGGCATTTCATACGGTTATGAAACGACTCAATCCGTGAATAGACCCAATTTTTTGGCTTCTTCATAAGAACGAAGCAACCACGTCATGACCCACTGTGACTCACCGGGAGCCACCGTGGTGCAATGGTTAGCATGCCCGCCTTGCATAGACAAGGTCGTGGGTTCGATTGCTGCTTCGACCGAATACCAAAAGTTTTTCAGCGGTGGATTATCCTACCTCAGTAATGCTGGTGACATTTCTGAGGGTTACAAAGCTTCTCGAAGTGGTTTCACTGCAATGTGGAACGCCGTTCGGACTCTGGCAGCACTCAGTGATAAGAGAGAAGTTCACCAATATGGTATCACAATGGACTGAATAGTCTAAGTGAGCCCGATACATCGGGCTGCCACCTAACCTAACCTAACCACGTGATGACTCGTCGATTGGAACAAGTTGTAATCAGAAGGAACAATGTCTGGACTATACGGCGGGTGAGGTAGAACTTTCCATTTGAGTGCTCCCAATAATTTTTTTTAAGATGTGGCCGATCTTTACCGTATTTAAAAATAACTTTGTCGTGTTTTTCCAAATATTATGAGCCGTTTATAAAAGTTCAACACTGTTGTTGTTTTTATTGCAGCTTAAAACCATACATTGACTAAACTACAAGTGTAGCTTAACCAACAGAGGAAAAGAATGTTTGTCAAATTTATTTGGGTAAAGCCCTATAGACTGCAAGATGGTTGGATGGACGCACGTTTCGGAATTACCACATTCCTCATCAGCATCCTCTTCTTGCAGCAAAACTATCAACCAATTATCAGAATAAATTCAGGCAGTTCATTAAACCCAACAATGAACCACACTTGAACCTCCCGAAAAAAGGTTTTGTATGAACATATCTCTTTTCCTATGCCACTGTCAAATCATCGATTTGAATTCAGTTGGCTGGATTTATTTTGAGCGTGCTTCCTCTTCTTTTTCAACACTTTACGGAATCAATACCAAAATCATTAATATAAAGACAAAATCTTTGCGACTTGGAATGCGTTTTTTTTTTTCAGTGTATGTTTGATCCTTGGTAATGGGGTGTTTCTTTCTAGCTTATTCGGAACCTCTTTTACCTTACAGGTTATTGCAACGGATTTTCACTATATTGACCCATAAATAAAATTACTTTCGAATGGTGTATTTCGATGTGTGTGATATCCCCATTGGTATTCAAAAACGCAATTTGTCCACACACAAATCGCCCATATACAACTGAAACATTGAAATTCAATACATAGTGGTAGTATGGAGTAAATTTGCAAGTTTTTAAACTAATTTGTCATGTCAAACCACTCCAAAATACTAATGGTGGTAGACTCATGTGTATGGCACGCTTATTCCCACTTTGGCAGCGAGAAACAAAATGTGTTCACTTACTTTATACTGCATATTTGTGGCATATTTTAAATATCCCATTGGAAATTCTATTGAATTAACAACAGGATTTGTGACCACAACATTGTGGCATGGTTTAAATTTTTGCCAAAAATTAGAAATTTATTCATTTTTCCAATGAATTTTCATTAGAGGTCTTTTTCATTCTCTCTGCATAATTGGAATAAATGTGCGGACATAAGAGTTATGTGTGAATTTGCTGGTGCTCTGATTTGAATATTTGGTAATTTCAGGATAACAAAAATGTCAGAGTAAAATTATCAAAACAAAATGACAGTATTTGTGGAGGATTTTCTCAATAGTTGGTATATGCATTTTGAAGTAACAAAAACAAATACATTGCGTAATTATTGAAATGCATCATAAATAGAAGATTTCAAATGTTGGTACTGACTGATAAGCGTTTAAAATTCCTATACATACATAATGAGGGAAGAGGATTTCATTTAAGAGTTCGTAACCAATAAATGACAATTGCAAATTGACAACTGATGATTGATGACTATTGTGGGGAATGGTAAATGAAGTACTGTCAATTGCCAGCAACATTTGTCAACGGATTCCTATAAAAGGAAAAACCGAATGTTGTAGAGCAAGAGAGCATTCGATAAAGTGAAGTCGAATGAATTTTATAAATATGAAGATATCATATTAAATTTGAACACCATGAAAACGGGACACCTCTAGAGATGGACCTAGTAGCAATTTCCAAAAATTACAAATTCTTATATTGCCAAAAACTAAGTATTTTAAGAAGGTTTATGACGTTTTTGACGTATGGTAAAATCCACCGTAAAAGTATATTAGGTTAGGTTAGGTTAGGTGGCAGCCCGATGTATCAGGCTCACTTAGACTATTCAGTCCATTGTGATACCACATCGGTGAACTTCACTCTTATCACTGAGTGCTGCCCGATTCCATGTTAAGCTCAATGACAGGGGACCTCCTTTTTATAGCCGAGTCCGAACGGCGTTCCACATTGCAGTGAAACCACTTAGAGAAGTTTTGAAACCCTCAGAAATGTCACCAGTATTACTGAGGTGAGATAATCCACCGCTGAAAAACTTTTTGGGGTTCGGTCGAAGCAGGAATCGAACCCACGACCTTGTGTATGCAAGGCGGGCATGCTAACCAATGCACCACGGTGGCTCCCAAAAAGTATATTAAATGCCTTGTAGTTTCCGACAGACCATCTCTGGACACCTCTCAAAACTAAACACTTGTCGTGAGTGCTTGTTATATTAACGCATTAAAATTAACCTCTCATAACTGGACACTTCGCAAATGTGGACAAAAATTAAGCGACCATGAGTGTCTATTTCTGCGAGGTTTCACTGCAATTTTATACATGCGAAAACCTCTATTCGTACCGTACAAATCTTAAATTTTTAAAGAATGGACGAAAAACTTTAAAATCTAAGAACCGTGAGTGTGTGTGAGTCAAAAATAAGATGCAGATAATAAAACCTTAGAGATAAATATTATCCGACGCCAACCATTATATTTATGTAGCTAAAAGACATCAGGCGAATTCCAGGCAAATCAAGATGATCAAACAATAAAATTGGACCATACCAAAATGGACTGCTATACAGTGTTTCCAGTTCTGGGTATTTTCTTTTGTGGATGAGGATTTGGATTGGGGACTTGGGGATACGACAGAGAATTTATAGGACTTTGACGATTTTTTAAATATATCTTTTTTTTGGAGTAAACATGGATTTAGACTTTACTTTGCTCGGTCCTGACATTTTTCTATCATTGTGAAATAATTTCGGTAGGGATTCGGCTCTAAATGTTGACTGCTTCCCTGCGTATATCCCATAAATATAGATATGATGAAGATGGTCCGTGAAGCCCCCATATAAGCAGACACCCAATTTTGGCTTGGTTTTTTTTCCATTAATCATTGTCTTTTTTATACCCTCCACCATAGGATGGGGGGTATATTAACTTTGCCATTCCGTTTGTAACACATCGAAATATTGCTCTAAGACCCTATAAAGTATATATATTCTGGGTCGTGGTGAAATTCTGAGTCGATCTGAGCATGTCCGTCCGTCCGTCTGTTGAAATCACGATAACTTCCGAACGAAACAAGCTATCGACTTGAAACTTGGCACAAGTAGTTGTTATTGATGTAGGTCGGATGGTATTGCAAATGGGCCATATCGGTCCACTTTTACGTATAGCCCCCATATAAAGGGACCCTCAGATTTGGCTTGTGGAGCCTCTAACAGAAGCATATTTCATCCGATCCGGCTGAAATTTGATATATGGTGTTGGTATATGGTCTCTAACAACCATGCAAAAATTGGTCCACATCGGTCCATAACTATATATAGCCCCCATATAAACCGATCCCCAGATTTGGCTTGCCGAGCCTCACAGAGAAGATAATTTCATCCGATCCGGCTGAAATTTGGTACATGATGTTGGTATATGGTCTCTAACAACCATGCAAAAATTGCTCCATATCGGTCCTTAATTATATATAGCCCCCATATAAACCGATCCCCAGATTTGGCTTGTGGAGCCTCTAAGAGAAGCATATTTCATCCGATCCGGCTGCAATCATGCAAAAATTGGTCCACATCGGTCCATAATTATATATAGACCCCATATAAACCGATCCCCAGATTTGGCTTGCGGAGCCTCAAAGAGAAGCAAATTTCATCCGTTCCGGTTGAAATTTGGTCTCTAACAACCATGCAAAAATTGGTCCACATCGGTCCATAATTATATATAGACCCCATATAAACCGATCTCCAGATTTGGCTTGCGAAGCCTCAAAGAGGAGCAAATTGCATCCGATCCGGCTGAAATTTGGTACATGGTATTGGTATATAGTCTCCAACAACCGTGCAAAAAGTGGTCCACATCGGTCCATAATTATATATGGCGCCCATATAAACCGATCCCCAGATTTGGGTTGCGGAGCCTCAAAGAGAAGCAAATTTCATCCGATCCGCCTGAAATTTGGTACACGATATTGGTATATGTTCTCTAACAACCATGCAAAAATTGGTCCACATCCGTTCATAATTATTTATAGCCCCCATATAAACCGATCCCCAGATTTGGCTTGCGAAGTCTCCAAGAGAAGCAAATTTCATCCAATCCGGTTGTAATTTGGAACATGGTGTTAGTATATGATCTTTAACAACCGTGCCAGAATTGGTCCATATCGGTCCATAATTATATATAGCCCCCATATAAAACATTCTCCAGATTTGACCTCCGGAGCCTCTTGGAGGAGCAAAATTCATCCGATCCGGTTCAAATTAGGCACGTGGTGTTAGTATATGGTCGCTAACAACCATACCAAAATTGGTCCAATCACACAAAAATTTGTCCATATCGGTTCATAATCATGGTTGCCACTAGAGCCAAAAATAATCTACCAATATTTTATTTCTATAGAAAATTTTGTCAAAATTTCACTTCTATAGAAAATTTTGGAGGTTTTAAGATACCTTGCCATCGGCAAGCGTTACCGCAACTTAAGTAATTCGATTGTGGATGGCAGTGTTTAGATGTAGTTTCTACGCAATCCATGATGGAGGGTACATAAGCTTCGGCCTGGCCGAACTTACGGCCGTATATACTTGTTTTTTTTTTTTTTTTTTTGATTTCACCTCAAAACCATGCATTGACTAAACTACAAGTGTAGCATAACCATCAGAGGAAAAGAACGTTTGTCAAATTTATTTGGGCTAAGCCCTATAGACTGCAAGATGGTTGCATGGACGCACGTTTCGGAATTACCACATTCCTCATCCGCATCCTCTACTTGCAGCAAAACTATGGGTTGCGGAGCCTCTTTGAAGAGCCGTTTCAGTTGAACCGTGCTTCTAAGAATCGTGTAAAAATTGGCCCATATAATTAAATAGCCCCCATATAACCACCATAGAATGGTGATGGCGGTATAATAATTTTGTCATTCCGTTTGTAACACATCGGAATATCGATTGCCGACTATATAAAATATATATATTCTTGATCAGGGAGAAATTCTAAGACGATGTAACCATGTCCGTCTGGGGAGCCACCTTGGGGCAATGGTTAGCATGCCCGCCTTGCATATACAAGGTCGTGGGTTCGATTCCTGCTTCGACCGAACACCAAAAAAATTTTCAGCGGTGGATTATCCCACCTTAGTAATGCTGGTGACATTTTTGAGGGTTTCAAAGTTTATCTAAGTGGTTTCACTGCAATGTGGAACGACGTTCGGACTCGGCTATAAAAATGAGATCCCTTTTTATTGAGCTTAACATGGAATCGGGCAGCACTCAGTGATAAGAGAGAAGTTCACCAATGTGGTATCACAATGGACTGAATAGTCTAAGTGAGCCCGATACATCGGGCTGCCACCTAACCTAACCTAACCGTGTCCGTCTGTCTGTCTGTCTGTCTGTCTGCCTGGTTGTTGTAATCACGCTACAGTCTTCAATAATGAAGCAATCGTGCTGAAATTTTGCACAAACTCGTCTTTTGTCTGCGGGAAGGTCATGTTCGAATGTGGGCTATATCGGTCCAGGTTTTGATATAGTCCCCGTATAAACCGATCTCCCGATTTGGGGTCTTGGGCCTATAGAAATCGTAGTTTTTACACAATTTTCCTGAAATTGGAAGCACGGTTGCATATTTTCGGAGTGAATTTCTCAAATTTTTCTGAAGAATTAAAATTTTGACAAAATCTTTCTATAGAAATAAAATTTTGAGAGCAAGGTTGCACATTTTCGGAGTACTCGTAAATTTCTCAAATTTTTCTAAAGAAATAAAATTTCGACAAAAATATATTGTTAGAGAAATAAAATTAAAAACAAATCTATACAAATAAAATGTGACAATATTTTCCATAGAAATAAAATTTTGAAAAGAGGTCCTATAGAAATAAAATTTTGACAAAATTTTCTATAGAAATAAAATTTTGACAAAATTAACTATAAAATATTGAGAAGAAATAAAATTTTAACAAAATCTTTCTATAGAAATAAAATTTTGAGAGCAAGGTTGCACATTTTCTCATTTCTCAAATTTCTCTAAAGAAATAAAATTTCGACAAAAATATATTGTTACAGAAATACAATTAAAAACAAATCTATAGAAATAAAATGTTGACAAAGTTTTTTATAGAAATAAAATTTTGACAAAATTTTTCTATAAAATAAAATTATGGCAAAGTTTTTCTATAAAAAAAAATTTGACAAAATTTTTCTATTGAAATAAAATTTTGACAAAATTTTCCATAGAAATAAAATTTTGAAAAGAGATCCTATAGAAATAAAATTTTGACAAAATTTTCTATAGAAATAAAATTTTGACAAAATTAACTATAAAATTTTGAGAACATTTTCGGAGAACGGTGGCAAATTTTCTGAGAAAATTTCTCAAATTTTTCTAAAGAAATAAAATTTCGACAAAAATATATTTCTACACCCAGAGAAGGAATGTGATCACGTCAAACATGTTTCAAGAGCAAAATGTTATTTTCTAGGAAATTATGTATCTGTTTTCGAAAAGCAATTTATGTTTAGCGAGAAAACAACATTTTTGCGATAAACATGTTACGTGATCAGAACCGATATGGATGATTCTTTATTACATGACCCCATTTATTGAAATCGAGCGATACATATATATTAGCCCCCATATATCTAAAATTGATCCGATTTAATATCGTTCGTCCTTGTGCCAAAAAATCGTTCATCCTTGTGCCAAAAAATCAGCTTGTACCAAATTTCATCAAAAATAATTGCGACTAGAATCCTGCGACCAAAAAATGCATGGACAGACTGATGGACGGACACCAAGAGCTAAATCGATTCAAAATGATTCAGAGTCGATTGGTACATATTTCATGGGGTCTCAAAACAATGTTTCTGGTATTTTATGAAAACAAGTAAACGTCTAAATATTTTTTGCCTACAATTGTATTTTATAGATAATAAAAAGTTTCATCTGATTTTTAAACTATTACAGAGGTTTTGCAGTAATACCTAAGTTCATGTTGAAGTGACTAGAGTACAGTACAGATTCATCTTGTAAATTTTTTCGCAACATTTTTGTGCAATAACCAACATTGGCAAGTTGCGTAATATTTTTCCAGCCCGAAGCACATGAGAAATCCTACTTGAAAATATATCGTTCCTTTAGATGACGTTGCAAGGTATTTTAATATTCCTCCATAACTCCCACCATGCCATAACGCTTAGTAAATGTCACACTAAAGTGGATACTTTTAATGTTGTTTCTCACTCACTCACTCAGAAACTTGAAATAATAAAGCCCCCTTCAGAAGGAATACTACAGTGTGACTACCATAGTGAACAATCAAGTAGTGGATGGAGTGTAGTTTTTGCCATTAGAAAGGATGATGTGAAATGGGAACATAAACGGGGGAAAACATAGTTCGACAAAGTGATGTTGGTAAAAATAAAACGCTTATTCTAAATGATATGCACGTGTTTATTTTTAGTCCATAGCTCTTGGGTGTTGTACATGAACATATTTACGTTTGAGATTTTTTTATGTCACCCCCCCAAAATTAGGACATTCATTGAAGGTTCCCTGAAGCATTTCCGAATGGGGGCAAGGGTGATTTCTTATTTCAATGTATTTTATTATTTTTTTTTTTTTGAATATATGGAACATATTTGAGAAAATGGTTTCAATAATTACTCTACATATTATTTAACATTCACCATATGGGGCGGTCCATAATGAAGAAGAACAAGTATATACGGCCGTAAGTTCGGCCAGGATTGTACCCTCCACCATGGATTGCTTAGAAACTTCTACGAAAGACTGTCATCCACAATCGAATTACTTGGGTTGTGGTATCTTAAAACTTCTTAACATCGTTTTCTAAATTGTGAGTTAGTCTATACGTGGTGTATATTAGACAAAAAAGTTATTTATAGGTAAGTTTACAAATAATTACGAATTGATATGGACTTTTGCACGGTACGTAGAGAGCCAGAATTGAAATATGGGGGTCGCTTATATGGGGTCTATATACAATTATGAACTTGATATGGTCCAATTTTTGTGTGATTGGGGATCGATTTATCTGCGAAATGAAATTTGCTCCTACAAGAGGCTCAAAAACCAAATCTAGGGATCGGTTTATATGGGGGCTATATATGATTATGGACTGATATGGACCACTTTTGGCATGGTTGTTAAATATCATATACTACCGCCACGTACCAAATTTCGACCAGATCGGATGAATTTTGCTTCCCAAAAATTCACCGGAGGTCAAATCTGGGGATCGCTATATATGAGGGCTATATATAATTATGGACTGATATGAACCAATTCCTGCATGCTTTTTAGATACCATATACTAACATCACGTACCAAATTTCAACCGAATCGGATAAATTTTGATCTTCCAAGGGGCTCCGGGGGTCAAATCTGGGGATCGGTTTATATGGGGCCGATATATAATTATGGACCGATTTCGACCAACTTTTGCATGGGTATTTGAAGCCATATATTAACATCACGTACCAAAGTTCAACTGAGTCAGATGCATTTTGGTCTTCCAAGAGGCTCCGGAGGTCAAATCTGGTGATCGGTTTATGTGGACCAATTTTTGCATGGTCATTAGAGACCATATACTAACACCATGTACCAAAATTTAGCCGGATCGGATGAAATTTGCTTCTCTTAGAGGATTCGCAAATCATATTTGGGGGTCCGTTTATATGGGGGCTATAGGTAAAAGTGAACCGATATGGCCCATTTGCAATACCATCCGACCTACATCAATAACAACTACTTGTGTCAAGTTTCAAGTCGATAACTTGTTTCGTTCGGAAGTTAGCGTGATTTCAACAGACGGACTGACGGATATGCTTAGATCGACTCAGAATCACCACGATCCAGAATATATATACTTTATACGGTCTTAATATTTCGATGTGTCTCTAACAAACATGCAAAAATTGGTTTATATCGGTCCATAATTATATATAACCCCCATATAAACCGATCCACAGATTTTACTCCGAAGGTTCTTGGAGGAGCAACTTTCATCCGAATCGGTTGAAATTTGGTACGATGTATCAGTATATGGTTTCTAACAAGCATGCAAAAATTGGTTCATATCGGTCCACAATTATATATAGCCCCCATATAAACCGATCGCAAGATTTGACCTCCGACGCCTCTTTGAGGAGCAAATTTCATCCGATTCAGTTGAAAGTTTGTATTTTGTGTAAATATATGAACACTAACTACCATGAAAGATTTTATCCATATCGGTCCATAATTACATATAGCCCCCATATAAACCGATTTGAACTCCGGAGCCTCTTGGAGGAGCAAAATTCATCCGATTCGGTTGAAATCACACAAAAATTGGTCCATATCGGTTCATAATTGTGTATAGCCCCCATATAAAGCGATCCCCATATTTCACTTCTGGCTCTCTAATTACCGCGCAAAAGTTCATATTGGTTCGTATTTATTTGTAGACTTCTCTATATATACCGGTCAATAACTGAATTATATACGTATTTCATCTGCTTTTTTAACTTTGATCGGCCAAAAAATGTGCCTACCAGAAATATTGATTTTAGACCCCATAAAATATATACTAATCGACTCAGAGTTACCTCCTGAGTCGATCTAGCGCTTGGTGTCCGTCCGTCCATCTGTATGTCCATGTATTTGTTGTTCACAGGATTCCGGTCACAATTATTAACTGATTTGGATGAAATTTGGTACAGGATGTTTTTTGGGCACAAGAACGAACGCTATTTAATTTGAAAGAAATCGGATCAAATTTAGATATAGCTCCCATATATATGTATCGCCCGATTTCGACAAATGGAGTCACGTTGCGCTTTTTTACAAACCGATCGTCATCAAATTTTGCACATAGTAAACTTTTTCATCACCATTTAAGTCTGCAAAATTTCATCGAAATCGAATTAGATTTAGATATAGCTCCCATATATATGTATCGTCCGATTTTGCCAAATTTGGCCATAAAAAGCTTATTTATTAAGCGATCTTACTCTAACATTTTATGGTACTGACAATATGTGCTGAAAATCATCGAAATCGGTTCAGATTTAGATATAGCTCCCATATATATGTATTGCCAATTTTGGCCGTAAAACTTTTATTTATCAACCGATCGTAACCAAGGTTGGCTAAATGTAATCTTCTATAGCACTAACTGTATGTGCAAAATTTCATCGAAATCGGTTCAGATTTAGATATAGCTCCCATATATATGTATCGCCCGATTTTGAAAAATTTGCCCCTAATAACCTTATTTTTGACCATAGGGACCTCATTTATTAACTGATCGTACTCAAATTGTACACAAGGTAACCTTCTGTGGTATCAATCATAAATGCAAAATATTAAACAATTGGTTCAGATTTATATATAGGTCCCATATATAAACATCGCTCGATTTTGCCATATTTGGCCATAATGCTCTTATTTATTAACCTATGTTATTCAAATTTTGATGTACCAGCTGATCGTATTTAGACTTACATGTAGCTCTTACATAATAATATTGCCCGATTTTTACAAATTTGGATTTATTACCCACAACTAATTAACCGATTTCCTCTTCTTATACCCTAAAGCACATAGTGGTCAGGGTATAATAAGTTCGATCGGCCAAAAAATATGCCTACCAGAAATATTGATTTTAGACCCCATAAAATATATACCGATCGACTCAGAATCACCTCCTGAGTCGATCTAGCGCTTGGTGTCCGTCCGTCCGTCCGTCTGTCCATGTATTTGTTGTTCACAGGATTCCGGTCGCAATTATTAACAGATTTTGATGAAATTTGGTACAGGGAGTTTTTTGGACACAAGGACGAACGCTATTGAATTTGGAAGAAATCGGATCAAATTTAGATATAGCTCCCATATATATGTATCGCCCGATTTCGACAAATGGGGTCACGTTGAGCGTTTTTTCAAACGGATCGTCACTAAATTTGGCAAAAGGTAATCTTTTCCATCGCCCTTCAAGTCTGCAAAATTTCATCTAAATCGGTTCAGATTTAGATATAGCTCCCATATATATGTATAGCCCGATTTTCCCAAATTTGGTCACAAAACCTTTATTTATCAACCGATCTTACTCAAAGTTGGCTAAATATAATCTTCTATAGCACTAACTATATGTGCAAAAAATCATCGAAATCGATTCAGATTTAGCTATAGCTCCCATATATATGTACCGCCCGATTTTTCTAAATTTGGCCATAAAACCCTTATTTATCAACCGATCTTACCCAAATTTGGCTAAATTGGTCTTCTATATCATTAACTATATGTGCAAAAAATCATCGAAATCGGTTCAGATTTAGATATAGCTCCCATATATATGTATAGCCCGATTTTCCCAAATTTGGCCATAGAACCCTTATTTATTAATCGATCTTACTAAAAGTTGGATAGATCCAGTCCTCTATAGTACTAACTATATGTGCAAAATTTCATCGAAATCGGTTCAGATGTAGATATAGCTCCCATATATGTATCACCCGATTTTGAAAAATTCGCCCCTAATAACCTTATGTTCGACCATGCAGGCCTCATTTCTTAACTGATCTTACTCAAATCTTGCACAAGGTTACCTTTTGTGGTATTAATCAAACCCATCAAATATGTACCGCCCGATTTTTCTAAATTTGGCCATAAAACCCTTATTTATCAACCGATCTTACCCAAATTTGGCTAAATGTGGTCTTCTATAGCATTAACTATATGTGCAAAAAATCATCGAAATCGGTTCAGATTTAGATATAGCTCCCATATATATGTATAGCCCGATTTTCCCAAATTTGGCCATAGAACCCTTATTTATTAATCGATCTTACTAAAAGTTGGCTAGATCCAGTCCTCTATAGTACTAACTATATGTGCAAAATTTCATCGAAATCGGTTCAGATGTAGATATAGCTCCCATATATGTATCACCCGATTTTGAAAAATTCGCCCCTAATAACCTTATCTTCGACCATACAGGCATCATTTCGTAACTGATCTTACTCAAATCTTGCACAAGGTAACCTTTTGTGGTACTAATCAAACCCGCAAAATATTATGCAAATTGGTTCAGATTTAGATATAGCTTCCATATATATGCATCGCTCGATTTTCCCAAATTTGGCCATAGTGCTCTTAGTTATTAACCAATGTTACTCAAATTTCAAATTTTGAAGTACTAGCCGATCGTACTTATACGTACTTGTAGCTCTTACATAAGAATATTGCTCGATTTTTACAAATTTGTATTTATTACCCACACTAATTTAACGATTTTCTCTTTTTTAATAATGGGCTCAATAATAGTGGCATACTAACTCCGTAGGCACAATATCAACACAGCCAGTGTTGCTAGAAGTAGGGGAAATTCCCTATATGTAGGGTTTTTCTAATATTTAGCGTCTTGTAGGGACGTAGGGCCACAATGTAGGACATTTTCACTCAACACAATTTGTAATAATTTTTACATTTTGGTGGCTCTAGAGGAGGAAATTAGAAGCCGGCAAGGCTTGATCTTTAACAATGTGTGGTAAACTTTATTCCTGTAGAAAATTTTGTCAACATTTTATTTCTATAGAACATTTTGTCAAAATTGTATTTCTATAGAAACTTTTTTCAAAATATTATTTCTATAAAAAATTTTCTCAAAATTTTATTTCTATAGAATTTATTGTCAAAATTTTATTTCTATAGAAAAATTTCTCCCAAAAATTTGTTTGTAGAAACTTTTTCCAAAATTTTATTTTTATAGAGATTTAACAAAAAGGATTACTAATTTGGGTAGAATTCTAGCAACTGTGGCAACCGTGGTGGTAATACAAAGTTATATTCTAAGTTATATACGTTGCATATTCATGTTTTAAGATAATAAAGAACTTAGAACCATTTTTGTTTTGTAAAATTTTTTAAATTTAACGAAAAATATAGTAGGGAAAATTGTTTGGGAATGTATGGGAAAGTAGGGAACTTTTTTTGTCCTTGTTGGGTAAACCGAACATTTTCCGTGCAACATTGACTATGAGCTATAGTCAGATTGACACAAAGCACTCATAGACATGCACCCCTTAATTTTCTTAAATATGCAACTGCGGTTTATATCCCAGACCTAAATGTTACTCTACAAATGCTTATGATTACTAATTCTGTAATGGAGGTTTAGGGTATCATATATTCGCCCCGCCCGATTTTCTACTTTACTTACTTGTTTAATAATGGACTCAATATTAGTGGCATACTAACTCTTTAGGTGCAAAATAAACTATAGCTCCTAATATTAGACATTTCTGCTCAGATTGTGACAAGACTCCCATAAACATTTACCCCCCTTTATGTTCTTAGATGTGGAAATCTCCAAAACCTATACAAATGATATACCAAAACCTATACCAATGATACCCCAAAACCTATTCCAATGATACCCCACAAATGCTTATGTTTAGTAATTCAGTAGGGGTGGTTTATGGTATGATATAGTCGGCCCCGCCCGACTTTCTACTTTACTCACTTGTTTTTGTCTAATATAAACCACGTATATACTAACTTACAATTTAGAAAACGATGTTAAAAAGATTTTTAGATACCTTGCCATCGGTAAGTATTACCACAACGCAAGTAATGCGATTGTGGATGGCTGTCTTAAGTAGAAGTTTCTACGCAATCCATGGTGGAGGGTAAATGAAATTCGGCCTGACATGTTCCCAGCAAAAAAAGCGTCGCCAAAAAAAAAATACTGAAAATGTTCTTTTTGGATCCGAAAATTGATCAAAATTGACGCAGAATCAATGAATTTAAGATGGGCGGATGTCCAACAGCCGTTGCAATGAATATGCATCACTTTTTAAGGTTTGATCCGAATTCAGTGTTCTGGATGTGAATTAAAAAATTGTCGTGACATTTTGATAAATAAATATTTTTAAAAATTTTTAACGCTTGTATGAAACGCTTAATTTCAAATATTTTCAAAAATTCGCAATTTTTTAGAATGAATTATGGATTTTTTCGACAACATTTAAACAATTTCTACTATTTTATAATTTCTTACTCTTTGTAGGCTATTTGAAATAAAAAAGTTGAAATTACCAATTAAAATTATGAAAAAAGCGAGTTATAAAAAAATGAATTAAAAGAACTTCCTGTGTAGTAAAAACAAGGAACATCATTGGGATTGGAAGCGGTTTCAAGTTGTGCCTTTTGAACAACATCCAAAATTTTTTGCTGGGATTTTGATTGTCATAATAAAAAATCTTATGTTTTTAATTTGCATACAATACTTTCAATAACCCCTCCCTTCACAAAAATTATTTTTGTATAATTTGAAAACGATTTTCTTTGTCCCCATTGTTTCAAGTAAAAAGTGTCTTTAATTACAAACACAAAATGCAATGGTATCCTAAATACTTAACTTACCGTCATCTTCAAAATAAACGAATGAGGTATTGCTGCAAAAAGTAAAAAAAAGAAAAAACACAGTATTAGAGAAAAAGAAACAACAAAATAAAAAATAATGAAAAATAAACACTTCAAATTGCATAAGGATACTTAGAGTTGAGAAATGTTTTCTCAGTACTTTTCATGGCAAGGAGGTCCGCAAATAAACGAAAGATCATGAACCTCTTATGCAAGAGCACTTAATAATGCGAATTTTAATTTCAGTTACAGCAAACAGGTCAAAATAGGAAGCTATAAAAATATTTACAGAAATATGGGATATAAGCGGAACGTTAAAAAGCTTATTGTTTTATAAACAAAGAATAATATAAAGTAAAATATTGTATAAGTAAAAAAAGGGTGGTTAAAACGCCCTAGAGCGAAAAGGAAGTTCAGTCGTGATCACTCCCAAAAAATTTAAAAGTTCCATACAAATATTAAACAATTTTTATATGAACAATTTCTTTT
Organism: Haematobia irritans; assembly: GCF_050003625.1. Lineage (NCBI taxonomy): Eukaryota > Metazoa > Arthropoda > Insecta > Diptera > Muscidae > Haematobia > Haematobia irritans. The sequence goes on along the minus strand of NC_134399.1, from coordinate 121,176,644 downwards.
GGCCATATCTCCTAATCTAAGCGTCCTAGAGCGAAAAGAACTTTAATTCATGACCACACCCAAAAAAAAACGAAAAATACACTCAAAACCTCTTTGGGAGCTTAATTGATGTCCTATCTCAAAAAATCGCAAATTTCATCCAAATCCTCAAAAAAATTGAAATTTTTTTATGAAAATGGAAATTTTTATATGAAAATATTGTTTTGCTCATATCTCATAAACTATGCGCTCTAGAGCGAAAAGGAGCTTAATTCATGACCTATCCCAAAAAAATTGAAAATTCCATCAAAATCCTGAAAAAAAAAATAAAATTTTTATATGAAAAACTTGTTTTGCTCGTATCGTCGCTTAATTCATGACCTACCCCACAAAATTGAAAATTTCATCAAAATTGACCACCCCCAAAAAATAGAAAATTCCGTCCAAATCATGACAAAATTGAAATTTTTATATGAAAAACTTGTTTTGCTCATATCTCCTAAACTATGCGTCCTAGAGCGAAAAGGAGCTTAATTCATGACCACCCCACAAAAATCGAAAATTCCATCCAAATTCTGAAAAATGGAAATTTTTATATGAAAAACTTGTTTTGCTCTTATCTCCTAAACTATGCGTCCTAGAGCGAAAAGGAGCTTAATTCATGACCACCTCCAAAAAATTGAAAATTCCATCAAAACCCTGAAAAATTTAAATTTTTATATGAAAAACTTGTTTTGCTCATATCTCCTAAACTATGCTTCGTAGAGCGAAAATGAGCTTAATTCATGACCACCCCCCAAAAATTGAAAATTCCTTCCAAATTCTGAAAAAATGGAAATTTTTATATGAAAAACTTGTTTTGCTCATAACTCCTAAACTATGCGTCCTAGAGCGAAAAGGAGCTTAATTCATGACCTACCCCAAAAAATCGAAAATTCCATCCAAATCCTGACAAAGTGAAATTTTTATATGAAAAACTTGTTTTGCTCGTATCTCCTAAACTATGCGTCCTAGAGCGAAAAGGAGCTTAATTCATGACCACCCCCCAAAAATTGAAAATTCCATCAAAACCCTGAAAAAATTGAAATTTTTATATGAAAAACTTGTTTTGCTCATATCTCCTAAACTATGCGTCCTAGAGCGAAAAGGAGCTTAATTCATGACCACCCCCAAAAATTGAAAATTCCATCAAAATACTGAGAAAATTGAAATTTTTATATGAAAAACTTGTTTTGCTCATATCTCCTAAACTATGCTTCCTAGTGCGAAAAAGAGCTTAATTCATGACCACCCCCCAAAAATCGAAAATTCCATCCAACTCCTCAAAAAATTAAATTTTTATATGAAAAACTTGTTTTGCTCATATCTCCTAAACTATGCGTCCTAGAAGGAAAAGGAGCTTAATTCATGACCACCCCCAAAAAATCGAAAATTCCATCCAAATCTTGAGAAAATTGAAATTTTTATATGAAAAACTTGTTTTGCTCATATGTCCTAAACTATGCGTCCTAGAGCGAAAAGGAGCTTAATTCATGACCACCCCCCCAAAAAATCGAAAATTCCATCCAAATCCTCAAAAAATTAAATTTTTATATGAAAAACTTGTTTTGCTCATATGTCCTAAACTATGCGTCCTAGAGCGAAAAGGAGCTTAATTCATGACCACCCCCCAAAAAATCAAAAATTCCATCCAAATCCTCAAAAAATTAAATTTTTATATGAAAAACTTGTTTTGCTCATATCTCCTAAACTATGCGTCCTAGAGCGAAAAGGAGCTTAATTCATGACCACCCACAAAAAATCGAAAATTCCATTCAAATCCTCAAAAAAATTAAATTTTTATATGAAAAACTTGTTTTGTTCATATCTCCTAAACTATGCGTCCTAGAGCGAAAAGGAGCTTAATTCATGACCATCCCCAAAAAATTGAAAATTCCGTCCAAATCCTGAAAAAATTGAGTAAATTTATATGAAAAACTTGTTTGCTCATATGTCCTAAACTATGCGTCCTAGAGCGAAAAGGAGCTTAATTCATGACCACCCCCAAAAAATCGAAAATTCCGTCCAAATCCTGAAAAAATTGAGTAAATTTATATGAAAAACTTGTTTGCTCATATCTCCTAAACTATGCGTCCTAGAGCGAAAAGGAGCTTAATTCATGACCACCCACAAAAAATCGAAAATTCCATTCAAATCCTCAAAAAAATTAAATTTTTATATGAAAAACTTGTTTTGCTCATATCTCCTAAACTATGCGTCCTAGAGGGAAAAGGAGCTTAATTCATGACCACCCCCAAAAAATCGAAAATTCCATCCAAATCTTGAGAAAATTTAAATTTTTATATGAAAAACTTGTTTTCTCATATCTCCTAAACTATGCGTCCTAGAGCGAAAAGGAGCTTAATTCATGACCACCCTCAAAAAATCGAAAATTCCATCCAAATTCTGAAAAAATGGAAATTTTTATATGAAAAACTTGTTTTGCTCATATCTCCTAAACTATGCGTCCTAGAGGGAAAAGGAGCTTAATTCATGACCACCCTCAAAAAATCGAAAATTCCATCCAAATTCTGAAAAAATGGAAATTTTTATATGAAAAACTTGTTTTGCTCATATCTCCTAAACTATGCGTCCTAGAGGGAAAAGGAGCTTAATTCATGACCACCCTCAAAAAATCGAAAATTCCTTCCAAATCATGAGAAAATTGAAATTTTTATATTAAAAACTTGTTTTGCTCATATCTCCTAAACTATGCGTCCTAGAGGGAAAAGGAGCTTAATTCATGACCACCCCCAAAAATCGAAAATTCCATCCAAATCGTGAAAAAATTAAAATTTTTATATGAAAAACTTGTTTTGCTCATATCTCCTAAACTATGCGTCCTAGAGCGAAAAGGAGCTTAATTCATGACCACCCCCAAAAAATCGAAAATTCCATCCAAATCCTCAAAAAATTAAATTTTTATATGAAAAACTTGTTTTGCTCATATCTCCTAAACTATGCGTCCTAGAGGGAAAGGAGCTTAATTCATGACCACCCCCAAAAATGGAAAATTCCGTCCAAATCCTGAGAAAATTGAAATTTTTATATGAAAAACTTGTTTTGCTCATATCTCCTAAACTATGCGTCCTAGAGCGAAAAGGAGCTTAATTCATGACCACCCCCAAAAAATCGAAAATTCCATCCAAATCCTGAGAAAATTGAAATTTTTATATGAAAAACTTGTTTTGCTCATATCTCCTAAACTATGCGTCCTAGAGCGAAAAGGAGCTTAATTCATGACCACCCCCAAAAAATCGAAAATTCCATCCAAATCCTCAAAAAATTAAATTTTTATATGAAAAACTTGTTTTGTTCATATCTCCTAAACTATGCGTCCTAGAGGGAAAAGGAGCTTAATTCATGACCATCCCCAAAAAATTGCAAATTCCATCAAAAAAAAAATTGAAATTTTTATATCAAAAACTTGTTTTGCTCATATCTCCTAAACTATGCGTCCTAGAGCGAAAAGGAGCTTAATTCATGACCACCCCCAAAAAATCGAAAATTCCATCCAAATCCTGAGAAAATTGAAATTTTTATATGAAAAACTTGTTTTGCTCATATCTCCTAAACTATGCGTCCTAGAGCGAAAAGGAGCTTAATTCATGACCACCCCCAAAAAATCGAAAATTCCATACAAATCCTCAAAAAATTAAATTTTTATATGAAAAACTTGTTTTGTTCATATCTCCTAAACTATGCGTCCTAGAGGGAAAAGGAGCTTAATTCATGACCACCCCCCAAAATCGAAAATTCCATCCAAATCGTGAAAAAATTAAAATTTTTATATGAAAAACTTGTTTTGCTCATATCTCCTAAACTATGCGTCCTAGAGGGAAAAGGAGCTTAATTCATGACCACCCCCAAAAATGGAAAATTCCGTCCAAATCCTGAGAAAATTGAAATTTTTATATGAAAAACTTGTTTTGCTCATATCTCCTAAACTATGCGTCCTAGAGAGAAAAGGAGCTTAATTCATGACCACCCCCAAAAAATCGAAAATTCCATCCAAATCCTCAAAAAATTAAATTTTTATATGAAAAACTTGTTTTGTTCATATCTCCTAAACTATGCGTCCTAGAGAGAAAAGGAGCTTAATTCATGACCACCCCCAAAAAATTGCAAATTCCATCAAAAAAAAAATTGAAATTTTTATATCAAAAACTTGTTTTGCTCATATCTCCTAAACTATGCGTCCTAGAGCGGAAAGGAGCTTAACTCATGACTTACCCCAAAAAATCGAAAATTCCGTCCAAATCCTGTTTTGCTCATATCACCTAAACTATGCGTCCTACAGCGAAAAGGAGCTTAATTCATGACCACCCTCAAAAAAATCGAAAATTCCATCCAATTCCTCAAAAAAATTAAATTTTTATATGAAAAACTTGTTTTGCTCATATCTCCTAAACTATGCGTCCTAGAGGGAAAAGGAGCTTAATTCATGACCACTCCCACAAAATCGAAAATTCCATCCAAATCCTGAGAAAATTGAAATTTTTATATGAAAAGCTACGAAAAGGAGCTTAATTCATTACCACCACCCAAAAAATCGAAAATTCCATCCAAATCCTGAAAAAATTCAATTTTTATATGAAAAACTTGTTTTGCTCATATCCCCTAAATTATGCGTCCTAGAGGGAAAAGGAGCTTAATTCATGACCACCCCCAAAAAATCGAAAATTCCATTTAAATCCTGAAAAAAATAAAATTTTTACATGAAAAACTTGTTTTGCTCATATCTCCTAAACTATGCGTCCTAGAGCGAAAAGGAGCTTAATTCATGACCACCCCCAAAAAATCGAAAATTCCATCCAAATCCTGAAAAAATAAAAATTTTTATATGAAAAACTTGTTTTGCTCATATCTCTTAAACTATGCGTCCTAGAGCGAAAAGGAGCTTAATTCATGACCACCCCCCAAAAAATCGAAAATTCCATCCAAATCTTGAGAAAATTGAAATTTTTATATGAAAAACTTGTTTTGCTCATATCTCCTAAACTATGCGTCCTAGAGCGAAAAGGAGCTTAATTCATGACCACCCCCAAAAAATCGAAGATTCCGTCCAAATCCTGAGAAAATTGAAATTTTTGTATGAAAAACTTGTTTTGCTCATATCTGCTAAACTATGCGTCCTAGAGCGAAAAGGAGCTTAATTCATGACTTACCCTAAAAAATCGAAAATTCCGTCCAACTCCTGAGAAAATTTAAATTTTTATATGAAAAACTTGTTTTGCTCATATCTCCTAAACTATGCGTCCTAGAGGGAAAAGGACCTTAATTCATGACCACCCCCAAAAAATCGAAAATTCCATCCAAATCTTGAAAAAATTTAAATTTTTATATGAAAAACTTGTTTTGCTCATATCTCCTAAACTATGTGTCCTAGAGGGAAAAGGAGCTTAATTCATGACCACCCCCAAAAAATCGAAAATTCCATCCAATTCCTCAAAAAAATTAAATTTTTATATGAAAACCTTTTTTTTTCTCATATCTCCTAAACTATGCGTCCTAGAGGGAAAAGGAGCTTAATTCATGACCATCCCCAAAAAATCGAAAATTCCATCCAATTCCTCAAAAAAATAAAATTTTTATATGAAAAACTTGTTTTGCTCATATCTCCTGAACTATGCGTCCTAGAGGGAAAAGGAGCTTAATTCATGACCACCCCCAAAAAATTGAAAATTCCATCAAAAAAAAAATTGAAATTTTTATATCAAAAACTTGTTTTGTTCATATCTCCTAAACTATGCGTCCTAGAGCGAAAAGGAGCTTAATTCATGACCACCCCCAAAAAATCGAAAATTCCATCCAAATCTTGAGCAAATTAAAATTTTTATATGAAAAACTTGTTTTGCTCATATCTCCTAAACTATGTGTCCTAGAGCGAAAAGGAGCTTAATTCATGACCACCCCCAAAAAATCGAAAATTCCATCCAAATCCTCAAAAAAATTAAATTTTTATATGAAAAACTTGTTTTGCTCATATCTCCTAAACTATGCGTCCTAGAGCGAAAAGGAGCTTAATTTATGACCACCCCCAAAAAATTGAAAATTGCATCCAAATCCTCAAAAAAATTAAATTTTTATATGAAAAACTTGTTTTGCTGATATCTCCTAAACTATGCGTCCAGAGCGAAAAGGAGCTTAATTCATGACCACCCCCAAAAAATCGAAAATTCCATCCAAATCCTGAAAAAATTCAATTTTTATATGAAAAACTTGTTTTGCTCATATATCCTAAACTATGCTTCCTAGAGGGAAAAGGAGCTTAATTCATGACCACCCCCAAAAAATCGAAAATTCCGTCCAAATCCTGAGAAAATTGAAATTTTTATATGAAAAACTTGTTTTACTCATATCTCCTAAACTATGCTTCCTAGAGGGAAAAGGAGCTTAATTCATGACCACCCCCAAAAAATTAAAAATTCCATCAAAATCCTGAAAAAATTGAAATTTTTATATGAAAAACTTGTTTTGCTCATATCTCCTAAACTATGCGTCCTAGAGGGAAAAGGAGCTTAATTCATGACCAAATTTTTATATGAAAAACTTGTTTTGCTCATATCTCCTAAACTATGCGTCCTAGAGCGAAAAGGAGCTTAATTCATGACCACCCCCAAAAAATCGAAAATTCCGTCCAAATCCTGAGAAAATTGAAATTTTTATATGAAAAACTTTTTTTGCTCATATCTCCTAAACTATGCGTCCTAGAGCTAAAAGGAGCTTAATTAATGACTTACCTCAAAAAATCGAAAATTCCGTCCAAATCCTGAGAAAATCGAAATTTTTATATGAAAAACTTGTTTTGCTCATATCTCCTAAACTATGCGTCCTAGAGCGAAAAGGAGTTTACTTCATGACCACCCCCAAAAAAATCGAAAATTCCATCCAAATCCTCAAAAAAATTAAATTTTTATATGAAAAACCATCCAAATTCTGACAAAATGGAAATTTTTATATGAAAAACTAGTTTTGCTCATATCTCCTAAACTATGCGTCCTAGAGCGAAAATGAGCTTAATTCATGACCACCCCAAAAATTGAAAATTCCATAAAAAATTGAAATTTTTATATGAAAAACTGGTTTTGCTCATATCTCCTAAACTATGCGTCCTAGAGCGAAAGGGACTTTAATTCATGACCACCCCCAAAAAATCGAAAATTCCATCCAAATCCTCAAAAAATTAAATTTTTATATGAAAAACTTGTTTTGCTCATATCTCCCAAAATATGCGTCCTAGAGGGAAAAGGAGCTTAATTCATGACCACCCCCAAAAAATCGAAAATTCCATCCAAATCCTGAAAAAAATCAATTTTTATATGAAAAACTTGTTTTGCTCATATCTCCTAAACTATGTGTCCTAGAGCGAAAAGGAGCTTAATTCATGACCACCCCCAAAAAATCGAAAATTCCATTCAAATCCTGAAATAATTAAAATTTGTATATGAAAAACTTATTTTGCTCATATCTCCTAAACTATGCGTTCTAGAGCGAAAATGAGCTTAATTCATGACCACCCCAAAAAATCGAAAATTCCGTCCAAATCCTGAGAAAATTAAAATTTTTATATGAAAAACTTGTTTTGCTCATATCTCCTAAACTATGTGTCCTAGAGCGAAAAGGAGCTTAATTCATGACCACCCCCAAAAATTGAAAATTCCATCAAAAATTGAAATTTTTATATGAAAAACTTGTTTTCCTCATATCTCCTAAACTATGCGTCCTAGAGCGAAAAGGAGCTTAATTCATGACCACCCCCAAAAATTGAAAATTCCATAAAAAATTTAAATTTTTATATGAAAAACTTGTTTTGCTCATATCTCCTAAACTATGCGTGCTAGAGGGAAAAGGAGCTTAATTCATGACCACCCCCAAAAAATCGAAAATTTCATCCAAATTCTGAAAAAATGGAAATTTTTATATGAAAAACTTGTTTTGCTCATATCTCCTAAACTATGCGTCCTAGAGGGAAAAGGAGCTTAATTCATGACCACCCCCAAAAAATCGAAAATTCCATCCAAATTCTGAAAAAATGGAAATTTTTATATGAAAAACTTGTTTTGCTCATATCTCCTAAACTATGCGTCCTAGAGGGAAAAGGAGCTTAATTCATGACCACCCCCAAAAAATCGAAAATTCCATTCAATTCCTGAAATAATTAAAAATTTTATATGAAAAACTTGTTTTGCTCATATCTCCTAAACTATGCGTCCTAGAGGGACAAGGAGCTTAATTCATGACCACCCCCAAAAAATCGAAAATTCCATCCAAATCCTGAAAAAATTAATTTTTATATGAAAAACTTGTTTTGCTCATATCTCCTAAATTATGCGTCCTAGAGGGAAAAGGAGCTTAATTCATGACCACCCCCAAAAAATCGAAAATTCCATTCAAATCCTGAAAAAAATAAATTTTTTACATGAAAAACTTGTTTTGCTCATATCTCCTAAACTATGCGTCCTAGAGCGAAAAGGAGCTTAATTCATGACCACCCCCAAAAAATCGAAAATTCCATCCAAATCTTGAGAAAATTGAAATTTTTATATGAAAAACTTGTTTTGCTCATATCTCCTAAACTATGCGTCCTAGAGCGAAAAGGAGCTTAATTCATGACCACCCCCAAAAAATCGAAAATTCCATCCAAATCTTGAGAAAATTGAAATTTTTATATGAAAAACTTGTTTTGCTCATATCTCCTAAACTATGCGTCCTAGAGCGAAAAGGAGCTTAATTCATGACCACCCCCAAAAAATCGAAAATTCCATCCAAATCCTGAAAAAATAAAAATTTTTATATGAAAAACTTGTTTTGCTCATATCTCCTAAACTATGCGTCCTAGAGCGAAAAGGAGCTTAATTCATGACCACCCCTAAAAAATCGAAAATTCCATCCAAATCTTGAGAAAATTGAAATTTTTATATGAAAAACTTGTTTTGCTCATATCTCCTAAACTATGCGTCCTAGAGCGAAAAGGAGCTTAATTCATGACCACCCCCAAAAAATCGAAAATTCCATCCAAATCCTGAAAAAATAAAAATTTTTATATGAAAAACTTGTTTTGCTCATATCTCCTAAACTATGCGTCCTAGAGCGAAAAGGAGCTTAATTCATGACCACCCCCAAAAAATCGAAAATTCTATCCAAATTCTGAAAAAATGGAAATTTTTATATGAAAAACTTGTTTTGCTCATATCTCCTAAACTATGCGTCCTAGAGGGAAAAGGAGCTTAATTCATGACCACCCCCAAAAAATCGAAAATTCCATCCAAATTCTGAAAAAATGGAAATTTTTATATGAAAAACTTGTTTTGCTCATATCCCCTAAACTATGCGTCCTAGAGGGAAAAGGAGCTTAATTCATGACCACCCCCAAAAATCGAAAATTCCATCCAAATGGTGAAAAAATTAAAATTTTTATATGAAAAACTTGTTATGCTCATATCTCCTAAACTATGCGTCCTAGAGCGAAAAGGAGCTTAATTCATGACCACCCCCAAAAAATCGAAAATTCCATCCAAATCCTCAAAAAATTAAATTTTTATATGAAAAACTTGTTTTGCTCATATCTCCTAAACTATGCGTCCTAGAGGGAAAAGGAGCTTAATTCATGACCACCCCCAAAAATGGAAAATTCCGTCCAAATCCTGAGAAAATTGAAATTTTTATATGAAAAACTTGTTTTGCTCATATCTCCTAAACTATGCGTCCTAGAGCGAAAAGGAGCTTAATTCATGACCACCCCCAAAAAATCGAAAATTCCATCCAAATCCTGAGAAAATTGAAATTTTTATATGAAAAACTTGTTTTGCTCATATCTCCTAAACTATGCGTCCTAGAGCGAAAAGGAGCTTAATTCATGACCACCCCCAAAAAATCGAAAATTCCATCCAAATCCTCAAAAAATTAAATTTTTATATGAAAAACTTGTTTTGCTCATATCTCCTAAACTATGCGTCCTAGAGGGAAAAGGAGCTTAATTCATGACCAAATTTTTATATGAAAAACTTGTTTTGCTCATATCTCCTAAACTATGCGTCCTAGAGCGAAAAGGAGCTTAATTCATGACCACCCCCAAAAAATCGAAAATTCCGTCCAAATCCTGAGAAAATTGAAATTTTTATATGAAAAACTTTTTTTGCTCATATCTCCTAAACTATGCGTCCTAGAGCTAAAAGGAGCTTAATTAATGACTTACCTCAAAAAATCGAAAATTCCGTCCAAATCCTGAGAAAATCGAAATTTTTATATGAAAAACTTGTTTTGCTCATATCTCCTAAACTATGCGTCCTAGAGCGAAAAGGAGTTTACTTCATGACCACCCCCAAAAAAATCGAAAATTCCATCCAAATCCTCAAAAAAATTAAATTTTTATATGAAAAACCATCCAAATTCTGACAAAATGGAAATTTTTATATGAAAAACTAGTTTTGCTCATATCTCCTAAACTATGCGTCCTAGAGCGAAAATGAGCTTAATTCATGACCACCCCAAAAATTGAAAATTCCATAAAAAATTGAAATTTTTATATGAAAAACTGGTTTTGCTCATATCTCCTAAACTATGCGTCCTAGAGCGAAAGGGACTTTAATTCATGACCACCCCCAAAAAATCGAAAATTCCATCCAAATCCTCAAAAAATTAAATTTTTATATGAAAAACTTGTTTTGCTCATATCTCCCAAAATATGCGTCCTAGAGGGAAAAGGAGCTTAATTCATGACCACCCCCAAAAAATCGAAAATTCCATCCAAATCCTGAAAAAAATCAATTTTTATATGAAAAATTTGTTTTGCTCATATCTCCTAAACTATGTGTCCTAGAGCGAAAAGGAGCTTAATTCATGACCACCCCCAAAAAATCGAAAATTCCATTCAAATCCTGAAATAATTAAAATTTGTATATGAAAAACTTATTTTGCTCATATCTCCTAAACTATGCGTTCTAGAGCGAAAATGAGCTTAATTCATGACCACCCCAAAAAATCGAAAATTCCGTCCAAATCCTGAGAAAATTAAAATTTTTATATGAAAAACTTGTTTTGCTCATATCTCCTAAACTATGTGTCCTAGAGCGAAAAGGAGCTTAATTCATGACCACCCCCAAAAATTGAAAATTCCATCAAAAATTGAAATTTTTATATGAAAAACTTGTTTTCCTCATATCTCCTAAACTATGCGTCCTAGAGCGAAAAGGAGCTTAATTCATGACCACCCCCAAAAATTGAAAATTCCATAAAAAATTTAAATTTTTATATGAAAAACTTGTTTTGCTCATATCTCCTAAACTATGCGTGCTAGAGGGAAAAGGAGCTTAATTCATGACCACCCCCAAAAAATCGAAAATTTCATCCAAATTCTGAAAAAATGGAATTTTTTATATGAAAAACTTGTTTTGCTCATATCTCCTAAACTATGCGTCCTAGAGGGAAAAGGAGCTTAATTCATGACCACCCCCAAAAAATCGAAAATTCCATCCAAATTCTGAAAAAATGGAAATTTTTATATGAAAAACTTGTTTTGCTCATATCTCCTAAACTATGCGTCCTAGAGGGAAAAGGAGCTTAATTCATGACCACCCCCAAAAAATCGAAAATTCCATTCAATTCCTGAAATAATTAAAAATTTTATATGAAAAACTTGTTTTGCTCATATCTCCTAAACTATGCGTCCTAGAGGGACAAGGAGCTTAATTCATGACCACCCCCAAAAAATCGAAAATTCCATCCAAATCCTGAAAAAATTAATTTTTATATGAAAAACTTGTTTTGCTCATATCTCCTAAATTATGCGTCCTAGAGGGAAAAGGAGCTTAATTCATGACCACCCCCAAAAAATCGAAAATTCCATTCAAATCCTGAAAAAAATAAATTTTTTACATGAAAAACTTGTTTTGCTCATATCTCCTAAACTATGCGTCCTAGAGCGAAAAGGAGCTTAATTCATGACCACCCCCAAAAAATCGAAAATTCCATCCAAATCTTGAGAAAATTGAAATTTTTATATGAAAAACTTGTTTTGCTCATATCTCCTAAACTATGCGTCCTAGAGCGAAAAGGAGCTTAATTCATGACCACCCCCAAAAAATCGAAAATTCCATCCAAATCTTGAGAAAATTGAAATTTTTATATGAAAAACTTGTTTTGCTCATATCTCCTAAACTATGCGTCCTAGAGCGAAAAGGAGCTTAATTCATGACCACCCCCAAAAAATCGAAAATTCCATCCAAATCCTGAAAAAATAAAAGTTTTTATATGAAAAACTTGTTTTGCTCATATCTCCTAAACTATGCGTCCTAGAGCGAAAAGGAGCTTAATTCATGACCACCCCCAAAAAATCGAAAATTCCGTCCAAATCCTGAGAAAATTGAAATTTTTATATGAAAAACTTTTTTTGCTCATATCTCCTAAACTATGCGTCCTAGAGCTAAAAGGAGCTTAATTAATGACTTACCTCAAAAAATCGAAAATTCCGTCCAAATCCTGAGAAAATCGAAATTTTTATATGAAAAACTTGTTTTGCTCATATCTCCTAAACTATGCGTCCTAGAGCGAAAAGGAGTTTACTTCATGACCACCCCCAAAAAAATCGAAAATTCCATCCAAATCCTCAAAAAAATTAAATTTTTATATGAAAAACCATCCAAATTCTGACAAAATGGAAATTTTTATATGAAAAACTAGTTTTGCTCATATCTCCTAAACTATGCGTCCTAGAGCGAAAGTGAGCTTAATTCATGACCACCCCAAAAATTGAAAATTCCATAAAAAATTGAAATTTTTATATGAAAAACTGGTTTTGCTCATATCTCCTAAACTATGCGTCCTAGAGCGAAAGGGACTTTAATTCATGACCACCCCCAAAAAATCGAAAATTCCATCCAAATCCTCAAAAAATTAAATTTTTATATGAAAAACTTGTTTTGCTCATATCTCCCAAAATATGCGTCCTAGAGGGAAAAGGAGCTTAATTCATGACCACCCCCAAAAAATCGAAAATTCCATCCAAATCCTGAAAAAAATCAATTTTTATATGAAAAATTTGTTTTGCTCATATCTCCTAAACTATGTGTCCTAGAGCGAAAAGGAGCTTAATTCATGACCACCCCCAAAAAATCGAAAATTCCATTCAAATCCTGAAATAATTAAAATTTGTATATGAAAAACTTATTTTGCTCATATCTCCTAAACTATGCGTTCTAGAGCGAAAATGAGCTTAATTCATGACCACCCCAAAAAATCGAAAATTCCGTCCAAATCCTGAGAAAATTAAAATTTTTATATGAAAAACTTGTTTTGCTCATATCTCTTAAACTATGTGTCCTAGAGCGAAAAGGAGCTTAATTCATGACCACCCCCAAAAATTGAAAATTCCATCAAAAATTGAAATTTTTATATGAAAAACTTGTTTTCCTCATATCTCCTAAACTATGCGTCCTAGAGCGAAAAGGAGCTTAATTCATGACCACCCCCAAAAATTGAAAATTCCATAAAAAATTTAAATTTTTATATGAAAAACTTGTTTTGCTCATACCTCCTAAACTATGCGTGCTAGAGGGAAAAGGAGCTTAATTCATGACCACCCCCAAAAAATCGAAAATTTCATCCAAATTCTGAAAAAATGGAATTTTTTATATGAAAAACTTGTTTTGCTCATATCTCCTAAACTATGCGTCCTAGAGGGAAAAGGAGCTTAATTCATGACCACCCCCAAAAAATCGAAAATTCCATCCAAATTCTGAAAAAATGGAAATTTTTATATGAAAAACTTGTTTTGCTCATATCTCCTAAACTATGCGTCCTAGAGGGAAAAGGAGCTTAATTCATGACCACCCCCACAAAATCGAAAATTCCATCCAAATCCTGAAAAAATTAATTTTTATATGAAAAACTTGTTTTGCTCATATCTCCTAAATTATGCGTCCTAGAGGGAAAAGGAGCTTAATTCATGACCACCCCCAAAAAATCGAAAATTCCATTCAAATCCTGAAAAAAATAAATTTTTTACATGAAAAACTTGTTTTGCTCATATCTCCTAAACTATGCGTCCTAGAGCGAAAAGGAGCTTAATTCATGACCACCCCCAAAAAATCGAAAATTCCATCCAAATCTTGAGAAAATTGAAATTTTTATATGAAAAACTTGTTTTGCTCATATCTCCTAAACTATGCGTCCTAGAGCGAAAAGGAGCTTAATTCATGACCACCCCCAAAAAATCGAAAATTCCATCCAAATCTTGAGAAAATTGAAATTTTTATATGAAAAACTTGTTTTGCTCATATCTCCTAAACTATGCGTCCTAGAGCGAAAAGGAGCTTAATTCATGACCACCCCCAAAAAATCGAAAATTCCATCCAAATCCTGAAAAAATAAAAGTTTTTATATGAAAAACTTGTTTTGCTCATATCTCCTAAACTATGCGTCCTAGAGCGAAAAGGAGCTTAATTCATGACCACCCCTAAAAAATCGAAAATTCCATCCAAATCTTGAGAAAATTGAAATTTTTATATGAAAAACTTGTTTTGCTCATATCTCCTAAACTATGCGTCCTAGAGCGAAAAGGAGCTTAATTCATGACCACCCCCAAAAAATCGAAAATTCCATCCAAATCCTGAAAAAATAAAAATTTTTATATGAAAAACTTGTTTTGCTCATATCTCCTAAACTATGCGTCCTAGAGCGAAAAGGAGCTTAATTCATGACCACCCCCAAAAAATCGAAAATTCTATCCAAATTCTGAAAAAATGGAAATTTTTATATGAAAAACTTGTTTTGCTCATATCTCCTAAACTATGCGTCCTAGAGGGAAAAGGAGCTTAATTCATGACCACCCCCAAAAAATCGAAAATTCCATCCAAATTCTGAAAAAATGGAAATTTTTATATGAAAAACTTGTTTTGCTCATATCTCCTAAACTATGCGTCCTAGAGGGAAAAGGAGCTTAATTCATGACCACCCCCAAAAAAATCGAAAATTCCTTCCAAATCCTCAAAAAAATTAAATTTTTATATGAAAAACTTATTTTGCTTATATCTCCTAAACTATGCGTCCTAGAGGGAAAAGGAGCTTAATTCATGACCACCCCCAAAAAATCGAAAATTCCATCCAAATTCTGAAAAAATGGAAATTTTTATATGAAAAACTTGTTTTGCTCATATCCCCTAAACTATGCGTCCTAGAGGGAAAAGGAGCTTAATTCATGACCACCCCCAAAAAATCGAAAATTCCATTCAAATCCTGAAAAAATTAAAATTTTATATGAAAAACTTGTTTTGCTCATATCTCCTAAACTATGCGTCCTGGAGGGAAAAGGAGCTTAACTCATAACCACCCCCAAAAATCGAAAATTCCTTCAAAATCCTGAAAAAATTGAAATTTTTATATGAAAAACTTGTTTTGCTCATATCTCCTAAACTATGCGTCCTAGAGCGAAAAGGAGCTTAATTCATGACCACCCCCAAAAAATCGAAAATTCCATCCAAATCCTGAAAAAATTAAATTTTTATATGAAAAACTTGTTTTGCTCATATCTCCTAAACTATGCGTCCTAGAGGGAAAAGGAGCTTAATTCATGACCAACCCCAAAAAATCGAAAATTCCATCCAATTCCTCAAAAAAATTAAATTTTTATATGAAAAACTTGTTTTGCTCATATCTCCTAAACTATGCGTTCTAGAGGGAAAAGGAGTTTAATTCATGACCACTCCCACAAAATCGAAAATTCCATCCAAATCCTGAGAAAATTTAAATTTTTATATGAAGAACTTGTTTTGCTCATATCTCCTAAATTATGCGTCCTAGAGCGAAAAGGAGCTTAATTCATGACTTACCCTAAAAAACCGAAAATTCCGTCCAAATCCTGAGAAAATTGAAATTTTTATATGAAAACCTTGTTTTGCTCATATCTCCTAAATTATGCGTCCTAGAGGGAAAAGGAGCTTAATTCATGACCACCCCCAAAAAATCGAAAATTCCATTTAAATCCTGAAAAAAATAAAATTTTTACATGAAAAACTTGTTTTGCTCATATCTCCTAAACTATGCGTCCTAGAGCGAAAAGGAGCTTAATTCATGACCACCCCCAAAAAATCGAAAATTCCATCCAAATCTTGAGAAAATTGAAATTTTTATATGAAAAACTTGTTTTGCTCATATCTGCTAAACTATGCGTCCTAGAGCGAAAAGGAGCTTAATTCATGACTTACCCTAAAAAAGCGAAAATTCCGTCCAAATCCTGAGAAAATTGAAATTTTTATATGAAAAACTTGTTTTGCTCATATCTCCTAAACTATGCGTCCTAGAGGGAAAAGGAGCTTAATTCATGACCACCCCCAAAAAATCGAAAATTCCATCCAAATCTTGAAAAAATTTAAATTTTTATATGAAAAACTTGTTTTGCTCATATCTCCTAAACTATGCGTCCTAGAGCGAATAGGAGCTTAATTCATGACCACCCCCAAAAAACCGAAAATTCCATCCAAATCCTCAAAAAAATTAAATTTTTATATGAAAAACTTGTTTTGCTCATATCTCCTAAACTATGCGTCCTAGAGGGAAAAGGAGCTTAATTCATGACCATCCCCAAAAAATCGAAAATTCCATCCACATCCTCAAAAAAATAAAATTTTTATGAAAAACTTGTTTTGCTCATATCTCCTAAACTATGCGCCCTAGAGCGAAAAGGAGCTTAATTCATGACTACCACCCAAAAAATCGAAAACTCCATCCAAATCCTGAAAAAAATCAATTTTTATATGAAAAACTTGTTTTGCTCATATCTCCTAAATTATGCGTCCTAGAGGGAAAAGGAGCTTAATTCATGACCACCCCCAAAAACTCGAAAATTCCATTCAAATCCTGAAAAAAATAAAATTTTTACATGAAAAACTTGTTTTGCTCATATCTCCTAAACTATGCGTCCTAGAGCGAAAAGGAGCTTAATTCATGACCACCCCCAAAAAATCGAAAATTCCATCCAAATCCTGAAAAAATAAAAATTTTTATATGAAAAACTTGTTTTGCTCATATCTCCTAAACTATGCGTCCTAGAGCGAAAAGGAGCATAATTCATGACCACCCCCAAAAAATCGAAAATTCCATCCAAATCTTGAGAAAATTGAAATTTTTATATGAAAAACTTGTTTTGCTCATATCTCCTAAACTATGCGTCTAGAGCGAAAAGGAGCTTAATTCATGACCACCCCCAAAAAATCGAAAATTCCATCCAAATCTCGAGCAAATTAAAATTTTTATATGAAAAACTTGTTTTGCTCATATCTCCTAAACTATGTGTCCTAGAGCGAAAAGGAGCTTAATTCATGACCATCCCCAAAAAATCGAAAATTCCATCCAAATCCTCAAAAAAATTAAATTTTTATATGAAAAACTTGTTTTGCTCATATTTCCTAAACTATGTGTCCTAGAGCGAAAAGGAGCTTAATTCATGACCATCCCCAAAAAATCGAAAATTCCATCCAAATCCTCAAAAAAATTAAATTTTTATATGAAAAACTTGTTTTGCTCATATCTCCTAAACTATGCGTCCTAGAGCGAAAAGGAGCTTAATTCATGACCACCCCCAAAAAATTTAAAATTCCATCCAAATCCTCAAAAAAATTAAATTTTTATATGAAAAACTTGTTTTGCTGATATCTCCTAAACTATGCGTCCAGAGCGAAAAGGAGCTTAATTCATGACCACCCCCAAAAAATCGAAAATTCCATCCAAATCCTGAAAAAATTCAATTTTTATATGAAAAACTTGTTTTGCTCATATATCCTAAACTATGCTTCCTAGAGGGAAAAGGAGTTTAATTCATGACCACCCCCAAAAAATCGAAAATTCCATCCAAATTCTGAAAAAATGGAAATTTTTATATGAAAAACTTGTTTTGCTCATATCTCCTAAACTATGCGTCCTAGAGGGAAAAGGAGCTTAATTCATGACCACCCCCAAAAAAATCGAAAATTCCTTCCAAATCCTCAAAAAAATTAAATTTTTATATGAAAAACTTATTTTGCTTATATCTCCTAAACTATGCGTCCTAGAGGGAAAAGGAGCTTAATTCATGACCACCCCCAAAAAATCGAAAATTCCATCCAAATTCTGAAAAAATGGAAATTTTTATATGAAAAACTTGTTTTGCTCATATCTCCTAAACTATGCGTCCTAGAGGGAAAAGGAGCTTAATTCATGACCACCCCCAAAAAATCGAAAATTCCATCCAAATTCTGAAAAAATGGAAATTTTTATATGAAAAACTTGTTTTGCTCATATCTCCTAAACTATGCGTCCTAGAGGGAAAAGGAGCTTAATTCATGACCACCCCCAAAAAAATCGAAAATTCCTTCCAAATCCTCAAAAAAATTAAATTTTTATATGAAAAACTTATTTTGCTTATATCTCCTAAACTATGCGTCCTAGAGGGAAAAGGAGCTTAATTCATGACCACCCCCAAAAAATCGAAAATTCCATCCAAATTCTGAAAAAATGGAAATTTTTATATGAAAAACTTGTTTTGCTCATATCCCCTAAACTATGCGTCCTAGAGGGAAAAGGAGCTTAATTCATGACCACCCCCAAAAAATCGAAAATTCCATTCAAATCCTGAAAAAATTAAAATTTTATATGAAAAACTTGTTTTGCTCATATCTCCTAAACTATGCGTCCTGGAGGGAAAAGGAGCTTAACTCATAACCACCCCCAAAAATCGAAAATTCCTTCAAAATCCTGAAAAAATTGAAATTTTTATATGAAAAACTTGTTTTGCTCATATCTCCTAAACTATGCGTCCTAGAGCGAAAAGGAGCTTAATTCATGACCACCCCCAAAAAATCGAAAATTCCATCCAAATCCTGAAAAAATTAAATTTTTATATGAAAAACTTGTTTTGCTCATATCTCCTAAACTATGCGTCCTAGAGGGAAAAGGAGCTTAATTCATGACCAACCCCAAAAAATCGAAAATTCCATCCAATTCCTCAAAAAAATTAAATTTTTATATGAAAAACTTGTTTTGCTCATATCTCCTAAACTATGCGTTCTAGAGGGAAAAGGAGTTTAATTCATGACCACTCCCACAAAATCGAAAATTCCATCCAAATCCTGAGAAAATTTAAATTTTTATATGAAGAACTTGTTTTGCTCATATCTCCTAAATTATGCGTCCTAGAGCGAAAAGGAGCTTAATTCATGACTTACCCTAAAAAACCGAAAATTCCGTCCAAATCCTGAGAAAATTGAAATTTTTATATGAAAACCTTGTTTTGCTCATATCTCCTAAATTATGCGTCCTAGAGGGAAAAGGAGCTTAATTCATGACCACCCCCAAAAAATCGAAAATTCCATTTAAATCCTGAAAAAAATAAAATTTTTACATGAAAAACTTGTTTTGCTCATATCTCCTAAACTATGCGTCCTAGAGCGAAAAGGAGCTTAGTTCATGACCACCCCCAAAAAATCGAAAATTCCATCCAAATCTTGAGAAAATTGAAATTTTTATATGAAAAACTTGTTTTGCTCATATCTGCTAAACTATGCGTCCTAGAGCGAAAAGGAGCTTAATTCATGACTTACCCTAAAAAAGCGAAAATTCCGTCCAAATCCTGAGAAAATTGAAATTTTTATATGAAAAACTTGTTTTGCTCATATCTCCTAAACTATGCGTCCTAGAGGGAAAAGGAGCTTAATTCATGACCACCCCCAAAAAATCGAAAATTCCATCCAAATCTTGAAAAAATTTAAATTTTTATATGAAAAACTTGTTTTGCTCATATCTCCTAAACTATGCGTCCTAGAGCGAATAGGAGCTTAATTCATGACCACCCCCAAAAAACCGAAAATTCCATCCAAATCCTCAAAAAAATTAAATTTTTATATGAAAAACTTGTTTTGCTCATATCTCCTAAACTATGCGTCCTAGAGGGAAAAGGAGCTTAATTCATGACCATCCCCAAAAAATCGAAAATTCCATCCACATCCTCAAAAAAATAAAATTTTTATGAAAAACTTGTTTTGCTCATATCTCCTAAACTATGCGCCCTAGAGCGAAAAGGAGCTTAATTCATGACTACCACCCAAAAAATCGAAAACTCCATCCAAATCCTGAAAAAAATCAATTTTTATATGAAAAACTTGTTTTGCTCATATCTCCTAAATTATGCGTCCTAGAGGGAAAAGGAGCTTAATTCATGACCACCCCCAAAAACTCGAAAATTCCATTCAAATCCTGAAAAAAATAAAATTTTTACATGAAAAACTTGTTTTGCTCATATCTCCTAAACTATGCGTCCTAGAGCGAAAAGGAGCTTAATTCATGACCACCCCCAAAAAATCGAAAATTCCATCCAAATCCTGAAAAAATAAAAATTTTTATATGAAAAACTTGTTTTGCTCATATCTCCTAAACTATGCGTCCTAGAGCGAAAAGGAGCATAATTCATGACCACCCCCAAAAAATCGAAAATTCCATCCAAATCTTGAGAAAATTGAAATTTTTATATGAAAAACTTGTTTTGCTCATATCTCCTAAACTATGCGTCTAGAGCGAAAAGGAGCTTAATTCATGACCACCCCCAAAAAATCGAAAATTCCATCCAAATCTCGAGCAAATTAAAATTTTTATATGAAAAACTTGTTTTGCTCATATCTCCTAAACTATGTGTCCTAGAGCGAAAAGGAGCTTAATTCATGACCATCCCCAAAAAATCGAAAATTCCATCCAAATCCTCAAAAAAATTAAATTTTTATATGAAAAACTTGTTTTGCTCATATTTCCTAAACTATGTGTCCTAGAGCGAAAAGGAGCTTAATTCATGACCATCCCCAAAAAATCGAAAATTCCATCCAAATCCTCAAAAAAATTAAATTTTTATATGAAAAACTTGTTTTGCTCATATCTCCTAAACTATGCGTCCTAGAGCGAAAAGGAGTTTAATTCATGACCACCCCCAAAAAATCGAAAATTCCGTCCAAATCCTGAGAAAATTGAAATTTTTATATGAAAAACTTGTTTAGCTCATATATCCTAAACTCCTAAACTATGCTTCCTAGAGGGAAAAGGAGCTTAATTCATGACCACCCCCAAAAAATTGAAAATTCCATCAAAATCCTGAAAAAATTGAAATTTTTATATGAAAAACTTGTTTTGCTCATATCTCCTAAACTATGCGTCCTAGAGCGAAAAGGAGCTTAATTCATGACCACCTCCAAAAAATCGAAAATTCCATCCAAATCCTGAAAAAATAAAAATTTTTATATGAAAAACTTGTTTTGCTCATATCTCCTAAACTATGCGTCCTAGAGCGAAAAGGAGCTTAATTCATGACCACCCCCAAAAAATCGAAAATTCCATCCAAATCTTGAGAAAATTGAAATTTTTATATGAAAAACTTGTTTTGCTCATATCTCCTAAACTATGCGTCCTAGAGCGAAAAGGAGCTTAATTAATGACTTACCTCAAAAAATCGAAAATTCCGTCCAAATCCTGAGAAAATCGAAATTTTTATATGAAAAACTTGTTTTGCTCATATCTCCTAAACTATGCGTCCTAGAGCGAAAAGGAGTTTAATTCATGACCACCCCCAAAAAAATCGAAAATTCCATCCAAATCCTCAAAAAAATTAAATTTTTATATGAAAAACCATCCAAATTCTGAAAAAATGGAAATTTTTATATGAAAAACTAGTTTTGCTCATATCTCCTAAACTATGCGTCCTAGAGCGAAAATGAGCTGAATTCATGACCACCCCAAAAATTGAAAATTCCATAAAAAATTGAAATTTTTATATGAAAAACTTGTTTTGCTCATATCTCCTAAACTATGCGTCCTAGAGCGAAAGGGACTTTAATTCATGACCACCCCCAAAAAATCGAAAATTCCATCCAAATCCTCAAAAAATTAAATTTTTATATGAAAAACTTGTTTTGCTCATATCTCCCAAAATATGCGTCCTAGAGGGAAAAGGAGCTTAATTCATGACCACCCCCAAAAAATCGAAAATTCCATCCAACTCCTGAAAAAAATCAATTTTTATATGAAAAACTTGTTTTGCTCATATCTCCTAAACTATACGTCCTAGAGGGAAAAGGAGCTTAATTCATGACCACCCCCAAAAATCGAAAATTCCATTCAAATCCTGAAATAATTAAAATTTGTATATGAAAAACTTATTTTGCTCATATCTCCTAAACTATGCGTTCTAGAGCGAAAATGAGCTTAATTCATGACCACCCCAAAAAATCGAAAATTCCGTCCAAATCCTGAGAAAATTAAAATTTTTATATGAAAAACTTGTTTTGCTCATATCTCCTAAACTATGTGTCCTAGAGCGAAAAGGAGCTTAATTCATGACCACCCCCAAAAATTGAAAATTCCATCAAAAATTGAAATTTTTATATGAAAAACTTGTTTTGCTCATATCTCCTAAACTATGCGTGATAGAGGGAAAAGGAGCTTAATTCATGACCACCCCAAAAAATTGAAAATTCCATCCAAATTCTGAAAAAATGGAAATTTTTATATGAAAAACTTGTTTTGCTCATATCTCCTAAACTATGCGTCCTAGAGGGAAAAGGAGCTTAATTCATGACCACCTCCAAAAAAATCGAAAATTCCTTCCAAATCCTCAAAAAAATTTAATTTTTATATGAAAAACTTGTTTTGCTTATATCTCCTAAACTATGCGTCCTAGAGGGAAAAGGAGCTTAATTCATGACCACCCCCAAAAAATCGAAAATTCCATCCAAATTCTGAAAAAATGGAAAATTTTATATGAAAAACTTGTTTTGCTCATATCTCCTAAACTATGCGTCCTAGAGGGAAAAGGAAATTGAAAATTCCATCCAAATTCTGAAAAAATGGAAATTTTTATATGAAAAACTTGTTTTGCTCATATCTCCTAAACTATGCGTCCTAGAGGGAAAAGGAGCTTAATTCATGACCACCTCCAAAAAAATCGAAAATTCCATCCAAATCCTCAAAAAAATTAAATTTTTATATGAAAAACCATCCAAATTCTGAAAAAATGGAAATTTTTATATGAAAAACTAGTTTTGCTCATATCTCCTAAACTATGCGTCCTAGAGCGAAAATGAGCTGAATTCATGACCACCCCAAAAATTGAAAATTCCATAAAAAATTGAAATTTTTATATGAAAAACTTGTTTTGCTCATATCTCCTAAACTATGCGTCCTAGAGCGAAAGGGACTTTAATTCATGACCACCCCCAAAAAATCGAAAATTCCATCCAAATCCTCAAAAAATTAAATTTTTATATGAAAAACTTGTTTTGCTCATATCTCCCAAAATATGCGTCCTAGAGGGAAAAGGAGCTTAATTCATGACCACCCCCAAAAAATCGAAAATTCCATTCAAATCCTGAAATAATTAAAATTTGTATATGAAAAACTTATTTTGCTCATATCTCCTAAACTATGCGTTCTAGAGCGAAAATGAGCTTAATTCATGACCACCCCAAAAAATCGAAAATTCCGTCCAAATCCTGAGAAAATTAAAATTTTTATATGAAAAACTTGTTTTGCTCATATCTCCTAAACTATGTGTCCTAGAGCGAAAAGGAGCTTAATTCATGACCACCCCCAAAAATTGAAAATTCCATCAAAAATTGAAATTTTTATATGAAAAACTTGTTTTGCTCATATCTCCTAAACTATGCGTGATAGAGGGAAAAGGAGCTTAATTCATGACCACCCCAAAAAATTGAAAATTCCATCCAAATTCTGAAAAAATGGAAATTTTTATATGAAAAACTTGTTTTGCTCATATCTCCTAAACTATGCGTCCTAGAGGGAAAAGGAGCTTAATTCATGACCACCTCCAAAAAAATCGAAAATTCCTTCCAAATCCTTAAAAAAATTTAATTTTTATATGAAAAACTTGTTTTGCTTATATCTCCTAAACTATGCGTCCTAGAGCGAAAAGGAGCTTAATTCATGACCACCCCCAAAAAATCGAAAATTCCATCCAAATTCTGAAAAAATGGAAATTTTTATATGAAAAACTTGTTTTGCTCATATCTCCTAAACTATGCGTCCTAGAGGGAAAAGGAGCTTAATTCATGACCACCCCCAAAAAATCGAAAATTCCATTCAATTCCTGAAATAATTAAAATTTTTATATGAAAAACTTGTTTTGCTCATATCTCCTAAACTATGCGTCCTAGAGGGAAAGGGAGCTTAATTCATGACCACCCCCAAAAAATTGAAAATTCCATCAAAATCCTGAAAAAATTGTTTTGCTCATATCTCCTAAACTATGTGTCCTAGAGCGAAAAGGAGCTTAATTCATGACCACCCCCAAAAAATCGAAAATTCCGTCCAAATCCTGAGAAAATTGAAATTTTTATATGAAAAACTTGTTTTGCTCATATCTCCTAAACTATGCGTCCTAGAGGGAAAGGGAGCTTAATTCATGACCACCCCCAAAAAATTGAAAATTCCATCAAAATCCTGAAAAAATTGTTTTGCTCATATCTCCTAAACTATGTGTCCTAGAGCGAAAAGGAGCTTAATTCATGACCACCCCCAAAAAATCGAAAATTCCATCCAAATCCTCAAAAAAATGAAATTTTTATGAAAAACTTGTTTTGCTCATATCTCCTAAACTATGCGTCCTAGAGCGAAAAGGAGCTTAATTCATGACCACCCCCAAAAAATCGAAAATTCCGTCCAAATCCTGAGAAAATTAAAATTTTTATATGAAAAACTTGTTTTGCTCATATCTCCTAAACTATGCTTCCTAGAGCGAAAAAGAGCTTAATTCATGACCACCCCCAAAAAATCGAAAATTCCATCCAAATCCTCAAAAAAATGAAATTTTTATGAAAAACTTGTTTTGCTCATATCTCCTAAACTATGCGTCCTAGAGCGAAAAGGAGCTTAATTCATGACCACTCCCACAAAATCGAAAATTCCATCCAAATCCTGAGAAAATTTAAATTTTTATATGAAAAACTTGTTTTGCTCATATCTCCTAAACTATGTGTCTTAGAGCGAAAAGGAGCTTAATTCATGACCACCCCCAAAAAATCGAAAATTCCGTCCAAATCCTGAGAAAATTGAAATTTTTATATGAAAAGCTTGTTTTGCTCATATCTCCTAAACTATGCTTCCTAGAGCGAAAAAGAGCTTAATTCATGACCACCCCCAAAAAATCGAAAATTCCATCCAAATCTTGAGAAAATTTAAATTTTTATATGAAAAACTTGTTTTCTCATATCTCCTAAACTATGCGTCCTAGAGCGAAAAGGAGCTTAATTCATGACCACCCTCAAAAAATCGAAAATTCCATCCAAATTCTGAAAAAATGGAAATTTTTATATGAAAAACTTGTTTTGCTCATATCTCCTAAACTATGCGTCCTAGAGCGAAAAGGAGCTTAATTCATGACCACCCCCAAAAAATCGAAAATTCCATCCAAATCTTGAAAAAATTTAAATTTTTATATGAAAAACTTGTTTTGCTCATATCTCCTAAACTATGCGTCCTAGAGCGAAAAGGAGCTTAATTCATGACCCCCAAAAAATCGAAAATTCCATCCAAATCCTGAAAAAATTCAATTTTTATATGAAAAACTTGTTTTGCTCATATCTCCTAAACTATGCGTCCTAGAGCGAAAAGGAGCTTAATTCATGACCACCCCCAAAAAATCGAAAATTCCATCCAGATCTTGAGAAAATTGAAATTTTTATATGAAAAACTTGTTTTGCTCATATCTGCTAAACTATGCGTCCTAGAGCGAAAAGGAGCTTAATTCATGACTTACCCTAAAATATCGAAAATTCCGTCCAAATCCTGAGAAAATTGAAATTTTTATATGAAAAACTTGTTTTGCTCATATCTCCTAAACTATGCGTCCTAGAGGGAAAAGGAGCTTAATTCATGACCACCCCCAAAAAATCGAAAATTCCATCCAAATCTTGAAAAAATTTAAATTTTTATATGAAAAACTTGTTTTGTCATATCTCCTAAACTATGCGTCCTAGAGCGAAAAGGAGCTTAATTCATGACCACCCCAAAAAACCGAAAATTCCATCCAAATCCTCAAAAAAATTAAATTTTTATATGAAAAACTTTTTTTGCTCATATCTCCTAAACTATGCGTCCTAGAGGGAAAAGGAGCTTAATTCATGACCACCCCCAAAAAATCGAAAATTCCATCCAAATCTTGAGAAAATTTAAATTTTTATATGAAAAACTTGTTTTCTCATATCTCCTAAACTATGCGTCCTAGAGCGAAAAGGAGCTTAATTCATGACCACCCTCAAAAAATCGAAAATTCCATCCAAATTCTGAAAAAATGGAAATTTTTATATGAAAAACTTGTTTTGCTCATATCTCCTAAACTATGCGTCCTAGAGCGAAAAGGAGCTTAATTCATGACCACCCCCAAAAAATCGAAAATTCCATCCAAATCTTGAAAAAATTTAAATTTTTATATGAAAAACTTGTTTTGCTCATATCTCCTAAACTATGCGTCCTAGAGCGAAAAGGAGCTTAATTCATGACCCCCAAAAATCGAAAATTCCATCCAAATCCTGAAAAAATTCAATTTTTATATGAAAAACTTGTTTTGCTCATATCTCCTAAACTATGCGTCCTAGAGCGAAAAGGAGCTTAATTCATGACCACCCCCCAAAAAATCGAAAATTCCATCCAGATCTTGAGAAAATTGAAATTTTTATATGAAAAACTTGTTTTGCTCATATCTGCTAAACTATGCGTCCTAGAGCGAAAAGGAGCTTAATTCATGACTTACCCTAAAATATCGAAAATTCCGTCCAAATCCTGAGAAAATTGAAATTTTTATATGAAAAACTTGTTTTGCTCATATCTCCTAAACTATGCGTCCTAGAGGGAAAAGGAGCTTAATTCATGACCACCCCCAAAAAATCGAAAATTCCATCCAAATCTTGAAAAAATTTAAATTTTTATATGAAAAACTTGTTTTGCTCATATCTCCTAAACTATGCGTCCTAGAGCGAAAAGGAGCTTAATTCATGACCACCCCCAAAAAATCGAAAATTCCATCCAGATCTTGAGAAAATTGAAATTTTTATATGAAAAACTTGTTTTGCTCATATCTGCTAAACTATGCGTCCTAGAGCGAAAAGGAGCTTAATTCATGACTTACCCTAAAATATCGAAAATTCCGTCCAAATCCTGAGAAAATTGAAATTTTTATATGAAAAACTTGTTTTGCTCATATCTCCTAAACTATGCGTCCTAGAGGGAAAAGGAGCTTAATTCATGACCACCCCCAAAAAATCGAAAATTCCATCCAAATCTTGAAAAAATTTAAATTTTTATATGAAAAACTTGTTTTGTCATATCTCCTAAACTATGCGTCCTAGAGCGAAAAGGAGCTTAATTCATGACCACCCCAAAAAACCGAAAATTCCATCCAAATCCTCAAAAAAATTAAATTTTTATATGAAAAACTTTTTTTGCTCATATCTCCTAAACTATGCGTCCTAGAGGGAAAAGGAGCTTAATTCATGACCACCCCCAAAAAATCGAAAATTCCATCCAAATCTTGAGAAAATTTAAATTTTTATATGAAAAACTTGTTTTCTCATATCTCCTAAACTATGCGTCCTAGAGCGAAAAGGAGCTTAATTCATGACCACCCTCAAAAAATCGAAAATTCCATCCAAATTCTGAAAAAATGGAAATTTTTATATGAAAAACTTGTTTTGCTCATATCTCCTAAACTATGCGTCCTAGAGCGAAAAGGAGCTTAATTCATGACCACCCCCAAAAAATCGAAAATTCCATCCAAATCTTGAAAAAATTTAAATTTTTATATGAAAAACTTGTTTTGCTCATATCTCCTAAACTATGCGTCCTAGAGCGAAAAGGAGCTTAATTCATGACCCCCAAAAAATCGAAAATTCCATCCAAATCCTGAAAAAATTCAATTTTTATATGAAAAACTTGTTTTGCTCATATCTCCTAAACTATGCGTCCTAGAGCGAAAAGGAGCTTAATTCATGACCACCCCCAAAAAATCGAAAATTCCATCCAGATCTTGAGAAAATTGAAATTTTTATATGAAAAACTTGTTTTGCTCATATCTGCTAAACTATGCGTCCTAGAGCGAAAAGGAGCTTAATTCATGACTTACCCTAAAATATCGAAAATTCCGTCCAAATCCTGAGAAAATTGAAATTTTTATATGAAAAACTTGTTTTGCTCATATCTCCTAAACTATGCGTCCTAGAGGGAAAAGGAGCTTAATTCATGACCACCCCCAAAAAATCGAAAATTCCATCCAAATCTTGAAAAAATTTAAATTTTTATATGAAAAACTTGTTTTGTCATATCTCCTAAACTATGCGTCCTAGAGCGAAAAGGAGCTTAATTCATGACCACCCCAAAAAACCGAAAATTCCATCCAAATCCTCAAAAAAATTAAATTTTTATATGAAAAACTTTTTTTGCTCATATCTCCTAAACTATGTGTCCTAGAGGGAAAAGGAGCTTAATTCATGACCACCCCCAAAAAATCGAAAATTCCATCCAATTCCTCAAAAAAATTAAATTTTTATATGAAAACCTTTTTTTTTCTCATATCTCCTAAACTATGCGTCCTAGAGCGAAAAGGAGCTTAATTCATGACCACCCCCAAAAAATCGAAAATTCCATCCAAATCCTGAAAAAATAAAAATTTTTATATGAAAAACTTGTTTTGCTCATATCTCCTAAACTATGCGTCCTAGAGCGAAAAGGAGCTTAATTCATGACCACCCCCAAAAAATCGAAAATTCCATCCAAATCTTGAGAAAATTGAAATTTTTATATGAAAAACTCGTTTTGCTCATATCTCCTAAACTATGCGTCCTAGAGCGAAAAGGAGCTTAATTCATGACTTACCCTAAAAAATCGAAAATTCCGTCCAAATCCTGAGAAAATTGAAATTTTTTATGAAAAACTTGTTTTCCTCATATCTCCTAAACTATGCGTCCTAGAGCGAAAAGGAGCTTAATTCATGACCACCCCCAAAAAACCGAAAATTCCATCCAAATCCTGAAAAAATAAAAATTTTTATATGAAAAACTTGTTTTGCTCATATCTCCTAAACTATGCGTCCTAGAGCGAAAAGGAGCTTAATTCATGACTTACCCTAAAATATCGAAAATTCCGTCCAAATCATGAGAAAATTGAAATTTTTATATGAAAAACTTGTTTTGCTCATATCTCCTAAACTATGCGTCCTAGAGGGAAAAGGAGCTTAATTCATGACCACCCCCAAAAAATCGAAAATTCCATCCAAATCTTGAAAAAATTTAAATAATAATAAAATATGAAAAACTTGTTTTGTCATATCTCCTAAACTATGCGTCCTAGAGCGAAAAGGTGCTTAATTCATGACCACCCCAAAAAACCGAAAATTCCATCCAAATCCTCAAAAAAATTAAATTTTTATATGAAAAACTTGTTTTGCTCATATCTCCTAAACTATGCGTCCTAGAGCGAAAAGGAGCTTAATTCATGACCACCCCCAAAAAATCGAAAATTCCATCCAAATCTTGAAAAAATTTAAATTTTTATATGAAAAACTTGTTTTGCTCATATCTCCTAAACTATGCGTCCTAGAGCGAAAAGGAGCTTAATTCATGACCACCCCCAAAAAACCGAAAATTCCATCCAAATCCTCAAAAAAATTAAATTTTGATATGAAAAACTTTTTTTGATCATATCTCCTAAACTATGTGTCCTAGAGGGAAAAGAAGCTTAATTCATGACCACCCCCAAAACATCGAAAATTCCATCCAAATCCTCAAAAAAATTAAATTTTTATATGAAAAACTTGTTTTGCTCATATCTCCTAAACTATGCGTCCAGAGCGAAAAGGAGCTTAATTCATGACCACCCCCAAAAAATCGAAAATTCCATCCAAATCCTGAAAAAATTCAATTTTTATATGAAAAACTTGTTTTGCTCATATATCCTAAATTATGCTTCCTAGAGCGAAAAGGAGCTTAATTCATGACCACCCCCAAAAAATCGAAAATTCCATCGAAATCTTGAGCAAATTAAAATTTTTATATGAAAAACTTGTTTTGCTCATATCTCCTAAACTATGCGTCCTAGAGCGAAAAGGAGCTTAATTCATGACCACCCCCAAAAAATCGAAAATTCCATCCAAATCCTCAAAAAAATTAAATTTTTATATGAAAAACTTGTTTTGCTCATATCTCCTAAACTATGCGTCCAGAGCGAAAAGGAGCTTAATTCATGACCACCCCCAAAAAATCGAAAATTCCATCCAAATCCTGAAAAAATTCAATTTTTATATGAAAAACTTGTTTTGCTCATATATCCTAAATTATGCTTCCTAGAGGGAAAGGGAGCTTAATTCATGACCACCCCCAAAAAATCGAAAATTCCGTCCAAATCCTGAGAAAATTGAAATTTTTATATGAAAAACTTGTTTTGCTCATATATCCTAAACTATGCTTCCTAGAGGGAAAAGGAGCTTAATTCATGACCACCCCCAAAAAATTGAAAATTCCATCAAAATCCTGAAAAAATTGAAATTTTTATATGAAAAACTTGTTTTGCTCATATCTCCTAAACTATGCGTCCTAGAGGGAAAAGGAGCTTAATTCATGACCAAATTTTTATATGAACAACTTGTTTTGCTCATATATCCTAAACTATGCTTCCTAGAGGGAAAGGGAGCTTAATTCATGACCACCCCCAAAAAATCGAAAATTCCGTCCAAATCCTGAGAAAATTGAAATTTTTATATGAAAAACTTGTTTTGCTCATATATCCTAAACTATGCTTCCTAGAGGGAAAAGGAGCTTAATTCATGACCACCCCCAAAAAATTGAAAACTCCATCAAAATCCTGAGAAAATTGAAATTTTTATATGAAAAACTTGTTTTGCTCATATATCCTAAACTATGCTTCCTAGAGGGAAAAGGAGCTTAATTCATGACCACCCCCAAAAAATTGAAAATTCCATCAAAATCCTGAAAAAATTGAAATTTTTATATGAAAAACTTGTTTTGCTCATATCTCCTAAACTATGCGTCCTAGAGGGAAAAGGAGCTTAATTCATGACCAAATTTTTATATGAAAAACTTGTTTTGCTCATATCTCCTAAACTATGCGTCCTAGAGCGAAAAGGAGTTTAATTCATGACCACCCCCAAAAAAATCGAAAATTCCATCCAAATCCTCAAAAAAATTAAATTTTTATATGAAAAACCATCCAAACTCTGAAAAAATGGAAATTTTTATATGAAAAACTAGTTTTGCTCATATATCCTAAACTATGCGTCCTAGAGCGAAAATGAGCTTAATTCATGACCACCCCAAAAATTGAAAATTCCATAAAAAATTGAAATTTTTATATGAAAAACTTGTTTTGCTCATATCTCCTAAACTATGCGTCCTAGAGCGAAAAGGACTTTAATTCATGACCACCCCCAAAAAATCGAAAATTCCATCCAAATCCTCAAAAAATTAAATTTTTATATGAAAAACTTGTTTTGCTCATATCTCCCAAAATATGCGTCCTAGAGGGAAAAGGAGCTTAATTCATGACCACCCCCAAAAAATCGAAAATTCCATCCAAATCCTGAAATAATTAAAATTTGTATATGAAAAACTTATTTGGCTCATATCTCCTAAACTATGCGTTCTAGAGCGAAAATAAGCTTAATTCATGACCACCCAAAAAAATAGAAAATTCCGTCCAAATCCTGAGAAAATTAAAATTTTTATATGAAAAACTTGTTTTGCTCATATCTCCTAAACTATGTGTCCTAGAGCGAAAAGGAGCTTAAACTAAACTATGCGTCCTAGAGCGAAAAGGAGTTTAATTCATGACCACCCCCAAAAAAATCGAAAATTCCATCCAAATCCTCAAAAAAATTAAATTTTTATATGATAAACTAGTTTTGCTCATATCTCCTAAACTATGCGTCCTAGAGCGAAAATGAGCTTAATTCATGACCACCCCAAAAATTGAAAATTCCATAAAAAATTGAAATTTTTATATGAAAAACTTGTTTTGCTCATATCTCCTAAACTATGCGTCCTAGAGCGAAAAGGACTTTAATTCATGACCACCCCCAAAAATTGAAAATTCCATAAAAAATTAAAATTTTTATATGAAAAACTTGTTTTCCTCATATCTCCTAAACTATGCGTCCTAGAGCGAAAAGGAGCATAATTCATGACCACCCCCAAAAATTGAAAATTCCATAAAAAATTTAAATTTTTATATGAAAAACTTGTTTTGCTCATATCTCCTAAACTATGCGTGCTAGAGGGAAAAGGAGCTTAATTCATGACCACCCCAAAAAATTGAAAATTCCATCCAAATTCTGAAAAAATGGAAATTTTTATATGAAAAACTTGTTTTGCTCATATCTCCTAAACTATGCGTCCTAGAGGGAAAAGGAGCTTAATTCATGACCACCCCCAAAAAAATCGAAAATTCCTTCCAAATCCTCAAAAAAAATTAAATTTTTATATGAAAAACTTGTTTTGCTTATATCTCCTAAACTATGCGTCCTAGAGGGAAAAGGAGCTTAGTTCATGACCACCCCCAAAAAATCGAAAATTCCATCCAAATTCTGAAAAAATGGAAATTTTTATATGAAAAACTTGTTTTGCTCATATCTCCTAAACTATGCGTCCTAGAGGGAAAAGGAGCTTAATTCATGACCACCCCCAAAAAATCGAAAATTCCATCCAAATCTTGTGAAAATTGAAATTTTTATATAAAAAACTTGTTTTGCTCATATCTCCTAAACTATGCGTCCTAGAGGGAAAGGGAGCTTAATTCATGACCACCCCCAAAAAATTGAAAATTCCATCAAAATCCTGAAAAAATTGTTTTGCTCATATCTCCTAAACTATGCGTCCTAGAGCGAAAAGGAGCTTAATTCATGACTTACCCCAAAAAATTCCGTCCAAATCCTAAAAAAATTGAATAAATTTATATGAAAAACTTGTTTTGCTCATATCTCTTAAACTATGCGTCCTAGAGCGACAAAGAGCTTAATTCATGACCACCGCAAAAAAATCGAAAATTCCACCAAATCGTCAAAAAATTAAATTTTTATATGAAAAACTTGTTTTGCTCATATCTCCTAAACTATGCGTCCTAGAGGGAAAAGGAGCTTAATTCATGACCACACCCAAAAAATCGAAAATTCCATCCAAATCCTGAGAAAATTGAAATTTTTATATGAAAAACTTGTTTTGCTCATATCTCCTAAACTATGCGTCCTAGAGCGAAAAGGAGCTTAATTCATGACCACCCCCAAAAAATCGAAAATTCCATCCAAATCCTGAAATAATTAAAATTTTTATATGATAAACTTGTTTTGCTCATATCTCCTAAACTATGCGTCCTAGAGCGAAAAGGAGCTTAATTCATGACCACACCCAAAAAATCGAAAATTCCATCCAAATTCTGAAAAAATGGAAATTTTTATATGAAAAACTTGTTTTGCTCATATCTCCTAAACTATGTGTCCTAGAGGGAAAAGGAGCTTAATTCATGACCACCCCCAAAAAATCGAAAATTCCATCCAAATCCTGAAAAAATAAAAATTTTTATATGAAAAACTTGTTTTGCTCATATCTCCTAAACTATGCGTCCTAGGCGAAAAAGAGGTTAATTCATGACCACCCCCAAAAAATCGAAAAATCCATCCAAATTCTGAAAAAATGGAATTTTTTATATGAAAAACTTGTTTTGCTCATATCTCCTAAACTATGCGTCCTAGAGCGAAAAGGAGCTTAATTCATGACCACCCCCAAAAATCGAAAATTCCATCCAAATTCTGAGAAAATTGAAATTTTTATATGAAAAACTTGTTTTGCTCATATCTCCTAAACTATGCGTCCTAGAGCGAAAAGGAGCTTAATTCATGACCACCCCCAAAAAATCGAAAATTCCATCCAAATCCTCAAAAAAATTAAATTTTTATATGAAAAACTTGTTTTGCTCATATCTCCTAAACTATGCGTCCTTGAGAGAAAAGGAGCTTAATTCATGACCACACCCAAAAAATCGAAAATTCCATTCAAATTCTGAAAAAATGGAAATTTTTATATGAAAAACTTGTTTTGCTCATATCTCCTAAACTATGCGTGCTAGAGGGAAAAGGAGCTTAATTCATGACTTACCCCAAAAAATCAAAAATTCCGTCCAAATCCTGAGAAAATTGAAATTTTTATATGAAAAATTTGTTTTGCTCATATCTCCTAAACTATGCGTTCTACAGCGAAAAGGAGCTTAATTCATGACCACCCCCACAAAATCGAAAATTCCATCCAAATTCTGAAAAAATGGAAATTTTTATATGAAAAACTTGTTTTGCTCATATCTCCTAAACTATGCGTCCTAGAGCGAAAAGGAGCTTAATTCATGACCACCCCCAAAAAATCGAAAATTCCATCCAAATTCTGAAAAAATGGAAATTTTTATATGAAAAACTTGTTTTGCTCATATCTCCTAAACTATGCGTCCTAGAGCGAAAAGGAGCTTAATTCATAACCTACCCCAGAAATTGAAAATTCCCTCAAAATCCTGAAAAAATGGAAATTTTTATATGAAAAACTTGTTTTGCTCATATCTCCTAAACTATGCGTCCTAGAGCGAAAAGGAGCTTAATTCATGACCACCCCCACAAATTGAAAATTCCCCCAAAATCCTGTAAAAATTTAAATTTTTATATGAAAAACTTGTTTTGCTCATATCTCCTAAACTATGCGTCCTAGAGCGAAAAGGAGCTTAATTCATGACCACCCCCACAAAATCGAAAATTCCATCCAAATTCTGAAAAAATGGAATTTTTTATATGAAAAACTTGTTTTGCTCATATCTCCTAAACTATGCGTCCTAAAAAATCAAAAATTCCGTCCAAATCCTGAGAAAATTGAAATTTTTCTCCTAAACTATGCGTCCTAGGGCGAAAAGAAGCTTAATTCATGACCACCCCCCAAAAAGTGAAAAATCCATCCAAATCCTCAAAAAAATTAAATTTTTATATGAAAAACTTGTTTTGCTCATATCTCCTAAACTATGCGTCCTAGAGCGAAAAGGAGCTTAATTCATGACCACCCCCAAAAAATCGAAAATTCCATCCAAATTCTGAAAAAATGGAAATTTTTATATGAAAAACTTGTTTTGCTCATATCTCCTAAACTATGCGTCCTAGAGCGAAAAGGAGCTTAATTCATGACCACCCCCAAAAAATCGAAAATTCCATCCAAATTCTGAAAAAATGGAAATTTTTATATGAAAAACTTGTTTTGCTCATATCTCCTAAACTATGCGTCCTAGAGCAAAAAGGAGCTTAATTCATGACCACCCCCCAAAAATTGAAAATTCCATAAAAATCCTGAAAAAATTGAAATTTTTATATGAAAAACTTGTTTTGCCATATCTCCTAAACTATGCGCCCTAGAGCGAAAAGGAGCTTAATTCATGACCACCCCCCAAAAATTGAAAATTCCATCAAAGCCCTGAAAAAATTTAAATTTTTATATGAAAAACTTGTTTTGCTCATATCTCCTAAACTATGCGTTCTAGAGCGAAAAGGAGATTAATTCATGACCACCCCCCAAAAATTGAAAATTCCATCAAAGTCCTGAAAAAATTGAAATTTTTATATGAAAAACTTGTTTTGCTCATATCTCCTAAACTATGCGTCCTAGAGCGAAAAGGAGCTTAATTCATAACCACCCCCCAAAAATTGAAAATTCCATCCAAATCTTGAAAAAATTTAAATTTTTATATGAAAAACTTGTTTTGCTCATATCTCCTAAACTATGCGTCCTAGAGCGAAAAGGAGCTTAATTCATTACCACCCCCAAAAAATCGAAAATTCTCTCAAAATCCTGCAAAAATTGAAATTTTTATATGAAAAACTTGTTTTGCTCATATCTCCTAAACTATGCGTCCTAGAGCGAAAAGGAGCTTAATTCATGACCACCCCCAAAAAATCGAAAATTCTCTCAAAATCCTGCAAAAATTGAAATTTTTATATGAAAAACTTGTTTTGCTCATATCTCCTAAACTATGCGTCCTAGAGCGAAAAGGAGCTTAATTCATGACCACCCCCCCCCAAAAAATTGAAAATTCCTTCCAAATCTTGAAAAAATGTAA
Organism: Haematobia irritans; assembly: GCF_050003625.1. Classification (NCBI taxonomy): domain Eukaryota; kingdom Metazoa; phylum Arthropoda; class Insecta; order Diptera; family Muscidae; genus Haematobia; species Haematobia irritans. The sequence goes on along the minus strand of NC_134399.1, from coordinate 121,140,467 downwards.
ATTTTTATATGAAAAACTTGTTTTGCTCATATCTCCTAAACTATGCGTCCTAGAGCGAAAAGGAGCTTAATTCATGACCACCCCCAAAAAATCGAAAATTCCCTCAAAATCATGCAAAAATTGAAATTTTTATATGAAAAACTTGTTTTGCTCATATCTCCTAAACTATGCGTCTTAGAGCGAAAAGGAGCTTAATTCATGACCACCCCAAAAAAATCGAAAATTCTATCCTAGAGCGAAAAGGAGCTTAATTCATGACCACCCCCAAAAAATCGAAAATTCCATCCAAATTCTGAAAAAATGGAAATTTTTATATGAAAAACTTGTATTGCTCATATCTCCTAAACTATGCGTCCTAGAGCGAAAAGGAGCTTAATTCATGACCACCCCCAAAAAATCGAAAATTCCATCCAAATTCTGAAAAATGGAAATTTTTATATGAAAAACTTGTTTTGCTCATATCTCCTAAACTTTGCGTCCTAGAGTGAAAAGGAGCTTAATTCATGACCACCCCCAAAAAATCGAAAATTCCATCCAAATCTTAAAAAAATTTAAATTTTTATATGAAAAACTTGTTTTGCTCATATCTCCTAAACTATGATTCCTAGAGCGAAAAGGAGCTTAATTCCTGACCACCCCCCAAAAATTGAAAATTCCATCCAAATCTTGAAAAAATTTAAATTTTTATATGAAAAACTTGTTTTGCTCATATCTCCTAAACTATGATTCCTAGAGCGAAAAGGAGCTTAATTCATGACCACCCCCAAAAAATTGAAAATTCCATCAAAATCCTGAAAAAATTGAAATTTTTATATGAAAAACTTGTTTTGCTCATATCTCCTAAACTATGCGTCCTAGAGCGAAAAGGAGCTTAATTCATGACCACCCCCAAAAAATGGAAAATTCCATCCAAATTCTGAAAAAATGGAAATTTTTATATGAAAAACTTGTTTTGCTCATATCTCCTAAACTATGCGTCCTAGAGCGAAAAGGAGCTTAATTCATGACCACCCCCAAAAAATTGAAAATTCCATCAAAATTCTAAAAAAATTGAATTTTTTATATGAAAAACTTGTTTTGCTCATATCTCCTAAACTATGCGTCCTAAAGCGAAAAGGAGCTTAATTCATGACCACCCCCAAAAAATCGAAAATTCTCTCAAAATCCTGCAAAAATTGAAATTTTGATATGAAAAACTTTATTTGCTCATATCTCCTAAACTATGCGTCCTAGAGCGAAAAGGAGCTTAATTCATGACCACCCCCCCCAAAAATTGAAAATTCCATCAAAGTCCTGAAGAAAATGAAATTTTTATATGAAAAACTTGTTTTGCTCATATCTCCTAAACTATGCGTCCTAGAACGAAAAGGAGCTTAATTCATGACCACCCCCAAAAAATCGAAAATTCCCTCAAAATCCTGCAAAAATTGAAATTTTTATATGAAAAACTTGTTTTGCTCATATCTCCTAAACTATGCGTGCTAGAGCGAAAAGGAGCTGAATTCATGACCACCCCCAAAAAATCGAAAATTCCCTCAAAATTCTGAAAAAATGGAAATTTTTAGATGAAAAACTTGTTTTGCTCATATCTCCTAAACAATGCGTCCTGGAGCAAAGAGGAGCTTAATTCATGACCACCCCCCCCCCCCCCAAAAATTGAAAATTCCATCAAAGTCCTGAAGAAAATGAAATTTTTATATGAAAAACTTGTTTTGCTCATATCTCCTAAACTATGCGTCCTAGAGCGAAAAGGAGCTTAATTCATGACCACCCCCAAAAAATGGAAAATTCCATCCAAATTCTAAAAAATGGAAATTTTTATATGAAAAACTTGTTTTGCTCATATCTCCTAAACTATGCGTCCTAGAGCGAAAAGGAGCTTAATTCATGACCACCCCCAAAAAATTGAAAATTCCATCAAAATTCTAAAAAAAATGAATTTTTTATATGAAAAACTTGTTTTGCTCATATCTCCTAAACTATGCGTCCTAGAGCGAAAAGGAGCTTAATTCATGACCACCCCCAAAAAATCGAAAATTCTCTCAAAATCCTGCAAAAATTGAAATTTTGATATGAAAAACTTTATTTGCTCATATCTCCTAAACTATGCGTCCTAAAGCGAAAAGGAGCTTAATTCATGACCACCCTCAAAAAATCGAAAATTCCTTCAAAATCCTGAAAAAATTGAAATTTTTATATGAAAAATTTGTTTTGCTCATATCTCCTAAACTATGCGTCCTAGAGCGAAAAGGAGCTTAATTCATGACCACCCCCAAAAAATCGAAAATTCCATCCAAATTCTGAAAAAATTGAAATTTTTATATGAAAAACTTGTTTTGCTCATATCTCCTACACTATGCGTCCTAGAGCGAAAAGGAGCTTAATTCATGACCACCCCCAAAAAATCGAAAATTCTCTCAAAATCCTGCAAAAATTGAAATTTTTATATGAAAAACTTGTTTTGCTCATATCTCCTAAACTATGCGTCCTAGAGCGAAAAGGAGCTTAATTCATGACCACCCCAAAAAAATCGAAAATTCTCTCAAAATCCTGCAAAAATTGAAATTTTTATATGAAAAACTTGTTTTGCTCATATCTCCTAAACTATGCGTCCTAAAGCGAAAAGGAGCTTAATTCATGACCACCCTCAAAAAATCGAAAATTCCTTCAAAATCCTGAAAAAATTGAAATTTTTATATGAAAAACTTGTTTTGCTCATATCTCCTAAACTATGCGTCCTAGAGCGAAAAGGAGCTTAATTCATGACCACCCCCAAAAAATCGAAAATTCCATCCAAATTCTGAAAAAATGGAAATTTTTATATGAAAAATTTGTTTTGCTCATATCTCCTAAACTATGCGTCCTAGAGCGAAAAGGAGCTTAATTCATGACCACCCCCAAAAAATCGAAAATTCTCTCAAAATCCTGCAAAAATTGAAATTTTTATATGAAAAACTTTATTTGCTCATATCTCCTAAACTATGCGTCCTAAAGCGAAAATTAGCTTAATTCATGACCACCCTCAAAAAATCGAAAATTCCTTCAAAATCCTGAAAAAATTGAAATTTTTATATGAAAAATTTGTTTTGCTCATATCTCCTAAACTATGCGTCCTAGAGCGAAAAGGCGCTTAATTCATGACCACCCCCAAAAAATCGAAAATTCTCTCAAAATCCTGCAAAAATTGAAATTTTTATATGAAAAACTTGTTTTGCTCATATCTCCTAAACTATGCGTCCTAGAGCGAAAAGGAGCTTAATTCATGACCACCCCCAAAAAATCGAAAATTCTCTCAAAATCCTGCAAAAATTGAAATTTTTATATGAAAAACTTGTTTTGCTCATATCTCCTAAACTATGCGTCCTAAAGCGAAAAGGAGCTTAATTCATGACCACCCTCAAAAAATCGAAAATTCCTTCAAAATCCTGAAAAAATTGAAATTTTTATATGAAAAACTTGTTTTGCTCATATCTCCTAAACTATGCGTCCTAGAGCGAAAAGGAGCTTAATTCATGACCACCCCCAAAAAATCGAAAATTCCATCCAAATTCTGAAAAAATGGAAATTTTTATATGAAAAATTTGTTTTGCTCATATCTCCTAAACTATGCGTCCTAGAGCGAAAAGGAGCTTAATTCATGACCACCCCCAAAAAATCGAAAATTCCATCCAAATTCTGAAAAAATGGAAATTTTTATATGAAAAACTTGTTTTGCTCATATATCCTAAACTATGCGTCCTAGAGCGAAAAGGAGGTTAATTCATGACCACCCCCCAAAAATTGAAAATTCCCTCAAAATCCTGAAAAAAATTAAATTTTTGTATGAAAAACTTGTTTTGCTCATATCTCCTAAACTATGATTCCTAGAGCGAAAAGGAGCTTAATTCATGACCACCCCCCAAAAATTGAAAATTCCATCCAAATCTTGAAAAAATTTAAATTTTTATATGAAAAACTTGTATTGCTCATATCTCCTAAACTATGCGTCCTAGAGCGAAAAGGAGCTTAATTCATGACCACCCCCAAAAAATCGAAAATTCCATCCAAATTCTGAAAAAATGGAAATTTTTAGATGAAAAACTTGTTTTGCTCATATCTCCTAAACAATGCGTCCTAGAGCGAAGAGGAGCTTAATTCATGACCACCTCCAAAAAATCGAAAATTCCATCCAAATTCTGAAAAAATGGAAATTTTTATATGAAAAACTTGTTTTGCTCATATCTCCTAAACTATGCGTCCTAGAGCGAAGAGGAGCTTAATTCATGACCACCCCCAAAAAATCGAAAATTCCTTCCAAATCTTGAAAAAAATTTGAATTTTAATATGAAAAATTTGTTTTGCTCATATCTCCTAAACTATGCGTCATAGAGCGAAAAGGAGCTTAATTCATGACCACCCTCAAAAAATCGAAAATTCCTTCAAAATCCTGAAAAAATTTAAAAGGAGGTTAATTCATGACCACCCCCCAAAAATTGAAAATTCCATCAAAGTCCTGAAAAAATTTAAATTTTTATATGAAAAACTTGTTTTGCTCATATCTCTAAACTATGCGTCCTAGACCGAAAAGGAGCTTAATTCATGACCACCCCCAAAAAATCGAAAATTCCCTCAAAATCCTGCAAAAATTGAAATTTTTATATGAAAAACTTGTTTTGCTCATATCTCCTAAACTATGCGTGCTAGAGCGAAAAGGAGCTGAATTCATGACCACCCCCAAAAAATCGAAAATTCCCTCAAAATCCTGCAAAAATTGAAATTTTTAGATGAAAAACTTGTTTTGCTCATATCTCCTAAACAATGCGTCCTAGAGCGAAGAGGAGCTTAATTCATGACCACCCCCCCAAAAATTGAAAATTCCATCAAAGTCCTGAAGAAAATGAAATTTTTATATGAAAAACTTGTTTTGCTCATATGTCCTAAACTATGCGTCCTAGAGCGAAAAGGAGCTTAATTCATGACCACCCCCAAAAAATGGAAAATTCTATCCAAATTCTGAAAAAATGGAAATTTTTATATGAAAAACTTGTTTTGCTCATATCTCCTAAACTATGCGTCCTAGAGCGAAAAGGAGCTTAATTCATGACCACCCCCAAAAAATTGAAAGTTCCATCAAAATTCTAAAAAAATTGAATTTTTTATATGAAAAACTTGTTTTGCTCATATCTCCTAAACTATGCGTCCTAGAGCGAAAAGGAGCTTAATTCATGACCACCCCCAAAAAATCGAAAATTCTCTCAAAATCCTGCAAAAATTGAAATTTTTATATGAAAAACTTTATTTGCTCATATCTCCTAAACTATGCGTCCTAAAGCGAAAAGGAGCTTAATTCATGACCACCCTCAAAAAATCGAAAATTCCTTCAAAATCCTGAAAAAATTGAAATTTTTATATGAAAAATTTGTTTTGCTCATATCTCCTAAACTATGCGTCCTAGAGCGAAAAGGAGCTTAATTCATGACCACCCCCAAAAAATGGAAAATTCTATCCAAATTCTGAAAAAATGGAAATTTTTATATGAAAAGCTTGTTTTGCTCATATCTCCTAAACTATGCGTCCTAGAGCGAAAAGGAGCTTAATTCATGACCACCCCCAAAAAATTGAAAGTTCCATCAAAATTCTAAAAAAATTGAATTTTTTATATGAAAAACTTGTTTTGCTCATATCTCCTAAACTATGCGTCCTAGAGCGAAAAGGAGCTTAATTCATGACCACCCCCAAAAAATCGAAAATTCTCTCAAAATCCTGCAAAAATTGAAATTTTTATATGAAAAACTTTATTTGCTCATATCTCCTAAACTATGCGTCCTAAAGCGAAAAGGAGCTTAATTCATGACCACCCTCAAAAAATCGAAAATTCCTTCAAAATCCTGAAAAAATTGAAATTTTTATATGAAAAATTTGTTTTGCTCATATCTCCTAAACTATGCGTCCTAGAGCGAAAAGGAGCTTAATTCATGACCACCCCCAAAAAAATCGAAAATTCCATCAAAGTCCTGAAAAAATTTAAATTTTTATATGAAAAACTTGTTTTGCTCATATCTCCTAAACTATGCGTCCTAAAGCGAAAAGGAGCTTAATTCATGACCACCCTCAAAAAATCGAAAATTCCTTCAAAATCCTGAAAAAATTGAAATTTTTATATGAAAAACTTGTTTTGCTCATATCTCCTAAACTATGCGCTCTAGAGCGAAAAGGAGCTTAATTCATGACCACCCCCAAAAAAATCGAAAATTCCATCAAAATCCTGAAAAAATTGAAATTTTTATATGAAAAACTTGTTTTGCTCATCTCCTAAACTATGCGCTCTAGAGCGAAAAGGAGCTTAATTCATGACCACCCCCAAAAAAATCGAAAATTCCATCAAAGTCCTGAAAAAATTTAAATTTTTATAAGAAAAACTTGTTTTGCTCATATCTCCTAAACTATGCGTCCTAAAGCGAAAAGGAGCTTAATTCATGACCACCCTCAAAAAATCGAAAATTCCTTCAAAATCCTGAAAAAATTGAAATTTTTATATGAAAAACTTGTTTTGCTCATATCTCCTAAACTATGCGCTCTAGAGCGAAAAGGAGCTTAATTCATGACCACCCCCAAAAAAATCGAAAATTCCATCAAAGTCCTGAAAAAATTGAAATTTTTATATGAAAAACTTGTTGTGCTCATATCTCCTAAACTATGCGTCCTAGAGCGAAAAGGAGCTTAATTCATGACCACCCCCAAAAAAATCTAAAATTCCATCCAAATTCTGAAAAAATGGAAATTTTTATATGAAAAACTTGTTTTGCTCATATCTCCTAAACTATGCGTCCTAAAGCGAAAAGGAGCTTAATTCATGACCACCCTCAAAAAATCGAAAATTCCTTCAAAATCCTGAAAAAATTGAAATTTTTATATGAAAAACTTGTTTTGCTCATATCTCCTAAACTATGCGTCCTAAAGCGAAAAGGAGCTTAATTCATGACCACCCTCAAAAAATCGAAAATTCCTTCAAAATCCTGAAAAAATTGAAATTTTTATATGAAAAACTTGTTTTGCTCATATCTCCTAAACTATGCGCTCTAGAGCGAAAAGGAGCTTAATTCATGACCACCCCCAAAAAAATCGAAAATTCCATCAAAGTCCTGAAAAAATTTAAATTTTTATATGAAAAACTTGTTTTGCTCATATCTCCTAAACTATGCGTCCTAGAGCGAAAAGGAGCTTAATTCATTACCACCCCCAAAAAATCGAAAATTCTCTCAAAATCCTGCAAAAATTGAAATTTTTATATGAAAAACTTGTTTTGCTCATATCTCCTAAACTATGCGTCCTAGAGCGAAAAGGAGCTTAATTCATAACCACCCCCCAAAAATTGAAAATTCCATCCAAATCTTGAAAAAATTTAAATTTTTATATGAAAAACTTGTATTGCTCATATCCCCTAAACTATGCGTCCTAGAGCGAAAAGGAGCTTAATTCATGACCACCCCAAAAAAATGGAAATTTTTATATGAAAAACTTGTTTTGCTCATATCTCCTAAACTATGCGTCCTAGAGCGAAAAGGAGCTTAATTCATGACCACCCCCAAAAAATCGAAAATTCCATCCAATTCTGAAAAAATGGAAATTTTTATATGAAAAACTTGTTTTGCTCATATCTCCTATACTATGCGTCCTAGAGCGAAAAGGAGCTTAATTCATGACCACCCCCAAAAAATCGAAAATTCCATCCAAATTCTGAAAAAATGGAAATTTTTATATGAAAAACTTGTTTTGCTCATATCTCCTAAACTATGCGTCCTAGAGCGAAAAGGAGCTTAATTCATGACCACCCCCAAAAAATCGAAAATTCTCTCAAAATCCTGCAAAAATTGAAATTTTTATATGAAAAACTTGTTTTGCTCATATCTCCTAAACTATGCGTCCTAGAGCGAAAAGGAGCTTAGTTCATGACCACCCCCAAAAAATCGAAAATTCCATCCAAATTCTGAAAAAATGGAAATTTTTATATGAAAAACTTGTTTTGCTCATATCTCCTAAACTATGTGTCCTAGAGCGAAAAGGAGGTTAATTCATGACCACCCCCCAAAAATTGAAAATTCCCTCAAAATCCTGAAAAAATTTAAATTTTTGTATGAAAAACTTGTTTTGCTCATATCTCCTAAACTATGCGTCCTAGAGCGAAAAGGAGCTTAATTCATGACCACCCCCAAAAAATCGAAAATTCCATCCAAATTCTGAAAAAATGGAAATTTTTAGATGAAAAACTTGTTTTGCTCATATCTCTTAAACAATGCGTCCTAGAGCGAAGAGGAGCTTAATTCATGACCACCTCCAAAAAATCGAAAATTCCATCCAAATTCTGAAAAAATGGAAATTTTTATATGAAAAACTTGTTTTGCTCATATCTCCTAAACTATGCGTCCTAGAGCGAAAAGGAGCTTAATTCATGACCACCCCCAAAAAATCGAAAATTCCATCCAAATTCTGAAAAAATGGAAATTTTTATATGAAAAACTTGTTTTGCTCATATCTCCTAAACTATGCGTCCTAGAGCGAAAAGGAGCTTAATTCATGACCACCCCCAAAAAATCGAAAATTCCTTCCAAATCTTGAAAAAAATTTAAATTTTAATATGAAAAACTTGTTTTGCTCATATCTCCTAAACTATGCGTCCTAGAGCGAAAAGGAGCTTAATTCATGACCACCCTCAAAAAATCGAAAATTCCTTCAAAATCCTGAAAAAATTGAAAAGGAGGTTAATTCATGACCACCCCCCAAAAATTGAAAATTCCATCAAAGTCCTGAAAAAATTTAAATTTTTATATGAAAAACTTGTTTTGCTCATATCTCCTAAACTATGCGTCCTAGAGCGAAAAGGAGCTTAAGTCATGACCACCCCCAAAAAATCGAAAATTCTCTCAAAATCCTGCAAAAATTGAAATTTTTATATGAAAAACTTGTTTTGCTCATATCTCCTAAACTATGCGTCCTAGAGCGAAAAGGAGCTTAATTCATAACCACCCCCAAAAATTGAAAATTCCCTCAAAATCCAGAAAAAATTTAAATTTTTGTATGAAAAACTTGTTTTGCTCATATCTCCTAAACTATGATTCCTAGAGCGAAAAGGAGCTTAATTCATGACCACCCCCCAAAAATTGAAAATTCCATCCAAATCTTGAAAAAATTTAAATTTTTATATGAAAAACTTGTATTGCTCATATCTCCTAAACTATGCGTCCTAGAGCGAAATGGAGCTTAATTCATGACCACCCCCAAAAAATCGAAAATTCCATTCAAATTCTGAAAAAATGGAAATTTTTAGATGAAAAACTTGTTTTGCTCATATCTCCTAAACAATGCGTCCTAGAGCGAAGAGTAGCTTAATTCATGACCACCTCCAAAAAATCGAAAATTCCATCCAAATTCTGAAAAAATGGAAATTTTTATATGAAAAACTTGTTTTGCTCATATCTCCTAAACTATGCGTCCTAGAGCGAAAAGGAGCTTAATTCATGACCACCCCCAAAAAATCGAAAATTCCATCCAATTCTGAAAAAATGGAAATTTTTATATGAAAAACTTGTTTTGCTCATATCTCCTAAACTATGCGTCCTAGAGCGAAAAGGAGCTTAATTCATGACCACCCCCAAAAAATCGAAAATTCCATCCAAATTCTGAAAAAATGCAAATTTTTATATGAAAAACTTGTTTTGCTCATATCTCCTAAACTATGCGTCCTAGAGCGAAAAGGAGCTTAATTCATGACCACCCCCAAAAAATCGAAAATTCCTTCCAAATCTTGAAAAAAATTTAAATTTTAATATGAAAAACTTGTTTTGCTCATATCTCCTAAACTATGCGTCCTAGAGCGAAAAGGAGCTTAATTCATGACCACCCTCAAAAAATCGAAAATTCCTTCAAAATCCTGAAAAAATTGAAATTTTTATATGGAAAACTTGTTTTGCTCATATCTCCTAGGGCGAAAATGAGCTTAATTCATGACCACCCCCAAAAAATCGAAAATTCCATCCAAATTCTGAAAAAATGGAAATTTTTATATGAAAAACTTGTTTTGCTCATATCTCCTAAACTATGCGTCCTAGAGCGAAAAGGAGCTTAATTCATGACCACCCCCAAAAAATCGAAAATTCCATCCAAATTCTGAAAAAATGGAAATTTTTATATGAAAAACTTGTTTTGCTCATATCTCCTAAACTATGCGTCCTAGAGCGAAAAGGAGCTTAATTCATGACCACCCCCAAAAAATCGAAAATTCTCTCAAAATCCTGCAAAAATTGAAATTTTTATATGAAAAACTTGTTTTGCTCATATCTCCTAAACTATGCGTCCTAGAGCGAAAAGGAGCTTAATTCATAACCACCCCCAAAAATTAAAAATTCCCTCAAAATCATGAAAAAATTTAAATTTTTGTATGAAAAACTTGTTTTGCTCATATCTCCTAAACTATGCGTCCTAGAGCGAAAAGGAGCTTAATTCATGACCACCCCCAAAAAATCGAAAATTCCATCCAAATTCTGAAAAAATGGAAATTTTTAGATGAAAAACTTGTTTTGCTCATATCTCCTAAACAATGCGTCCTAGAGCGAAAAGGAGCTTAATTCATGCCCACCTCCAAAAAATCGAAAATTCCATCCAAATTCTGAAAAAATTGAAATTTTTATATGAAAAACTTGTTTTGCTCATATCTCCTAAACTATGCGTCCTAGAGCGAAAAGGAGCTTAATTCATGACCACCCTCAAAAAATCGAAAATTCTCTCAAAATCCTGCAAAAATTGAAATTTTTATATGAAAAACTTGTTTTGCTCATATCTCCTAAACTATGCGTCCTAGAGCGAAAAGGAGCTTAATTCATAACCACCCCCAAAAATTAAAAATTCCCTCAAAATCCTGAAAAAATTTAAATTTTTGTATGAAAAACTTGTTTTGCTCATATCTCCTAAACTATGATTCCTAGAGCGAAAAGGAGCTTAATTCATGACCACCCCCAAAAAATCGAAAATTCCATCCAAATTCTGAAAAAATGGAAATTTTTAGATGAAAAACTTGTTTTGCTCATATCTCCTAAACAATGCGTCCTAGAGCGAAAAGGAGCTTAATTCATGCCCACCTCCAAAAAATCGAAAATTCCATCCAAATTCTGAAAAAATTGAAATTTTTATATGAAAAACTTGTTTTGCTCATATCTCCTAAACTATGCGTCCTACAGCGAAAAGGAGCTTAATTCATAACCACCCCCAAAAATTAAAAATTCCCTCAAAATCCTGAAAAAATTTAAATTTTTGTATGAAAAACTTGTTTTGCTCATATCTCCTAAACTATGATTCCTAGAGCGAAAAGGAGCTTAATTCATGACCACCCCCCAAAAATTGAAAATTCCATCCAAATCTTGAAAAAATTTAAATTTTTATATGAAAAACTTGTATTGCTCATATCTCCTAAACTATGCGTCCTAGAGCGAAATGGAGCTTAATTCATGCCCACCTCCAAAAAATCGAAAATTCCATCCAAATTCTGAAAAAATGGAAATTTTTATATGAAAAACTTGTTTTGCTCATATCTCCTAAACTATGCGTCCTAGAGCGAAAAGGAGCTTAATTCATGACCACCCCTAAAAAATCGAAAATTCCATCCAAATTCTGAAAAAATTGAAATTTTTATATGAAAAACTTGTTTTGCTCATATCTCCTAAACTATGCGTCCTAGAGCGAAAAGGAGCTTAATTCATGCCCACCTCCAAAAAATCGAAAATTCCATCCAAATTCTGAAAAAATGGAAATTTTTATATGAAAAACTTGTTTTGCTCATATCTCCTAAACTATGCGTCCTAGAGCAAAAAGGAGCTTAATTCATGACCACCCCCCAAAAATCGAAAATTCCATCCAAATTCTGAAAAAATTGAAATTTTTATATGAAAAACTTGTTTTGCTCATATCTCCTAAACTATGCGTCCTAGAGCGCAATGGAGCTTAATTCATGACCACCCCCAAAAAATCGAAAATTCTCTCAAAATCCTGCAAAAATTGAAATTTTTATATGAAAGACTTGTTTTGCTCATATCTCCTAAACTATGCGTCCTAGAGCGAAAAGGAGCTTAATTCATGACCACCCCCCCAAAAATTGAAAATTCCTTCCAAATCTTGAAAAAATGTAAATTTTTATATGAAAAACTTGTTTTGCTCATATCTCCTAAACTATGCGTCCTAGAGCGAAAAGGAGCTTAATTCATGACCACCTCCAAAAAATCGAAAATTCCATCAAAGTCCTGAAAAAATTTAAATTTTTATATGAAAAACTTGTTTTGCTCATATCTCCTAAAATATGCGTCCTAAAGCGAAAAGGAGCTTAATTCATGACCATCCTCAAAAAATCGAAAATTCCTTCAAAATCCTGAAAAAATTGAAATTTTTATATGAAAAACTTGTTTTGCTCATATCTCCTAAACTATGCGTCCTAAAGCGAAAAGGAGCTTAATTCATGACCACCCTCAAAAAATCGAAAATTCCTTCAAAATCCCGAAAAAATTGAAATTTTTATATGAAAAACTTGTTTTGCTCATATCTCCTAAACTATGCGTCCTAGAGCGAAAAGGAGCTTAATTCATGACCACCCTCAAAAAATCGAAAATTCCATCCAAATTCTGAAAAAATTGAAAATTTTATATGAAAAACTTGTTTTGCTCATATCTCCTAAACTATGCGTCCTAGAGCGAAAAGGAGCTTAATTCATGACCACCCCCAAAAAATCGAAAATTCCATCAAAGTCCTGAAAAAATTTAAATTTTTATATGAAAAACTTGTTTTGCTCATATCTCCTAGAGCGAAAATGAGCTTAATTCATGACCACCCCCAAAAAATCGAAAATTCCATCCAAATTCTGAAAAAATTGAAATTTTTATATGAAAAACTTGTTTTGCTCATATCTCCTAAACTATGCGTCCTAGAGCGAAAAGGAGCCTAATTCATGACCACCCCCAAAAAATCGAAAATTCCATCCAAATTCTGAAAAAATGGAAATTTTTATATGAAAAACTTGTTTTGTTCATATCTCCTAAACTATGCGTCCTAGAGCGCAATGGAGCTTAATTCATGACCACCCCCAAAAAATCGAAAATTCTCTCAAAATCCTGCAAAAATTGAAATTTTTATATGAAAGACTTGTTTTGCTCATATCTTCTAAACTATGCGTCCTAGAGCGAAAAGGAGCTTAATTCATGACCACCCCCCCAAAAATTGAAAATTCCTTCCAAATCTTGAAAAAATGTAAATTTTTATATGAAAAACTTGTTTTGCTCATATCTCCTAGAGCGAAAAGGAGCTTAATTCATGACCACCTCCAAAAAATCGAAAATTCCATCAAAGTCCTGAAAAAATTTAAATTTTTATATGAAAAACTTGTTTTGCTCATATCTCCTAAAATATGCGTCCTAAAGCGAAAAGGAGCTTAATTCATGACCATCCTCAAAAAATCGAAAATTCCTTCAAAATCCTGAAAAAATTGAAATTTTTATATGAAAAACTTGTTTTGCTCATATCTCCTAAACTATGCGTCCTAGAGCGAAAAGGAGCTTAATTCATGACCACCCCCCAAAAATTGAAAATTCCATCAAAATTCTGAAAAAATGGAAATTTGTATATGAAAAACTTGTATTGCTCATATCTCCTAAACTATGCGTCCTAGAGCGAAAAGGAGCTTAATTCATGACCACCCCCCAAAAATTGAAAATTCCATCAAAGTCCTGAAAAAATTTAAATTTTTATATGAAAAACTTGTTTTGCTCATATCTCCTAAACTATGCGTCCTAAAGCGAAAAGGAGCTTAATTCATGACCACCCTCAAAAAATCGAAAATTCCTTCAAAATTCTGAAAAAATGGAAATTTGTATATGAAAAACTTGTATTGCTCATATCTCCTAAACTATACGTCCTACAGCGAAAAGGAGCTTAATTCATGACCACCCCCCAAAAATTGAAAATTCCATCAAAGTCCTGAAAAAATTGAAATTTTTATATGAAAGACTTGTTTTGCTCATATCTTCTAAACTATGCGTCCTAGAGCGAAAAGGAGCTTAATTCATGACCACCCCCCCAAAAATTGAAAATTCCTTCCAAATCTTGAAAAAATGTAAATTTTTATATGAAAAACTTGTTTTGCTCATATCTCCTAAACTATGCGTCCTAGAGCGAAAAGGAGCTTAATTCATGACCACCTCCAAAAAATCGAAAATTCCATCAAAGTCCTGAAAAAATTTAAATTTTTATATGAAAAACTTGTTTTGCTCATATCTCCTAAACTATGCGTCCTAGAGCGAAAAGGAGCTTAATTCATGCCCACCTCCAAAAAATCGAAAATTCCATCCAAATTCTGAAAAAATGGAAATTTTTATATGAAAAACTTGTTTTGCTCATATCTCCTAAACTATGCGTCCTAGAGCAAAAAGGAGCTTAATTCATGACCACCCCCCAAAAATCGAAAATTCTTCCAAATTCTGAAAAAATTGAAATTTTTATATGAAAAACTTGTTTTGCTCATATCTCCTAAACTATGCGTCCTAGAGCGCAATGGAGCTTAATTCATGACCACCCCCAAAAAATCGAAAATTCTCTCAAAATCCTGCAAAAATTGAAATTTTTATATGAAAGACTTGTTTTGCTCATATCTCCTAAAATATGCGTCCTAAAGCGAAAAGGAGCTTAATTCATGACCATCCTCAAAAAATCGAAAATTCCTTCAAAATCCTGAAAAAATTGAAATTTTTATATGAAAAACTTGTTTTGCTCATATCTCCTAAACTATGCGTCCTAGAGCGAAAAGGAGCTTAATTCATGACCACCCCCCAAAAATTGAAAATTCCATCAAAATTCTGAAAAAATGGAAATTTGTATATGAAAAACTTGTATTGCTCATATCTCCTAAACTATGCGTCCTAGAGCGAAAAGGAGCTTAATTCATGACCACCCCCCAAAAATTGAAAATTCCATCAAAGTCCTGAAAAAATTTAAATTTTTATATGAAAAACTTGTTTTGCTCATATCTCCTAAACTATGCGTCCTAAAGCGAAAAGGAGCTTAATTCATGACCACCCTCAAAAAATCGAAAATTCCTTCAAAATTCTGAAAAAATGGAAATTTGTATATGAAAAACTTGTATTGCTCATATCTCCTAAACTATACGTCCTACAGCGAAAAGGAGCTTAATTCATGACCACCCCCCAAAAATTGAAAATTCCATCAAAGTCCTGAAAAAATTGAAATTTTTATATGAAAGACTTGTTTTGCTCATATCTTCTAAACTATGCGTCCTAGAGCGAAAAGGAGCTTAATTCATGACCACCCCCCCAAAAATTGAAAATTCCTTCCAAATCTTGAAAAAATGTAAATTTTTATATGAAAAACTTGTTTTGCTCATATCTCCTAAACTATGCGTCCTAGAGCGAAAAGGAGCTTAATTCATGACCACCTCCAAAAAATCGAAAATTCCATCAAAGTCCTGAAAAAATTTAAATTTTTATATGAAAAACTTGTTTTGCTCATATCTCCTAAACTATGCGTCCTAGAGCGAAAAGGAGCTTAATTCATGCCCACCTCCAAAAAATCGAAAATTCCATCCAAATTCTGAAAAAATGGAAATTTTTATATGAAAAACTTGTTTTGCTCATATCTCCTAAACTATGCGTCCTAGAGCAAAAAGGAGCTTAATTCATGACCACCCCCCAAAAATCGAAAATTCTTCCAAATTCTGAAAAAATTGAAATTTTTATATGAAAAACTTGTTTTGCTCATATCTCCTAAACTATGCGTCCTAGAGCGCAATGGAGCTTAATTCATGACCACCCCCAAAAAATCGAAAATTCTCTCAAAATCCTGCAAAAATTGAAATTTTTATATGAAAGACTTGTTTTGCTCATATCTCCTAAAATATGCGTCCTAAAGCGAAAAGGAGCTTAATTCATGACCATCCTCAAAAAATCGAAAATTCCTTCAAAATCCTGAAAAAATTGAAATTTTTATATGAAAAACTTGTTTTGCTCATATCTCCTAAACTATGCGTCCTAAAGCGAAAAGGAGCTTAATTCATGACCACCCTCAAAAAATCGAAAATTCCTTCAAAATCCCGAAAAAATTGAAATTTTTATATGAAAAACTTGTTTTGCTCATATCTCCTAAACTATGCGTCCTAGAGCGAAAAGGAGCTTAATTCATGACCACCCTCAAAAAATCGAAAATTCCATCCAAATTCTGAAAAAATTGAAAATTTTATATGAAAAACTTGTTTTGCTCATATCTCCTAAACTATGCGTCCTAGAGCGAAAAGGAGCTTAATTCATGACCATCCTCAAAAAATCGAAAATTCCTTCAAAATCCTGAAAAAATTGAAATTTTTATATGAAAAACTTGTTTTGCTCATATCTCCTAAACTATGCGTCCTAAAGCGAAAAGGAGCTTAATTCATGACCACCCTCAAAAAATCGAAAATTCCTTCAAAATCCCGAAAAAATTGAAATTTTTATATGAAAAACTTGTTTTGCTCATATCTCCTAAACTATGCGTCCTAGAGCGAAAAGGAGCTTAATTCATGACCACCCTCAAAAAATCGAAAATTCCATCCAAATTCTGAAAAAATTGAAAATTTTATATGAAAAACTTGTTTTGCTCATATCTCCTAAACTATGCGTCCTAGAGCGAAAAGGAGCTTAATTCATGACCACCCCCAAAAAATCGAAAATTCCATCAAAGTCCTGAAAAAATTTAAATTTTTATATGAAAAACTTGTTTTGCTCATATCTCCTAGAGCGAAAATGAGCTTAATTCATGACCACCCCCAAAAAATCGAAAATTCCATCCAAATTCTGAAAAAATTGAAATTTTTATATGAAAAACTTGTTTTGCTCATATCTCCTAAACTATGCGTCCTAAAGCGAAAAGGAGCTTAATTCATGACCACCCTCAAAAAATCGAAAATTCCTTCAAAATCCCGAAAAAATTGAAATTTTTATATGAAAAACTTGTTTTGCTCATATCTCCTAAACTATGCGTCCTAGAGCAAAAAGGAGCTTAATTCATGACCACCCCCCAAAAATCGAAAATTCCATCCAAATTCTGAAAAAATTGAAATTTTTATATGAAAAACTTGTTTTGCTCATATCTCCTAAACTATGCGTCCTAGAGCGCAATGGAGCTTAATTCATGACCACCCCCAAAAAATCGAAAATTCTCTCAAAATCCTGCAAAAATTGAAATTTTTATATGAAAGACTTGTTTTGCTCATATCTCCTAAAATATGCGTCCTAAAGCGAAAAGGAGCTTAATTCATGACCATCCTCAAAAAATCGAAAATTCCTTCAAAATCCTGAAAAAATTGAAATTTTTATATGAAAAACTTGTTTTGCTCATATCTCCTAAACTATGCGTCCTAGAGCGAAAAGGAGCTTAATTCATGACCACCCCCCCAAAAATTGAAAATTCCTTCCAAATCTTGAAAAAATTTAAATTTTTATATGAAAAACTTGTTTTGCTCATATCTCCTAAACTATGCGTCCTAGAGCGAAAAGGAGCTTAATTCATGACCACCTCCAAAAAATCGAAAATTCCATCAAAGTCCTGAAAAAATTTAAATTTTTATATGAAAAACTTGTTTTGCTCATATCTCCTAAAATATGCGTCCTAAAGCGAAAAGGAGCTTAATTCATGACCATCCTCAAAAAATCGAAAATTCCTTCAAAATCCTGAAAAAATTGAAATTTTTATATGAAAAACTTGTTTTGCTCATATCTCCTAAACTATGCGTCCTAAAGCGAAAAGGAGCTTAATTCATGACCACCCTCAAAAAATCGAAAATTCCTTCAAAATCCCGAAAAAATTGAAATTTTTATATGAAAAACTTGTTTTGCTCATATCTCCTAAACTATGCGTCCTAGAGCGAAAAGGAGCTTAATTCATGACCACCCTCAAAAAATCGAAAATTCCATCCAAATTCTGAAAAAATTGAAAATTTTATATGAAAAACTTGTTTTGCTCATATCTCCTAAACTATGCGTCCTAGAGCGAAAAGGAGCTTAATTCATGACCACCCCCAAAAAATCGAAAATTCCATCAAAGTCCTGAAAAAATTTAAATTTTTATATGAAAAACTTGTTTTGCTCATATCTCCTAGAGCGAAAATGAGCTTAATTCATGACCACCCCCAAAAAATCGAAAATTCCATCCAAATTCTGAAAAAATTGAAATTTTTATATGAAAAACTTGTTTTGCTCATATCTCCTAAACTATGCGTCCTAGAGCGAAAAGGAGCCTAATTCATGACCACCCCCAAAAAATCGAAAATTCCATCCAAATTCTGAAAAAATGGAAATTTTTATATGAAAAACTTGTTTTGTTCATATCTCCTAAACTATGCGTCCTAGAGCGCAATGGAGCTTAATTCATGACCACCCCCAAAAAATCGAAAATTCTCTCAAATTCCTGCAAAAATTGAAATTTTTATATGAAAGACTTGTTTTGCTCATATCTTCTAAACTATGCGTCCTAGAGCGAAAAGGAGCTTAATTCATGACCACCCCCCCAAAAATTGAAAATTCCTTCCAAATCTTGAAAAAATGTAAATTTTTATATGAAAAACTTGTTTTGCTCATATCTCCTAAACTATGCGTCCTAGAGCGAAAAGGAGCTTAATTCATGACCACCTCCAAAAAATCGAAAATTCCATCAAAGTCCTGAAAAAATTGAAATTTTTATATGAAAAACTTGTTTTGCTCATATCTCCTAAAATATGCGTCCTAAAGCGAAAAGGAGCTTAATTCATGACCACCCCCAAAAAATCGAAAATTCCATCCAAATTCTGAAAAAATGGAAATTTTTATATGAAAAACTTGTTTTGCTCATATCTCCTAAACTATGCGTCCTAGAGCGAAAAGGAGCTTAATTCATGACCACCCCCCAAAAATTGAAAATTCCATCAAAGTCCTGAAAAAATTTAAATTTTTATATGAAAAACTTGTTTTGCTCATATCTCCTAAACTATGCGTCCTAAAGCGAAAAGGAGCTTAATTCATGACCACCCTCAAAAAATCGAAAATTCCTTCAAAATTCTGAAAAAATGGAAATTTGTATATGAAAAACTTGTATTGCTCATATCTCCTAAACTATACGTCCTACAGCGAAAAGGAGCTTAATTCATGACCACCCCAAAAAATCGAAAATTCCATCAAAGTCCTGAAAAAATTTAAATTTTTTATATGAAAAACTTGTTTTGCTCATATCTCCTAAACTATGCGTCCTAGAGCGAAATTGAGCTTAATTCATGACCACCCCCAAAAAATCGAAAATTCTCTCAAAATCCTGCAAAAATTGAAATTTTTATATGAAAAACTTGTTTTGCTCATATTTCCTAAACTATGCGTCCTAGAGCGAAAAGGAGCTTAATTCATGACCACCCCCAAAAAATCGAAAATTCCATCCAAATTCTGAAAAAATTGAAATTTTTATATGAAAAACTTGTTTTGCTCATATCTCCTAAACTATGCGTCCTAGAGCGAAAAGGAGCTTAATTCATGACCACCCCCCAAAAATTGAAAATTCCATAAAAATTCTGAAAAAATGGAAATTTTTATATGAAAAACTTGTATTGCTCATATCTCCTAAACTATGCGTCCTAGAGCGAAAAGGAGCTTAATTCATGACCACCCCCCAAAAATTGAAAATTCCATCAAAATCCTAAAGAAAATGACATTTTTATATGAAAAACTTGTTTTGCTCATATCTCCTAAACTATGCGTCCTAGAGCGAAAAGGAGCTTAATTCATGACCACCCCCAAAAAATCGAAAATTCCATCCAAATTCTGAAAAAATGGAAATTTTTATATGAAAAACCTGTTTTGCTCATATCTCCTAAACTATGCGTCCTAGAGCGAAAAGGAGGTTAATTCATGACCACCCCCCAAAAATTGAAAATTCCATCAAAGTCCTGAAAAAATTTAAATTTTTATATGAAAAACTTGTTTTGCTCATATCTCCTAAACTATGCGTCCTAGAGCGAAAAGGAGCTTAATTCATGACCACCCCCAAAAAATCGAAAATTCCGTCCAAATTCTGAAAAAATGGAAATTTTTATATGAAAAACTTGTTTTGCTCATATCTCCTAAACTATGCGTCCTAGAGCGAAAAGGAGCTTAATTCATGACCACCCCCCCCCCCCAAAAATTGAAAATTCCTTCCAAATCTTGAAAAAATGTAAATTTTTATATGAAAAACTTGTTTTGCTCATATCTCCTAAACTATGCGTCCTAGAGCGAAAAGGAGCTTAATTCATGACCACCCCCAAAAAATCGAAAATTCCCTCAAAATCATGCAAAAATTGAAAATTTTATATGAAAAACTTGTTTTGCTCATATCTCCTAAACTATGCGTCTTAGAGCGAAAAGGAGCTTAATTCATGACCACCCCAAAAAAATCGAAAATTCCATCCTAGAGCGAAAAGGAGCTTACTTCATGACCACCCCCAAAAAATCGAAAATTCCATCCAAATTCTGAAAAAATGGAAATTTTTATATGAAAAACTTGTATTGCTCATATCTCCTAAACTATGCGTCCTAGAGCGAAAAGGAGCTTAATTCATGACCACCCCCAAAAAATCGAAAATTCCCTCAAAATCCTGCAAAAATTGAAATTTTTATATGAAAAACTTGTTTTGCTCATATCTCCTAAACTATGCGTGCTAGAGCGAAAAGGAGCTGAATTCATGACCACCCCCAAAAATTGAAAATTCCATCAAAGTCCTGAAAAAATTTAAATTTTTATATGAAAAACTTGTTTTGCTCATATCTCCTAAACAATGCGTCCTAGAGCGAAAAGGAGCTTAATTCATGACCACCCCCAAAAAATCGAAAATTCCATCCAAATTCTGAAAAAATTTAAATTTTTATATGAAAAACTTGTTTTGCTCATATCTCCTAAACTATGCGTCCTAAAGCGAAAAGGAGCTTAATTCATGACCACCCTCAAAAAATCGAAAATTCCTTCAAAATCCTGAAAAAATTGAAATTTTTATATGAAAAACTTGTTTTGCTCATATCTCCTAAACTATGCGTCCTAGAGCGAAAAGGAGCTTAATTCATGACCACCCCCAAAAAATCGAAAATTCCATCCAAATTCTGAAAAAATTGAAATTTTTATATGAAAAACTTGTTTTGCTCATATCTCCTAAACTATGCGTCCTAGATCGCAAAGGAGCTTAATTCATGACCACCCCCAAAAAATCGAAAATTCTCTCAAAATCCTGCAAAAATTGAAATTTTTAATGAAAAAATTGTTTTGCTCATATCTCCTAAACTATGCGTCCTAGAGCGAAAAGGAGCTTAATTCATGACCACCCCCCAAAAATTTAAAATTCCTTCCAAATCTTGAAAAAATTGAAATTTTTATATGAAAAATTTGTTTTGCTCATATCTCCTAAACTATGCGTCCTAGAGCGAAAAGGAGCTTAATTCATGACCACCCCCAAAAAATCGAAAATTCCATCAAAGTCCTGAAAAAATTTAAATTTTTATATGAAAAACTTGTTTTGCTCATATCTCCTAAACTATGCGTCCTAAAGCGAAAAGGAGCTTAATTCATGACCACCCTCAAAAAATCGAAAATTCCTTCAAAATCCTGAAAAAAATGAAATTTTTATATGAAAAACTTGTTTTGCTCATATCTCCTAAACTATGCGTCCTAGAGCGAAAAGGAGCTTAATTCATGACCACCCCCAAAAAATCGAAAATTCCATCCAAATTCTGAAAAAATTGAAATTTTTATATGAAAAACTTGTTTTGCTCATATCTCCTAAACTATGCGTCCTAGAGCGAAAAGGAGATTAATTCATGACCACCCCCAAAAAATCGAAAATTCTCTCAAAATCCTGCAAAAATTGAAATTTTTATATGAAAAACTTGTTTTGCTCATATCTCCTAAACTATGCGTCCTCGAGCGAAAAGGAGCTTAATTCATGACCACCCCCCCAAAAATTGAAAATTCCTTCCAAATCTTGAAAAAATGTAAATTTTTATATGAAAAACTTGTTTTGCTCATATCTCCTAAACTATGCGTCCTAGAGCGAAAAGGAGCTTAATTCATGACCACCCCCAAAAAATCGAAAATTCTCTCAAAATTATGCAAAAATTGAAATTTTTATATGAAAAACTTGTTTTGCTCATATCTCCTAAACTATGCGTCTTAGAGCGAAAAGGAGCTTAATTCATGACCACCCCAAAAAAATCGAAAATTCCATCCAAATTCTGAAAAAATGGAAATTTTTATATGAAAAACTTGTTTTGCTCATATCTCCTAAACTATGCGTCCTAGAGCGAAAAGGAGCTTAATTCATGACCACCCCCAAAAAATCGAAAATTCCATCCAAATTCTGAAAAAATGGAAATTTTTATATGAAAAACTTGTTTTGCTCATATCTCCTAAACTATGCGTCCTAGAGCGAAAAGGAGCTTAATTCATGACCACCCCCAAAAAATCGAAAATTCTCTCAAAATCCTGCAAAAATTGAAATTTTTAGATGAAAAACTTGTTTTGCTCATATCTCCTAAACAATGCGTCCTAGAGCGAAAAGGAGCTTAATTCATGACCACCCCCAAAAAATCGAAAATTCCATCCAAATTCTGAAAAAATTGAAATTTTTATATGAAAAACTTGTTTTGCTCATATCTCCTAAACTATGCGTCCTAGAGCGAAAAGGAGCTTAATTCATGACCACCCCCAAAAAATCGAAAATTCCATCCAAATTCTGAAAAAATGGAAATTTTTATATGAAAAACTTGTTTTGCTCATATCTCCTAAACTATGCGTCCTAGAGCAAAAAGGAGCTTAATTCATGACCACCCCCCAAAAATTGAAAATTCCATCAAAGCCCTGAAAAAATTTAAATTTTTATATGAAAAACTTGTTTTGCTCATATCTCCTAAACTATGCGTCCTAAAGCGAAAAGGAGCTTAATTCATGACCACCCTCGAAAAATCGAAAATTCCTTCAAAATCCTGAAAAAATGGAAATTTTTATATGAAAAACTTGTTTTGCTCATATCTCCTAAACTATGCGTCCTAGAGCGAAAAGGAGCTTAATTCATGACCACCACTATGCGTCCTAAAGCGAAAAGGAGCTTAATTCATGACCGCCCTCAAAAAATCGAAAATTCCTTCAAAATCCTGAAAAAATTGAAATTTTTATATGAAAAACTTGTTTTGCTCATATCTCCTAAACTATGCGTCCTAGAGCGAAAAGGAGCTTAATTCATGACCACCCCCCCAAAAATTGAAAATTCCATCAAAGTCCTGAAAAAATTTAAATTTTTATATGAAAAACTTGTTTTGCTCATATCTCCTAAACTATACGTCCTACAGCGAAAAGGAGCTTAATTCATGACCACCCCAAAAAATCGAAAATTCCATCAAAGTCCTGAAAAAATTTAAATTTTTATATGAAAAACTTGTTTTGCTCATATCTCCTAAACTATGCGTCCTAGAGCGAAAAGGAGCTTAATTCATGACCACCCCCAAAAAATCGAAAATTCTCTCAAAATCCTGCAAAAATTGAAATTTTTATATGAAAAACTTGTTTTGCTCATATCTCCTAAACTATGCGTCCTAGAGCGAAAAGGAGCTTAATTCATGACCACCCCCAAAAAATCGAAAATTCCATCCAAATTCTGAAAAAATTGAAATTTTTATATGAAAAACTTGTTTTGCTCATATCTCCTAAACTATGCGTCCTAGAGCGAAATGGAGCTTAATTCATGACCACCCCCAAAAAATCGAAAATTCTCTCAAAATCCTGCAAAAATTGAAATTTTTATATGAAAAACTTGTTTTGCTCATATCTCCTAAACTATGCGTCCTAGAGCGAAAAGGAGCTTAATTCATGACCACCCCCAAAAAATCGAAAATTCCATCCAAATTCTGAAAAAATTGAAATTTTTATATGAAAAACTTGTTTTGCTCATATCTCCTAAACTATGCGTCCTAGAGCGAAAAGGAGCTTAATTCATGACCACCCCCAAAAAATCGAAAATTCCATCCAAATTCTGAAAAAATGGAAATTTTTATATGAAAAACCTGTTTTGCTCATATCTCCTAAACTATGCGTCCTAGAGCCAAAAGGAGGTTAATTCATGACCACCCCCCAAAAATTGAAAATTCCATCAAAGTCCTGAAAAAATTAAAATTTTTATATGAAAAACTTGTTTTGCTCATATCTCCTAAACTATGCGTCCTAGAGCGAAAAGGAGCTTAATTCATGACCACCCCCAAAAAATCGAAAATTCTCTCAAAATCCTGCAAAAATTGAAATTTTTATATGAAAAACTTGTTTTGCTCATATCTCCTAAACTATGCGTCCTAGAGCGAAAAGGAGCTTAATTCATGACCACCCCCAAAAAATCGAAAATTCCATCCAAATTCTGAAGAAATGGAAATTTTTATACGAAAAACTTGTTTTGCTCATATCTCCTAAACTATGCGTCCTAGAGCGAAAAGGAGCTTAATTCATGACTACCCCCAAAAAATCGAAAATTCTCTCAAAATCCTGCAAAAATTGAAATTTTTATATGAAAAACTTGTTTTGCTCATATCTCCTAAACTATGCGTCCTAGAGCGAAAAGGAGCTTAATTCATGACCACCCCCAAAAAATCGAAAATTCCATCCAAATTCTGAAAAAATGGAAATTTTTATATGAAAAACTTGTTTTGCTCATATCTCCTAAACTATGCGTCCTAGAGCGAAAAGGAGATTAATTCATGACCACCCTCAAAAAATCGAAAATTCCATCCAAATCCTGAAAAAATTGAAATTTTTATATGAAAAACTTGTTTTGCTCATATCTCCTAGAGCGAAAATGAGCTTAATTCATGACCACCCTCAAAAAATCGAAAATTCCATCCAAATTCTGAAAAAATGGAAATTTTTATATGAAAAACTTGTTTTGCTCATATCTCCTAAACTATGCGTCCTAGAGCGAAAAGGAGCTTAATTCATGACCACCCCCAAAAAATCGAAAATTCCATCCAAATTCTGAAAAAATTGAAATTTTTATATGAAAAACTTGTTTTGCTCATATCTCCTAAACTATGCGTCCGAGAGCGAAAAGGAACTTATTTCATGACCACCCCCAACAAATCGAAAATTCCATCCAAATTCTGAAAAAATGGAAATTTTTATATGAAAAACTTGTTTTGCTCATATCTCCTAAACTATGCGTCCTAGAGCGAAAAGGAGCTTAATTCATGACCACCCCCCAAAAATTGAAAATTCCATCAAAATTCTGAAAAAATGGAAATTTGTATATGAAAAACTTGTATTGCTCATATCTCCTAAACTATACGTCCTAGAGCGAAAAGGAGCTTAATTCATGACCACCCCCAAAAAATCGAAAATTCCATCAAAGTCCTGAAAAAATTTAAATTTTTATATTAAAAACTTGTTTTGCTCATATCTCCTAAACTATGCGTCCTAGAGCGAAAAGGAGCTTAATTCATAACCACCCCCAAAAAATCGAAAATTCTCTCAAAATCCTGCAAAAATTGAAATTTTTATATGAAAAACTTGTTTTGCTCATATCTCCTAAACTATGCGTCCTAGAGCGAAAAGGAGCTTAATTCATGACCACCCCCAAAAAATCGAAAATTCCATCCAAATTCTGAAAAAATTGAAATTTTTATATGAAAAACTTGTTTTGCTCATATCTCCTAAACTATGCGTCCTAGAGCGCAAAGGAGCTTAATTCATGACCACCCCCCAAAAATTGAAAATTCCATAAAAATTCTGAAAAAATGGAAATTTTTATATGAAAAACTTGTATTGCTCATATCTCCTAAACTATGCGTCCTACAGCGAAAAGGAGCTTAATTCATGACCACCCCCCAAAAAATTAAAATTCCATCAAAATCCTAAAGAAAATGACATTTTTATATGAAAAACTTGTTTTGCTCATATCTCCTAAACTATGCGTCCTAAAGCGAAAAGGAGCTTAATTCATGACCACCCTCAAAAAATCGAAAATTCCTTCAAAATCCTGAAAAAATTGAAATTTTTATATGAAAAACTTGTTTTGCTCATATCTCCTAAACTATGCGTCCTAGAGCGAAAAGGAGCTTAATTCATGACCACCCCCCAAAAATTGAAAATTCCATCAAAGTCCTGAAAAAATTTAAATTTTTATATGAAAAACTTGTTTTGCTCATATCTCCTAAACTATGTGTCCTAGAGCGAAAAGGAGCTTAATTCATGACCACCCCCAAAAAATCGAAAATTCTCTCAAAATCCTGCAAAAATTGAAATTTTTATATGAAAAACTTGTTTTGCTCATATCTCCTAAACTATGCGTCCTAGAGCGAAAAGGAGCTTAATTCATAACCACTCCCACAAATTGAAAATTCCCTCAAAATCCTGAAAAAATTTAAATTTTTGTATGAAAAACTTGTTTTGCTCATATCTCCTAAACTATGATTCCTAGAGCGAAAAGGAGCTTAATTCATGACCACCCCGCAAAAATTGAAAATTCCATCCAAATCTTGAAAAAATTTAAATTTTTATATGAAAAACTTGTTTTGCTCATATCTCCTAAACTATGCGTCCTAGAGCGAAAAGGAGCTTAATTCATGACCACCCCCAAAAAATCGAAAATTCCATCAAAGTCCTGAAAAAATTTAAATTTTTATATGAAGAACTTGTTTTGGTCATATCTCCTAAACTATGCGTCCTAAAGCGAAAAGGAGCTTAATTCATGACCACCCTCAAAAAATCGAAAATTCCTTCAAAATCCTGAAAAAATTGAAATTTTTATATGAAAAACTTGTTTTGCTCATATCTCCTAAACTATGCGTCCTAGAGCGAAAAGGAGCTTAACTCATGACCACCCCCAAAAAATCGAAAATTCCATCCAAATTCTGAAAAAATTGAAATTTTGATATGAAAAACTTGTTTTGCTCATATCTCCTAAACTATGCGTCCTAGAGCGAAAAGGAGATTAATTCATGACCACCCCCAAAAAATCGAAAATTCTCTCAAAATCCTGAAAAAATTGAAATTTTTATATGAAAAACTTGTTTTGCTCATATCTCCTAAACTATGCGTCCTAGAGCGAAAAGGAGCTTAATTCATGACCACCCCCAAAAAATCGAAAATTCTCTCAAAATTATGCAAAAATTGAAATTTTTATATGAAAAACTTGTTTTGCTCATATCTCCTAAACTATGCGTCCTAAAGCGAAAAGGAGCTTAATTCATGACCACCCCAAAAAAATCGAAAATTCCATCCAAATTCTGAAAAAATGGAAATTTTTATATGAAAAACTTGTTTTGCTCATATCTCCTAAACTATGCGTCCTAGAGCGAAAAGGAGCTTAATTCATGACCACCCCCAAAAAATCGAAAATTCCATCCAAATTCTGAAAAAATGGAAATTTTTATATGAAAAACTTGTTTTGCTCATATCTCCTAAACTATGCGTCCTAGAGCGAAAAGGAGCTTAATTCATGACCACCCCCAAAAAATCGAAAATTCTCTCAAAATCCTGCAAAAATTGAAATTTTTAGATGAAAAACTTGTTTTGCTCATATCTCCTAAACAATGCGTCCTAGAGCGAAAAGGAGCTTAATTCATGACCACCCCCAAAAAATCGAAAATTCCATCCAAATTCTGAAAAAATTGAAATTTTTATATGAAAAACTTGTTTTGCTCATATCTCCTAAACTATGCGTCCTAGAGCGAAAAGGAGCTTAATTCATGACCACCCCCAAAAAATCGAAAATTCTCTCAAAATTATGCAAAAATTGAAATTTTTATATGAAAAACTTGTTTTGCTCATATCTCCTAAACTATGCGTCCTAAAGCGAAAAGGAGCTTAATTCATGACCACCCCAAAAAAATCGAAAATTCCATCCAAATTCTGAAAAAATGGAAATTTTTATATGAAAAACTTGTTTTGCTCATATCTCCTAAACTATGCGTCCTAGAGCGAAAAGGAGCTTAATTCATGACCACCCCCAAAAAATCGAAAATTCTCTCAAAATCCTGCAAAAATTGAAATTTTTAGATGAAAAACTTGTTTTGCTCATATCTCCTAAACAATGCGTCCTAGAGCGAAAAGGAGCTTAATTCATGACCACCCCCAAAAAATCGAAAATTCCATCCAAATTCTGAAAAAATTGAAATTTTTATATGAAAAACTTGTTTTGCTCATATCTCCTAAACTATGCGTCCTAAAGCGAAAAGGAGCTTAATTCATGACCACCCTCGAAAAATCGAAAATTCCTTCAAAATCCTGAAAAAATGGAAATTTTTATATGAAAAACTTGTTTTCCTCATATCTCCTAAACTATGCGTCCTAGAGCGAAAAGGAGCTTAATTCATGACCACCACTATGCGTCCTAAAGCGAAAAGGAGCTTAATTCATGACCACCCTCAAAAAATCGAAAATTCCTTCAAAATCCTGAAAAAATTGAAATTTTTATATGAAAAACTTGTTTTGCTCATATCTCCTAAACTATGCGTCCTAGAGCGAAAAGGAGCTTAATTCATGACCACCCCCAAAAAATCGAAAATTCCATCCAAATTCTGAAAAAATGGAAATTTTTATATGAAAAACTTGTTTTGCTCATATCTCCTAAACTATGCGTCCTAGAGCGAAAAGGAGCTTAATTCATGACCACCCCCAAAAAATCGAAAATTCCATCCAAATTCTGAAAAAATTTAAATTTTTATATGAAAAACTTGTTTTGCTCATATCTCCTAAACTATGCGTCCTAGAGCGAAAAGGAGCTTAATTCATGCCCACCTCCAAAAAATCGAAAATTCCATCCAAATTCTGCAAAAATGGAATTTTTTATATGAAAAACTTGTTTTGCTCATATCTCCTAAACTATGCGTCCTAGAGCAAAAAGGAGCTTAATTCATGACCACCCCCCAAAAATCGAAAATTCCTTCAAAATCCTGAAAAAATTTAAATTTTTATATGAAAAACTTGTTTTGCTCATATCTCCTAAACTATGCGTCCTAGAGCGAAAAGGAGCTTAATTCATGACCACCCCCAAAAAATCGAAAATTCCATCCAAATTCTGAAAAAATTGAAATTTTTATATGAAAAACTTGTTTTGCTCATATCTCCTAAACTATGCGTCCTAGATCGCAAAGGAGCGTAATTCATGACCACCCCCAAAAAATCGAAAATTCTCTCAAAATCCTGCAAAAATTGAAATTTTTATATGAAAAACTTGTTTTGCTCATATCTCCTAAACTATGCGTCCTAGAGCGAAAAGGAGCTTAATTCATGTTCACCCCCAAAAAATCGAAAATTCCATCAAAGTCCTGAAAAAATTTAAATTTTTATATGAAAAACTTGTTTTGCTCATATCTCCTAAACTATGCGTCCTAAAGCGAAAAGGAGCTTATTTCATGACCACCCTCAAAAAATCGAAAATTCCTTCAAAATCCTGAAAAAATTGAAATTTTTATATGAAAAACTTGTTTTGCTCATATCTCCTAAATTATGCGTCCTAGAGCGAAAAGGAGCTTAATTCATGACCACCCCCCAAAAATTGAAAATTCCATCAAAATTCTGAAAAAATGGAAATTTGTATATGAAAAACTTGTATTGCTCATATCTCCTAAACTATACGTCCTAGAGCGAAAAGGAGCTTAATTCATGACCACCCCAAAAAAATCGAAAATTCCATCAAAGTCCTGAAAAAATTTAAATTTTTATATGAAAAACTTGTTTTGCTCATATCTCCTAAACTATGCGTCCTAAAGCGAAAAGGAGCTTAATTCATGACCACCCTCAAAAAATCGAAAATTCCTTCAAAATCCTGAAAAAATTGAAATTTTTATATGAAAAACTTGTTTTGCTCATATCTCCTAAACTATGCGTCCTAGAGCGAAAAGGAGCTTAATTCATGACCACCCCCAAAAAATCGAAAATTCCATCCAAATTCTGAAAAAATTGAAATTTTGATATGAAAAACTTATTTTGCTCATATCTCCTAAACTATGCGTCCTAGAGCGAAAAGGAGATTAATTCATGACCACCCCCCAAAAATTGAAAATTCCATCAAAGTCCTGAAAAAATTTAAATTTTTATATGAAAAACTTGTTTTGCTCATATCTCCTAAACTATGCGTCCTAGAGCGAAAAGGAGCTTAATTCATGACCACCCCCAAAAAATCGAAAATTCTCTCAAAATCCTGCAAAAATTGAAATTTTTATATGAAAAACTTGTTTTGCTCATATCTCCTAAACTATGCGTCCTCGAGCGAAAAGGAGCTTAATTCATGACCACCCCCCCAAAAATTGAAAATTCCTTCCAAATCTTGAAAAAATGTAAATTTTTATATGAAAAACTTGTTTTGCTCATATCTCCTAAACTATGCGTCCTAGAGCGAAAAGGAGCTTAATTCATGACCACCCCCAAAAAATCGAAAATTCTCTCAAAATTATGCAAAAATTGAAATTTTTATATGAAAAACTTGTTTTGCTCATATCTCCTAAACTATGCGTCTTAGAGCGAAAAGGAGCTTAATTCATGACCACCCCCAAAAAATCGAAAATTCTCTCAAAATCCTGCAAAAATTGAAATTTTTATATGAAAAACTTGTTTTGCTCATATCTCCTAAACTATGCGTCCTAGAGCGAAAAGGAGCATAATTCAAGACCACCCCCAAAAAATCGAAAATTCCATCCAAATTCTGAAAAAATGGAAATTTTTATATTAAAAACTTGTTTTGCTCATATCTCCTAAACTATGCGTCCTAGAGCGAAAAGGAGCTTAATTCATGACCACCCCCAAAAAATCGAAAATTCCATCCAAATTCTGAAAAAATGGAAATTTTTATATGAAAAACTTGTTTTGCTCATATCTCCTAAACTATGCGTCCTAGAGCGAAAAGGAGCTTAATTCATGACCACCCCCAAAAAATCGAAAATTCTCTCAAAATCCTGCCAAAATTGAAATTTTTAGATGAAAAACTTGTTTTGCTCATATCTCCTAAACTATGCGCCCTAGAGCGAAAAGGAGCTTAATTCATGACCACCCCTCAAAAATTGAAAATTCCATCAAAGCCCTGAAAAAATTTAAATTTTTATATGAAAAACTTGTTTTGCTCATATCTCCTAAACTATGCGTCCTAAAGCGAAAAGGAGCTTAATTCATGACCACCCTCGAAAAATCGAAAATTCCTTCAAAATCCTGAAAAAATTGAAATTTTTATATGAAAAACTTGTTTTGCTCATATCTCCTAAACTATGCGTCCTAGAGCGAAAAGGAGCTTAATTCATGACCACCACTATGCGTCCTAAAGCGAAAAGGAGCTTAATTCATGACCACCCCCAAAAAATCGAAAATTCCTTCAAAATCCTGAAAAAATTGAAATTTTTGTATGAACAACTTATTTTGCTCATATCTCCTAAACTATGATTCCTAGAGCGAAAAGGAGCTTAATTCATGACCACCCCCCAAAAATTGAAAATTCCATCCAAATCTTGAAAAAATTCAAATTTTTATATGAAAAACTTGTATTGCTCATATCTCCTAAACTATGCGTCCTAGAGCGAAAAGGAGCTTAATTCATGACCACCCCCAAAAAATCGAAAATTCCATCCAAATTCTGAAAAAATGGAAATTTTTATATGAAAAACTTGTTTTGCTCATATCTCCTAAACTATGCGTCCTAGAGCGAAAAGGAGCTTAATTCATGACCACCCCCAAAAAATCGAAAATTCTCTCAAAATCCTGCAAAAATTGAAATTTTTATATGAAAAACTTGTTTTGCTCATATCTCCTAAACTATGCGTCCTAGAGCGAAAAGGAGCTTAATTCATGACCACCCCCAAAAAATCGAAAATTCTCTCAAAATCCTGCAAAAATTGAAATTTTTGACCACCCCCCAAAAATTGAAAATTCCTTCCAAATCTTGAAAAAATGTAAATTATTATATGAAAAACTTGTTTTGCTCATATCTACTAAACTATGCGTCCTAGAGCGAAAAGGAGCTTAATTCATGACCACCCCTCAAAAATTGAAAATTCCATCAAAGCCCTGAAAAAATTTAAATTTTTATATGAAAAACTTGTTTTGCTCATATCTCCTAAACTATGCGTCCTAAAGCGAAAAGGAGCTTAATTCATGACCACCCCCAAAAAATCGAAAATTCCATCCAAATTCTGAAAAAATGGAAATTTTTATATGAAAAACTTGTTTTGCTCATATCTCCTAAACTATGCGTCCTAGAGCGAAAAGAAGCTTAATTCATGACCACCCCCAAAAAATCGAAAATTCCATCCAAATTCTGAAAAAATGGAAATTTTTATATGAAAAACTTGTTTTGCTCATATCTCCTAAACTTTGCGTCCTAGAGCGAAAAGGAGCTTAATTCATGACCACCCCCAAAAAATCGAAAATTCTCTCAAAATCCTGCAAAAATTGAAATTTTTATATGAAAAACTTGTTTTGCTCATATCTCCTAAACTATGATTCCTAGAGCGAAAAGGAGCTTAATTCATGACCACCCCCAAAAATTGAAAATTCCATCCAAATCTTGAAAAAGTTTAAATTTTTATATGAAAAACTTGTATTGCTCTATCTCATAAACTATGCGTCCTAGAGCGAAAAGGAGCTTAATTCATGACCACCCCCAAAGAATCGAAAATTCCATCAAAATCCTGAAAAAATGGAAATTTTTATATGAAAAACTTGTTTTGCTCATATCTCCTAAACTATGCGTCCTAGAGCGAAAAGGAGCTTAATTCATGACCACCCCCCAAAAATTGAAAATTCCTTCCAAATCTTGAAAAAATTGATATTTTTATATGAAAAACTTGTTTTGCTCATATCTCCTAAACTATGCGTCCTAGAGCGAAAAGGAGCTTAATTCATGACCACCTCCCAAAAATTGAAAATTCCATCAAAACCCTGAAAAATTGAAACTTTTATATGAAAAACTTGTTTTGCTCATATCTCCTAAACTATGTGTCCTAGAGCGAAAAGGAGCTTAATTCATGACCACCTCCCAAAAATTTAAAATTCCATCAAAATCCTGAAGAAAATGAAATTTTTATATGAAAAATTTGTTTTGCTCATATCTCCTAAACTATGCGTCCTAGAGCGAAAAGAGCTTAATTCATGACCACCTCCAAAAAATTGAAAATTCCATCAAAACCCTGAAAAATTGAAATTTTTATATGAAAAACTTGTTTTGCTCATATCTCCTAAACTATGCGTCCTAGAGCGAAAAGGAGCTTAATTATTAACCACCCCCCAAAAATTGAAAATTCCATCAAAATCCTGAAAAAATTGAAATTTTTATATAAAAAACTTGTTTTGCTCATATCTCCTAAACAATGCGTCCTAGAGCGAAAAGAGCTTAATTCATGACTTACCCGAAAAAATCGAAAATTCCGATTTTTTTGTTTTGCTCATATCTCCTAAACTATGCATCCTAGAGCGAAAAGGAGCTTAATTCATAACCACCCCTAAAAATTGAAAATTCCCTCACAATCCTGAAAAAATTGAAATTTTTATATGAAAAACTTGTTTCGCTCATAAACTATGCGTCCTAGAGCGAAAAGGGGCTTAATTCATGACCACCCCCCAAAAATTAAAAATTCCTTCCAAATCTTGAAAAAATTGAAATTTTAATATGAAAAACTTGTTTTGCTCATATCTCCTAAACTATGCGTCCTAGAGGGAAAAGGAGCTTAATTCATGACCACCTCCAAAAAATCGAAAATTCCATCCAAATTTTGAAGAAATGGAAATTTTTATATGAAAAACTTGTTTTGCTCATATCTCCTAAACTATGCGTCCTAGCGCGAAAAGGAGCTTAATTCATGACCACCCCCCCCCCCCCCCCAACAATTGAAAATTCCGTCCAAATCCTGAGAAAATTGAAATTTTTATATGAAAAACTTGTTTTGCTCATATCTCCTAAACTATGCGTCCTAGAGTGAAAAGGAGCTTAATTCATGACTTACCCCAAAAAATCGAAAATTCCGTCCAAATCCTGAGAAAATTGAAATTTTTATATGAAAAACTTGTTTTGCTCATATCTCCTAAACTATGCGTCCTAGAGGGAAAAGGAGCTTAATTCATGACCACCCCCAAAAAATCGAAAATTCCATCCAAATCCTCAAAAAAATTAAATTTTTATATGAAAAACTTGTTTTGCTCATATCTCCTAAACTATACGTTCTAAAGGGAAAAGGAGCTTAATTCATGACCACCCCCAAAAAATCGGAAATTCCATTCAAATCCTGAAATAATTAAAATTTTTATATGAAAAACTTGTTTTGCTCATATCTCCTAAACTATGCGTCCTAGACGGAAAAGGAGCTTAATTCATGACCACCTCCAAAAAATTTAAAATTCCATCCCAATCCTGAAAAAATTGAAATTTTTATATGGAAAACTTGTTTTGCTCATATCTCCTAAACTATGCGTCCTAGAGCGAAAAGGAGCTTAATTCATGACCACCCCCAAAAATTGAAAATTCCATCAAAATCCTGAAAAATTGAAATTTTTATATGAAAAACTTGTTTTGCTCATATCTCCTAAACTATGCGTCCTAGAGGGAAAAGGAGCTTAATTCATGACCACCCCCAAAAAATCGAAAATTCCATCCAAATCCTCAAAAAAATTAAATTTTTATATGAAAAACTTGTTTTGCTCATATCTCCTAAACTATGCGTCCTAGGGCGAAAAGGAGCTTAATTCATGGATTACCCCAAAAAATCGAAAATTCCGTCCAAATCCTGAGAAAATTGAAATTTTTATATGAAAAACTTATTTTGCTCCTATCTCCTAAACTATGCGTCCTAGAGCGAAAAGGAGCTTAATTCATGACCACCCCCAAAAAACCGAAAATTCCATCCAAATCCTCAAAAAAATTAAATTTTTATATGAAAAACTTGTTTTGCTCATATCTCCTAAACTATGCGTCCTAGAGCGAAAAGGAGCTCAATTCATGACCATGAAATTGAAAATTCCATCAAAATCCTGAAAAAATTAACACTTTTATATGAAAATCTTATTTTGCTCATATCTCCTAAACTATGCGTCCTAGAGCGAAAAGGAGCTTAATTCATGACCACCCCCAAAAATTGAAAATTCCATCAAAATCCTGAAAAAATTAAAATTTTTATATGAAAAACTTGTTTTGCTCATATCTCCTAAACTATGCGTCCTAGAGCGAAAAGGAGCTTAATTCATGACCACCCCCCAAAAAATCGAAAATTCCATCCAAATCCTCAAAAAAATTAAATTTTTATATGAAAAACTTGTTTTGCTCATATCTCCTATACTATGCGTCCTAGAGCGAAAAGGAGCTTAATTATTAACCACCCCCCAAAAATTGAAAATTCCATCAAAATCCTGAAAAAATGGAAATTTTTATATAAAAAACTTGTTTTGCTCATATCTCCCAAACTATGCGTCCTAGAGCGAAAAGAGCTTAATTCATGACTTACCCGAAAAAATCGAAAATTCCGTCCAAATCCTGAAAAAATTGAATAAATTTATATGAAAAATTTATTTTGCTCATATCTCCTAAACTATGCGTCCTAGAGCGAAAAGGAGCTTAATTCATAACCACCCCTAAAAATTGAAAATTCCCTCACAATCCTGAAAAAATTGAATAAATTTATATGACAAACTTGTTTTGCTCATATCTCCTAAACTATGCGTCCTAGAGCGAAAAGGGGCTTAATTCATGACCACCACCCAAATATTGAAAATTCCATCAAAATCCTGAAAAAATTGAAATTTTTATATGAAAAACTTGTTTTGCTCATATCTCCTAAACTATGCGTCCTAGAGCGAAAAGGGGCTTAATTCATGACCACCCCCCAAAAATCGAAAATTCCTTCCAAATCTTGAAAAAATGGAAATTTTTATATGAAAAATTTGTTTTGCTCATATCTCCTAAACTCCTAGAGCGAAAAGGAGCTTAATTCATGACCACCTTCAAAATTTGAAAATTTAATCCAAATTCTGAAAAAATGGAAATTTTTATATGAAAAATTTGTTTTGCTCATATCTCCTAAACTATGCGTCCTAGAGCGAAAAGGAGCTTAATTCATGACCACCCCCAAAAAATCGAAAATTCTCTCAAAATCCTGCAAAAATTGAAATTTTTATATGAAAAACTTTATTTGCTCATATCTCCTAAACTATGCGTCCTAAAGCGAAAATTAGCTTAATTCATGACCACCCTCAAAAAATCGAAAATTCCTTCAAAATCCTGAAAAAATTGAAATTTTTATATGAAAAATTTGTTTTGCTCATATCTCCTAAACTATGCGTCCTAGAGCGAAAAGGAGCTTAATTCATGACCACCCGCCAAAAAATCGAAAATTCCATCCAAATCCTCAAAAAAATTAATTTTTTATATGAAAAACTTGTTTTGCTCATATCTCCTAAACTATGCGTCCTAGAGCGAAAAGGAGCTTAATTCATGACCATCCCCAAAAAATCGAAAATTCCATCCAAATCCTCAAAAAAATTAATTTTTTATATGAAAAACTTGTTTTGCTCATATCTCCTAAACTTTGCGTCCTAGAGCGAAAAGGAGCTTAATTCATGACCACCCAAAAAATTGAAAATTCCATCAAAATCCTGAAAAAATTAAAATTTTTGTATGAAAAACTTGTTTTGCTCATATCTCCCAAACTATGCGTCCTAGAGCGAAAAGGAGCTTAATTCATGACCACCCCCCAAAAATTAAAAATTCCTTCCAAATCTTGAAAAAATTGAAATTTTTATATGAAAAACTTGTTTTGCTCATATCTCCTAAACTATGCGTCCTAGAGCGAAAAGCAGCTTAATTCATGACCACCCCCAAAAAATCGAAAATTCCGTCCAAATCCTGAGAAAATTGAAATTTTTATATGAAAAACTTGTTTAGCTCATATCTCCTAAACTATGCGTCCTAGAGCGAAAAGGAGCTTAATTCATGACCACCCCCAAAAATTGAAAATTCCATCAAAATCCTAAAAAAAATAAAATTTTTATATGAAAAACTTGTTTGGCTCATATCTCCTACACTATGCGTCCTAGAGCGAAAAGGAGCTTAATTATTAACCACCCCCCAAAAATTGAAAATTCCATCAAAATCCTGAAAAAATTAAAACTTTTATATGAAAAACTTATTTTGCTCATATCTCCTAAACTATGCGTCCTAGAGGGAAAAGGAGCTTAATTCATGACCACCTCCAAAAAATTGAAAATTCCATCAAAATCCTGAAAAAATTGAAATTTTTATATGGAAAACTTGTTTTGCTCATATCTCCTAAACTATGCGCCCTAGAGCGAAAAGGAGCTTAATTCATGACCACCCCCAAAAATTGAAAATTCCATCAAAATCCTGAAAAATTGAAATTTTTATATGAAAAACTTGTTTTGCTCATATCTCCTAAACTATGCGTCCTAGAGGGAAAAGGAGCTTAATTCATGACCACCCCCAAAAAATCGAAAATTCCATCCAAATCCTCAAAAAAATTAAATTTTTATATGAGAAACTTGTTTTGCTCATATCTCCTAAACTATGCGTCCTAGAGCGAAAAGGAGCTTAATTCATGACCACCCCCAAAAAATCGAAAATTCCATCCAAATTCTGAAAAAATTAAAATTTTTATATGAAAAACTTGTTTTGCTCATATCTCCTAAACTTTGCGTCCTAGAGCGAAAAGGAGCTTAATTCATGACCACCCCCCCAAAAAATCGAAAATTCCATCCAAATTCTGAAAAAATGGAAATTTTTATATGAAAAACTTGTTTAGCTCATATCTCCTAAACTATGCGTCCTAGAGCGAAAAGGAGCTTAATTCATGACCACCCCCAAAAAATCGAAAATTCCGTCCAAATCCTGAGAAAATTGAAATTTTTATATGAAAAACTTGTTTTGCTCATATCTCCTAAACTATGCGTCCTAGAGCGAAAAGGAGCTTAATTCATGACCACCCCCAAAAAATCGAAAATTCCATCCAAATTCTGAAAAAATTAAAATTTTTATATGAAAAACTTGTTTTGCTCATATCTCCTAAACTTTGCGTCCTAGAGCGAAAAGGAGCTTAATTCATGACCACCCCCCCAAAAAATCGAAAATTCCATCCAAATTCTGAAAAAATGGAAATTTTTATATGAAAAACTTGTTTTGCTCATATCTCCTAAACTATGCGTCCTAGAGCGAAAAGGAGCTTAATTCATGACCACCCCCAAAAAATCGAAAATTCCGTCCAAATCCTGAGAAAATTGAAATTTTTATATGAAAAACTTGTTTTGCTCATATCTCCTAAACTATGCGTCCTAGAGCGAAAAGGAGCTTAATTCATTGATTACCCCAAAAAATCGAAAATTCCGTCCAAATCCTGAGAAAATTAAATTTTTATATGAAAAACTTGTTTTGCTCATATCTCCTAAACTATGCGTCCTAGAGGGAAAAGGAGCTTAATTCATGACCACCCCCCAAAAAATCGAAAATTCCATCCAAATTCTGAAAAAATTAAAATTTTTATATGAAAAACTTGTTTTGCTCATATCTCCTAAACTTTGCGTCCTAGAGCGAAAAGGAGCTTAATTCATGACCACCCCCCCAAAAAATCGAAAATTCCATCCAAATTCTGAAAAAATGGAAATTTTTATATGAAAAACTTGTTTTGCTCATATCTCCTAAACTATGCGTCCTAGAGCGAAAAGAGCTTAATTCATGACCACCCCCAAAAAATCGAAAATTCCGTCCAAATCCTGAGAAAATTGAAATTTTTATATGAAAAACTTGTTTTGCTCATATCTCCTAAACTATGCGTCCTAGAGCGAAAAGGAGCTTAATTCATGACCACCCCCAAAAAATCGAAAATTCCGTCCAAATCCTGAGAAAATTGAAATTTTTATATGAAAAACTTGTTTAGCTCATATCTCCTAAACTATGCGTCCTAGAGCGAAAAGGAGCTTAATTCATGACCACCCCCAAAAAATTGAAAATTCCGTCCAAATCCTGAGAAAATTGAAATTTTTATATGAAAAATTTGTTTTGCTCATATCTCCTAAACTATGCGTACTAGAGCGAAAAGGAGCTTAATTCATGACCACCCCCAAAAAATCGAAAATTCCGTCCAAATCCTGAGAAAATTGAAATTTTTATATGAAAAACTTGTTTTGCTCATATCTCCTAAACTATGCGTCCTAGAGTGAAAAGGAGCTTAATTCATGACTTACCCCAAAAAATCGAAAATTCCGTCCAAATCCTGAGCAAATTGAAATTTTTATATGAAAAACTTGTTTT
Source organism: Haematobia irritans (assembly GCF_050003625.1). Classification (NCBI taxonomy): domain Eukaryota; kingdom Metazoa; phylum Arthropoda; class Insecta; order Diptera; family Muscidae; genus Haematobia; species Haematobia irritans. Next base: position 121,101,160 of record NC_134399.1, on the reverse strand, counting down.
GCTCATATCTCCTAAACTATGCGTCCTATAGCGAAAAGGAGCCTAACTCATGACTTAGCCCAAAAAATCGAAAATTCCGTCCAAATCCTGAGAAAATTGAAATTTTTATATGAAAAACATGTTTTGCTCATATCTCCTAAACTATGCGTCCTAGAGCGAAAAGGAGCTTAATTCATGACCACACCCAAAAAATCGAAAATTCCATTCAAATCCTCAAAAAATTAAATTTTTGTATGAAAAACTTGTTTTGCTCATATCTCCTAAACTATGCGTCCTAGAGGGAAAAGGAGCTTAATTCATGACCACCCCCAAAAAATCGAAAATTCCATCCAAATTCTGAAAAAAATGGAAATTTTTATATGAAAAACTTGTTTTGCTCATATCTCCTAAACTATGCGTCCTAGAGGGAAAAGGAGCTTAATTCATGACCACCCCCCAAAAAATCGAATATTCCATCAAAATCCTCAAAAAAATTAAATTTTTATATGAAAAACTTGTTTTGCTCATATCTCCTAAACTATGCGTCCTAGAGCGAAAAGGGGCTTAATTCATGACCACCCCCCAAAAATCGAAAATTCCTTCCAAATCTTGAAAAAATGGAAATTTTTATATGAAAAATTTGTTTTGCTCATATCTCCTAAACTCCTAGAGCGAAAAGGAGCTTAATTCATGACCACCTTCAAAATTTGAAAATTTAATCAAAATCCTGAAAAAATTAAAATTTTTATATGAAAAACTTGTTTTGCTCATATCTCCTAAACTATGCGTCCTAGAGCGAAAAGGAGCTTAATTCATGACCACCCCCAAAAAATCGAAAATTCCATCCAAATTCTGAAAAAATTAAAATTTTTATATGAAAAACTTGTTTTGCTCATATCTCCTAAACTTTGCGTCCTAGAGCGAAAAGGAGCTTAATTCATGACCACCCCCCCAAAAAATCGAAAATTCCATCCAAATTCTGAAAAAATGGAAATTTTTATATGAAAAACTTGTTTTGCTCATATCTCCTAAACTATGCGTCCTAGAGCGAAAAGGAGCTTAATTCATGACCACCCCCAAAAAATCGAAAATTCCGTCCAAATCCTGAGAAAATTGAAATTTTTATATGAAAAACTTGTTTTGCTCATATCTCCTAAACTATGCGTCCTAGAGGGAAAAGGAGCTTAATTCATGACCACCCCCAAAAAATCGAAAATTCCGTCCAAATCCTGAGAAAATTGAAATTTTTATATGAAAAACTTGTTTAGCTCATATCTCCTAAACTATGCGTCCTAGAGCGAAAAGGAGCTTAATTCATGACCACCCCCAAAAAATTGAAAATTCCGTCCAAATCCTGAGAAAATTGAAATTTTTATATGAAAAATTTGTTTTGCTCATATCTCCTAAACTATGCGTCCTAGAGCGAAAAGGAGCTTAATTCATGACCACCCCCAAAAAATCGAAAATTCCGTCCAAATCCTGAGAAAATTGAAATTTTTATATGAAAAACTTGTTTTGCTCATATCTCCTAAACTATGCGTCCTAGAGTGAAAAGGAGCTTAATTCATGACTTACCCCAAAAAATCGAAAATTCCGTCCAAATCCTGAGCAAATTGAAATTTTTATATGAAAAACTTGTTTTGCTCATATCTCCTAAACTATGCGTCCTATAGCGAAAAGGAGCCTAACTCATGACTTAGCCCAAAAAATCGAAAATTCCGTCCAAATCCTGAGAAAATTGAAATTTTTATATGAAAAACATGTTTTGCTCATATCTCCTAAACTATGCGTCCTAGAGCGAAAAGGAGCTTAATTCATGACCACACCCAAAAAATCGAAAATTCCATTCAAATCCTCAAAAAATTAAATTTTTGTATGAAAAACTTGTTTTGCTCATATCTCCTAAACTATGCGTCCTAGAGGGAAAAGGAGCTTAATTCATGACCACCCCCAAAAAATCGAAAATTCCATCCAAATTCTGAAAAAAATGGAAATTTTTATATGAAAAACTTGTTTTGCTCATATCTCCTAAACTATGCGTCCTAGAGGGAAAAGGAGCTTAATTCATGACCACCCCCCAAAAAATCGAATATTCCATCAAAATCCTCAAAAAAATTAAATTTTTATATGAAAAACTTGTTTTGCTCATATCTCCTAAACTATGCGTCCTAGAGCGAAAAGGGGCTTAATTCATGACCACCCCCCAAAAATCGAAAATTCCTTCCAAATCTTGAAAAAATGGAAATTTTTATATGAAAAATTTGTTTTGCTCATATCTCCTAAACTCCTAGAGCGAAAAGGAGCTTAATTCATGACCACCTTCAAAATTTGAAAATTTAATCAAAATCCTGAAAAAATTAAAATTTTTATATGAAAAACTTGTTTTGCTCATATCTCCTAAACTATGCGTCCTAGAGCGAAAAGGAGCTTAATTCATGACCACCCCCAAAAAATCGAAAATTCCGTCCAAATCCTAAGAAAATTGAAATTTTTATATGAAAAACTTGTTTTGCTCATATCTCCTAAACTATGCGTCCTAGAGCGAAAAGGAGCTTAATTCATGACCACCCCAAAAAAATCGAAAATTCCATCCAAATTCTGAAAAAATGGAAATTTTTATATGAAAAACTTGTTTTGCTCATATCTCCTAAACTATGCGTCCTAGAGCGAAAAGGAGCTTAATTCATGACCACCCGCCAAAAAATCGAAAATTCCATCCAAATCCTCAAAAAAATTAATTTTTTATATGAAAAACTTGTTTTGCTCATATCTCCTAAACTATGCGTCCTAGAGCGAAAAGGAGCTTAATTCATGACCATCCCCAAAAAATCGAAAATTCCATTCAAATCCGGAAAAAATTAAAATTTTTATATGAAAAACTTGTTTTGCTCATATCTCCTAAACTTTGCGTCCTAGAGCGAAAAGGAGCTTAATTCATGACCACCCAAAAAATTGAAAATTCCATCAAAATCCTGAAAAAATTAAAATTTTTGTATGAAAAACTTGTTTTGCTCATATCTCCCAAACTATGCGTCCTAGAGCGAAAAGGAGCTTAATTCATGACCACCCCCCAAAAATTAAAAATTCCTTCCAAATCTTGAAAAAATTGAAATTTTTATATGAAAAACTTGTTTTGCTCATATCTCCTAAACTATGCGTCCTAGAGCGAAAAGCAGCTTAATTCATGACCACCCCCAAAAAATCGAAAATTCCGTCCAAATCCTGAGAAAATTGAAATTTTTATATGAAAAACTTGTTTAGCTCATATCTCCTAAACAATGCGTCCTAGAGCGAAAAGGAGCTTAATTCATGACCACCCCCAAAAATTGAAAATTCCATCAAAATCCTAAAAAAAATAAAATTTTTATATGAAAAACTTGTTTGGCTCATATCTCCTACACTATGCGTCCTAGAGCGAAAAGGAGCTTAATTATTAACCACCCCCCAAAAATTGAAAATTCCATCAAAATCCTGAAAAAATTAAAACTTTTATATGAAAAACTTATTTTGCTCATATCTCCTAAACTATGCGTCCTAGAGGGAAAAGGAGCTTAATTCATGACCACCTCCAAAAAATTGAAAATTCCATCAAAATCCTGAAAAAATTGAAATTTTTATATGGAAAACTTGTTTTGCTCATATCTCCTAAACTATGCGCCCTAGAGCGAAAAGGAGCTTAATTCATGACCACCCCCAAAAATTGAAAATTCCATCAAAATCCTGAAAAATTGAAATTTTTATATGAAAAACTTGTTTTGCTCATATCTCCTAAACTATGCGTCCTAGAGGGAAAAGGAGCTTAATTCATGACCACCCCCAAAAAATCGAAAATTCCATCCAAATCCTCACAAAAATTAAATTTTTATATGAGAAACTTGTTTTGCTCATATCTCCTAAACTATGCGTCCTAGAGCGAAAAGGAGCTTAATTCATGACCACCCCCAAAAATTGAAAATTCCATCAAAATCCTGAAAAAATTAAAATTTTTGTATGAAAAACTTGTTTTGCTCATATCTCCTAAACTTTGCGTGCTAGAGCGAAAAGGAGCTTAATTCATGACCACCCCCCCCAAAAAATCGAAAATTCCATCCAAATTCTGAAAAAATGGAAATTTTTATATGAAAAACTTGTTTAGCTCATATCTCCTAAACTATGCGTCCTAGAGCGAAAAGGAGCTTAATTCATGACCACCCCCAAAAAATCGAAAATTCCGTCCAAATCCTGAGAAAATTGAAATTTTTATATGAAAAACTTGTTTTGCTCATATCTCCTAAACTATGCGTCCTAGAGCGAAAAGGAGCTTAATTCATGACCACCCCCAAAAAATCGAAAATTCCATCCAAATTCTGAAAAAATTAAAATTTTTATATGAAAAACTTGTTTTGCTCATATCTCCTAAACTTTGCGTCCTAGAGCGAAAAGGAGCTTAATTCATGACCACCCCCCCAAAAAATCGAAAATTCCATCCAAATTCTGAAAAAATGGAAATTTTTATATGAAAAACTTGTTTTGCTCATATCTCCTAAACTATGCGTCCTAGAGCGAAAAGGAGCTTAATTCATGACCACCCCCAAAAAATCGAAAATTCCGTCCAAATCCTGAGAAAATTGAAATTTTTATATGAAAAACTTGTTTTGCTCATATCTCCTAAACTATGCGTCCTAGAGCGAAAAGGAGCTTAATTCATTGATTACCCCAAAAAATCGAAAATTCCGTCCAAATCCTGAGAAAATTAAATTTTTATATGAAAAACTTGTTTTGCTCATATCTCCTAAACTATGCGTCCTAGAGGGAAAAGGAGCTTAATTCATGACCACCCCCCAAAAAATCGAAAATTCCATCCAAATTCTGAAAAAATTAAAATTTTTATATGAAAAACTTGTTTTGCTCATATCTCCTAAACTTTGCGTCCTAGAGCGAAAAGGAGCTTAATTCATGACCACCCCCCCAAAAAATCGAAAATTCCATCCAAATTCTGAAAAAATGGAAATTTTTATATGAAAAACTTGTTTTGCTCATATCTCCTAAACTATGCGTCCTAGAGCGAAAAGGAGCTTAATTCATGACCACCCCCAAAAAATCGAAAATTCCGTCCAAATCCTGAGAAAATTGAAATTTTTATATGAAAAACTTGTTTTGCTCATATCTCCTAAACTATGCGTCCTAGAGCGAAAAGGAGCTTAATTCATGACCACCCCCAAAAAATCGAAAATTCCGTCCAAATCCTGAGAAAATTGAAATTTTTATATGAAAAACTTGTTTAGCTCATATCTCCTAAACTATGCGTCCTAGAGCGAAAAGGAGCTTAATTCATGACCACCCCCAAAAAATCGAAAATTCCGTCCAAATCCTGAGAAAATTGAAATTTTTATATGAAAAACTTGTTTTGCTCATATCTCCTAAACTATGCGTCCTAGAGCGAAAAGGAGCTTAATTCATGACCACCCCCAAAAAATCGAAAATTCCGTCCAAATCCTGAGAAAATTGAAATTTTTATATGAAAAACTTGTTTTGCTCATATCTCCTAAACTATGCGTCCTATAGCGAAAAGGAGCCTAACTCATGACTTAGCCCAAAAAATCGAAAATTCCGTCCAAATCCTGAGAAAATTGAAATTTTTATATGAAAAACATGTTTTGCTCATATCTCCTAAACTATGCGTCCTAGAGCGAAAAGGAGCTTAATTCATGACCACACCCAAAAAATCGAAAATTCCATTCAAATCCTCAAAAAATTAAATTTTTGTATGAAAAACTTGTTTTGCTCATATCTCCTAAACTATGCGTCCTAGAGGGAAAAGGAGCTTAATTCATGACCACCCCCAAAAAATCGAAAATTCCATCCAAATACTGAAAAAAATGGAAATTTTTATATGAAAAACTTGTTTTGCTCATATCTCCTAAACTATGCGTCCTAGAGGGAAAAGGAGCTTAATTCATGACCACCCCCCAAAAAATCGAATATTCCATCAAAATCCTCAAAAAAATTAAATTTTTATATGAAAAACTTGTTTTGCTCATATCTCCTAAACTATGCGTCCTAGAGCGAAAAGGAGCTTAATTCATGACCACCCCCCCAAAAAATCGAATATTCCATCAAAATCCTCAAAAAAATTAAATTTTTATATGAAAAACTTGTTGTGCTCATATCTCCTAAACTATGCGTCCTAGAGCGAAAAGGAGCTTAATTCATGACCACCCCCCAAAAATCGAAAATTCCTTCCAAATCTTGAAAAAATGGAAATTTTTATATGAAAAACTTGTTTTGCTCATATCTCCTAAACAATGCGTCCTAGAGCGAAAAGGAGCTTAATTCATAACCACCCCTAAAAATTGAAAATTCCCTCACAATCCTCAAAAAATTGAATAAATTTATATGAAAAACTTGTTTTGCTCATATCTCCTAAACTATGCGTCCTAGAGCGGAAAGGGGCTTAATTCATGACCACCACCCAAAAATTAAAAATTCCTTCCAAATCTTGAAAAAATTTAAATTTTTATATGAAAAACTTGTTTTGCTCATATCTCCTAAACTAGCGTCCTAGAGCGAAAAGGAGCTTAATTCATGACCACCTCCAAAAAATCGAGAATTCCATCCAAATTCTGAAGAAATTGAAATTTTTATATGAAAAACTTGTTTTGCTCACATCTCCTAAACTATGCGTCCTAGAGGGAAAAGGAGCTTAATTCACGACCACCCCCAAAAAATCGAAAATTCCATCCAAATTCTGAAAAAATGGAAATTTTTATATGAAAAACTTGTTTTGCTCATATCTCCTAAACTATGCGTCCTAGCGCGAAAAGGAGCTTAATTCATGACCACCCCCCCCAACAATTGAAAATTCCGTCCAAATCCTGAGAAAATTGAAATTTTTATATGAAAAACTTGTTTTGCTCATATCTCCTAAATTATGCGTCCTAGAGCGAAAAGGAGCTTAATTCATGACCACCCCCAAAAAATCGAAAATTCCGTCCAAATCCTGAGAAAATTGAAATTTTTATATGAAAAACTTGTTTTGCTCATATCTCCTAAACTATGCGTCCTAGAGTGAAAAGGAGCTTAATTCATGACTTACCCCAAAAAATCGAAAATTCCGTCCAAATCCTGAGAAAATTGAAATTTTTATATGAAAAACTTGTTTTGCTCATATCTCCTAAACTATGCGTCCTAGAGGGAAAAGGAGCTTAATTCATGACCACCCCCAAAAAATCGAAAATTCCATCCAAATCCTCAAAAAAATTAAATTTTTATATGAAAAACTTGTTTTGCTCATATCTCCTAAACTATACGTTCTAAAGGGAAAAGGAGCTTAATTCATGACCACCCCCAAAAAATCGGAAATTCCATTCAAATCCTGAAATAATTAAAATTTTTATATGAAAAACTTGTTTTGCTCATATCTCCTAAACTATGCGTCCTAGACGGAAAAGGAGCTTAATTCATGACCACCTCCAAAAAATTGAAAATTCCATCCCAATCCTGAAAAAATTGAAATTTTTATATGGAAAACTTGTTTTGCTCATATCTCCTAAACTATGCGTCCTAGAGCGAAAAGGAGCTTAATTCATGACCACCCCCAAAAATTGAAAATTCCATCAAAATCCTGAAAAATTGAAATTTTTATATGAAAAACTTGTTTTGCTCATATCTCCTAAACTATGCGTCCTAGAGGGAAAAGGAGCTTAATTCATGACCACATCCAAAAAATCGAAAATTCCATCCAAATCCTCAAAAAAATTAAATTTTTATATGAAAAACTTGTTTTGCTCATATCTCCTAAACTATGCGTCCTAGAGCGAAAAGGAGCTTAATTCATGGATTACCCCAAAAAATCGAAAATTCCGTCCAAATCCTGAGAAAATTGAAATTTTTATATGAAAAACTTATTTTGCTCCTATCTCCTAAACTATGCGTCCTAGAGCGAAAAGGAGCTTAATTCATGACCACCCCCAAAAAACCGAAAATTCCATCCAAATCCTCAAAAAAATTAAATTTTTATATGAAAAACTTGTTTTGCTCATATCTCCTAAACTATGCGTCCTAGAGCGAAAAGGAGCTCAATTCATGACCATGAAATTGAAAATTCCATCAAAATCCTGAAAAAATTAACACTTTTATATGAAAATCTTATTTTGCTCATATCTCCTAAACTATGCGTCCTAGAGCGAAAAGGAGCTTAATTCATGACCACCCCCAAAAATTGAAAATTCCATCAAAATCCTGAAAAAATTAAAATTTTTATATGAAAAACTTGTTTTGCTCATATCTCCTAAACTATGCGTCCTAGAGCGAAAAGGAGCTTAATTCATGACCACCCCCCAAAAAATCGAAAATTCCATCCAAATCCTCAAAAAAATTAAATTTTTATATGAAAAACTTGTTTTGCTCATATCTCCTATACTATGCGTCCTAGAGCGAAAAGGAGCTTAATTATTAACCACCCCCCAAAAATTGAAAATTCCATCAAAATCCTGAAAAAATGGAAATTTTTATATAAAAAACTTGTTTTGCTCATATCTCCCAAACTATGCGTCCTAGAGCGAAAAGAGCTTAATTCATGACTTACCCGAAAAAATCGAAAATTCCGTCCAAATCCTGAAAAAATTGAATAAATTTATATGAAAAACTTATTTTGCTCATATCTCCTAAACTATGCGTCCTAGAGCGAAAAGGAGCTTAATTCATAACCACCCCTAAAAATTGAAAATTCCCTCACAATCCTGAAAAAATTGAATAAATTTATATGACAAACTTGTTTTGCTCATATCTCCTAAACTATGCGTCCTAGAGCGAAAAGGGGCTTAATTCATGACCACCACCCAAAAATTGAAAATTCCATCAAAATCCTGAAAAAATTGAAATTTTTATATGAAAAACTTGTTTTGCTCATATCTCCTAAACTATGCGTCCTAGAGCGAAAAGGGGCTTAATTCATGACCACCCCCCAAAAATCGAAAATTCCTTCCAAATCTTGAAAAAATGGAAATTTTTATATGAAAAATTTGTTTTGCTCATATCTCTTAAACTCCTAGAGCGAAAAGGAGCTTAATTCATGACCACCTTCAAAATTTGAAAATTTAATCAAAATCCTGAAAAAATTAAAATTTTTATATGAAAAACTTGTTTTGCTCATATCTCCTAAACTATGCGTCCTAGAGCGAAAAGGAGCTTAATTCATGACCACCCCCAAAAAATCGAAAATTCCGTCCAAATCCTAAGAAAATTGAAATTTTTATATGAAAAACTTGTTTTGCTCATATCTCCTAAACTATGCGTCCTAGAGCGAAAAGGAGCTTAATTCATGACCACCCCAAAAAAATCGAAAATTCCATCCAAATTCTGAAAAAATGGAAATTTTTATATGAAAAACTTGTTTTGCTCATATCTCCTAAACTATGCGTCCTAGAGCGAAAAGGAGCTTAATTCATGACCACCCGCCAAAAAATCGAAAATTCCATCCAAATCCTCAAAAAAATTAATTTTTTATATGAAAAACTTGTTTTGCTCATATCTCCTAAACTATGCGTCCTAGAGCGAAAAGGAGCTTCATTCATGACCATCCCCAAAAAATCGAAAATTCCATTCAAATCCGGAAAAAATTAAAATTTTTATATGAAAAACTTGTTTTGCTCATATCTCCTAAACTTTGCGTCCTAGAGCGAAAAGGAGCTTAATTCATGACCACCCCAAAAAATTGAAAATTCCATCAAAATCCTGAAAAAATTAAAATTTTTATATGAAAAACTTGTTTTGCTCATATCTCCCAAACTATGCGTCCTAGAGCGAAAAGGAGCTTAATTCATGACCACCCCCCAAAAATTAAAAATTCCTTCCAAATCTTGAAAAAATTGAAATTTTTATATGAAAAACTTGTTTTGCTCATATCTCCTAAACTATGCGTCCTAGAGCGAAAAGGAGCTTAATTCATGACCACCCCCAAAAAATCGAAAATTCCGTCCAAATCCTGAGAAAATTGAAATTTTTATATGAAAAACTTGTTTAGCTCATATCTCCTAAACTATGCGTCCTAGAGCGAAAAGGAGCTTAATTCATGACCACCCCCAAAAATTGAAAATTCCATCAAAATCCTAAAAAAAATAAAATTTTTATATGAAAAACTTGTTTTGCTCATATCTCCTACACTATGCGTCCTAGAGCGAAAAGGAGCTTAATTATTAACCACCCCCCAAAAATTGAAAATTCCATCAAAATCCTGAAAAAATTAAAACTTTTATATGAAAAACTTATTTTGCTCATATCTCCTAAACTATGCGTCCTAGAGGGAAAAGGAGCTTAATTCATGACCACCCCTAAAAATTGAAAATTCCATCAAAATCCTGAAAAATTGAAATTTTTATATGAAAAACTTGTTTTGCTCATATCTCCTAAACTATGCGTCCTAGAGGGAAAAGGAGCTTAATTCATGACCACCCCCAAAAAATCGAAAATTCCATCCAAATCCTCAAAAAAATTAAATTTTTATATGAGAAACTTGTTTTGCTCATATCTCCTAAACTATGCGTCCTAGAGCGAAAAGGAGCTTAATTCATGACCACCCCCAAAAATTGAAAATTCCATCAAAATCCTGAAAAAATTAAAATTTTTGTATGAAAAACTTGTTTTGCTCATATCTCCTAAACTTTGCGTCCTAGAGCGAAAAGGAGCTTAATTCATGACCACCCCCCCAAAAAATCGAAAATTCCATCCAAATTCTGAAAAAATGGAAATTTTTATATGAAAAACTTGTTTAGCTCATATCTCCTAAACTATGCGTCCTAGAGCGAAAAGGAGCTTAATTCATGACCACCCCCAAAAAATCGAAAATTCCGTCCAAATCCTGAGAAAATTGAAATTTTTATATGAAAAACTTGTTTTGCTCATATCTCCTAAACTATGCGTCCTAGAGCGAAAAGGAGCTTAATTCATGACCACCCCCAAAAAATCGAAAATTCCATCCAAATTCTGAAAAAATTAAAATTTTTATATGAAAAACTTGTTTTGCTCATATCTCCTAAACTTTGCGTCCTAGAGCGAAAAGGAGCTTAATTGATGACCACCCCCCCAAAAAATCGAAAATTCCATCCAAATTCTGAAAAAATGGAAATTTTTATATGAAAAACTTGTTTTGCTCATATCTCCTAAACTATGCGTCCTAGAGCGAAAAGGAGCTTAATTCATGACCACCCCCAAAAAATCGAAAATTCCGTCCAAATCCTGAGAAAATTGAAATTTTTATATGAAGAACTTGTTTTGCTCATATCTCCTAAACTATGCGTCCTAGAGCGAAAAGGAGCTTAATTCATTGATTACCCCAAAAAATCGAAAATTCCGTCCAAATCCTGAGAAAATTAAATTTTTATATGAAAAACTTGTTTTGCTCATATCTCCTAAACTATGCGTCCTAGAGGGAAAAGGAGCTTAATTCATGACCACCCCCCAAAAAATCGAAAATTCCATCCAAATTCTGAAAAAATTAAAATTTTTATATGAAAAACTTGTTTTGCTCATATCTCCTAAACTTTGCGTCCTAGAGCGAAAAGGAGCTTAATTCATGACCACCCCCCCCAAAAAATCGAAAATTCCATCCAAATTCTGAAAAAATGGAAATTTTTATATGAAAAACTTGTTTTGCTCATATCTCCTAAACTATGCGTCCTAGAGCGAAAAGGAGCTTAATTCATGACCACCCCCAAAAAATCGAAAATTCCGTCCAAATCCTGAGAAAATTGAAATTTTTATATGAAAAACTTGTTTTGCTCATATCTCCTAAACTATGCGTCCTAGAGCGAAAAGGAGCTTAATTCATGACCACCCCCAAAAAATCGAAAATTCCGTCCAAATCCTGAGAAAATTGAAATTTTTATATGAAAAACTTGTTTAGCTCATATCTCCTAAACTATGCGTCCTAGAGCGAAAAGGAGCTTAATTCATGACCACCCCCAAAAAATTGAAAATTCCGTCCAAATCCTGAGAAAATTGAAATTTTTATATGAAAAATTTGTTTTGCTCATATCTCCTAAACTATGCGTCCTAGAGCGAAAAGGAGCTTAATTCATGACCACCCCCAAAAAATCGAAAATTCCGTCCAAATCCTGAGAAAATTGAAATTTTTCTATGAAAAACTTGTTTTGCTCATATCTCCTAAACTATGCGTCCTAGAGTGAAAAGGAGCTTAATTCATGACTTACCCCAAAAAATCGAAAATTCCGTCCAAATCCTGAGCAAATTGAAATTTTTATATGAAAAACTTGTTTTGCTCATATCTCCTAAACTATGCGTCCTATAGCGAAAATGAGCCTAACTCATGACTTAGCCCAAAAAATCGAAAATTCCGTCCAAATCCTGAGAAAATTGAAATTTTTATATGAAAAACATGTTTTGCTCATATCTCCTAAACTATGCGTCCTAGAGCGAAAAGGAGCTTAATTCATGACCACACCCAAAAAATCGAAAATTCCATTCAAATCCTCAAAAAATTAAATTTTTGTATGAAAAACTTGTTTTGCTCATATCTCCTAAACTATGCGTCCTAGAGGGAAAAGGAGCTTAATTCATGACCACCCCCAAAAAATCGAAAATTCCATCCAAATTCTGAAAAAAATGGAAATTTTTATATGAAAAACTTGTTTTGCTCATATCTCCTAAACTATGCGTCCTAGAGGGAAAAGGAGCTTAATTCATGACCACCCCCCAAAAAATCGAATATTCCATCAAAATCCTCAAAAAAATTAAATTTTTATATGAAAAACTTGTTTTGCTCATATCCCCTAAACTATGCGTCCTAGAGCGAAAAGGAGCTTAATTCATGACCACCCCCCCAAAAAATCGAATATTCCATCAAAATCCTCAAAAAAATTAAATTTTTATATGAAAAACTTGTTTTGCTCATATCTCCTAAACTATGCGTCCTAGAGCGAAAAGGAGCTTAATTCATGACCACCCCCCAAAAATCGAAAATTCCTTCCAAATCTTGAAAAAATGGAAATTTTTATATGAAAAACTTGTTTTGCTCATATCTCCTAAACAATGCGTCCTAGAGCGAAAAGGAGCTTAATTCATAACCACCCCTAAAAATTGAAAATTCCCTCACAATCCTCAAAAAATTGAATAAATTTATATGAAAAACTTGTTTTGCTCATATCTCCTAAACTATGCGTCCTAGAGCGAAAAGGGGCTTAATTCATGACCACCAACCAAAAATTAAAAATTCCTTCCAAATCTTGAAAAAATTTAAATTTTTATATGAAAAACTTGTTTTGCTCATATCTCCTAAACTAGCGTCCTAGAGCGAAAAGGAGCTTAATTCATGACCACCTCCAAAAAATCGAAAATTCCATCCAAATTCTGAAGAAATTGAAATTTTTATATGAAAAACTTGTTTTGCTCACATCTCCTAAACTATGCGTCCTAGAGGGAAAAGGAGCTTAATTCACGACCACCCCCAAAAAATCGAAAATTCCATCCAAATTCTGAAAAAATGGAAATTTTTATATGAAAAACTTGTTTTGCTCATATCTCCTAAACTATGCGTCCTAGAGCGAAAAGGAGCTTAATTCATGACCACCCCCAAAAAATCGAAAATTCCGTCCAAATCCTGAGAAAATTGAAATTTTTATATGAAAAACTTGTTTTGCTCATATCTCCTAAACTATGCGTCCTAGAGTGAAAAGGAGCTTAATTCATGACTTACCCCAAAAAATCGAAAATTCCGTCCAAATCCTGAGCAAATTGAAATTTTTATATGAAAAAGTTGTTTTGCTCATATCTCCTAAACTATGCGTCCTATAGCGAAAAGGAGCCTAACTCATGACTTAGCCCAAAAAATCGAAAATTCCGTCCAAATCCTGAGAAAATTGAAATTTTTATATGAAAAACTTGTTTTGCTCATATCTCCTAAACTATGCGTCCTAGAGGGAAAAGGAGCTTAATTCATGACCACCCCCCAAAAAATCGAAAATTCCATCAAAATCCTCAAAAAAATTAAATTTTTATATGAAAAACTTGTTTTGCTCATATCTCCTAAACTATGCGTCCTAGAGCGAAAAGGAGCTTAATTCATGACCACCCCCCCAAAAAATCGAAAATTCCATCCAAATCCTCAAAACAAATTAAATTTTTATATGAAAAACTTGTTTTGCTCATATCTCCTATACTATGCGTCCTAGAGCGAAAAGGAGCTTAATTATTAACCACCCCCCAAAAATTGAAAATTCCATCAAAATCCTGAAAAAATTGAAATTTTTATATAAAAAAACTTGTTTTGCTCATATCTCCCAAACTAATCGTCCTAGAGCGAAAAGAGCTTAATTCATGACTTACCCGAAAAAATCGAAAATTCCGTCCAAATCCTGAAAAAAAATTGAATAAATTTATATGAAAAACTTGTTTTGCTCATATCTCCTAAACTATGCGTCCTAGAGCGAAAAGGAGCTTAATTATTAACCACCCCCCAAAAATTGAAAATTCCATCAAAATCCTGAAAAAATTGAAATTTTTATATAAAAAAACTTGTTTTGCTCATATCTCCCAAACTAATCGTCCTAGAGCGAAAAGAGCTTAATTCATGACTTACCCGAAAAAATCGAAAATTCCGTCCAAATCCTGAAAAAAAATTGAATAAATTTATATGAAAAACTTGTTTTGCTCATATCTCCTAAACTATGCGTCCTAGAGCGAAAAGGAGCTTAATTCATGACCATCCCCCAAAAATTGAAAATTCCATCCAAATTCTAAAAAAATGGAAATTTTTATATGAAAAACTTGTTTTGCTCATATCTCCTAAACTATGCGTCCTAGAGCGAAAAGGAGCTTAATTCATGACCGCCCCCAAAAAATCGAAAATTCCATCCAAATTCTGAAAAAATGGAAATTTTTATATGAAGAACTTGTTTTGGTCATATCTCCTAAACTATGCGTCCTAGAGCGAAAAGGAGCTTAATTCATGACCACCCCCAAAAATTGAAAATTCCTTCCAAATCCTAAAAAAAATGACATTTTTATATGAAAAACTTGTTTTGCTCATATCTCCTAAACTATGCGTCCTAGAGCGAAAAGGAGCTTAATTCATAACCACCACCCAAAAATTGAAAATTCCATCAAAGTCCTGAAAAAATTTAAATTTTTATATGAAAAACTTGTTTTGCTCATATCTCCTAAACTATGCGTCCTAGAGCGAAAAGGAGCTTAATTCAGGACCACCCCCGAAAAATTGAAAATTCCATCAAAACCATGAAAAAATTGAAATTTTTATATGAAAAACTTGTATTGCTCATATCTCCTAAACTATGCGTCCTAGAGCGAAAAGGAGCTTAATTCATGACCACCTCCAAAAAATTGAAAATTCCATCAAAACTTTGAAAAAACTGACATTTTTAAATAAAAACTTGTTTTGCTCATATCTCCTAAACTAAGCGTCCTAGAGCGAAAAGGAGCTTAATTCATGACCACCTCCAAAAAATTGAAAATTCTCTCAAAATCCTGAAAAAATTTTAATTTTTATATGAAAAACTTGTTTTGCTCATATCTCCTAAACTATGCGTCCTAGAGCGAAAAGGAGCTTAATTCACGACCACCCCCAAAAAATCGAAAATTCCATCCAAATTCTGAAAAAATGGAAATTTTTATATGAAAAACTTGTTTTGCTCATATCTCCTAAACTATGCGTCCTAGAGCGAAAAGGAGCTCATGAACACCCCCCAAAAATTGAAAATTCCATCAAAATCCTGAAAAAATGGAAATTTTTATATGAAGAACTTGTTTTGCTCATATCTCCTAAACTATGCGTCTTAGAGCGAAAAGGAGCTTAATTCATGACCACCCCCCAAAAAATCGAAAATTCCATTCAAATCCTGAAAAAATTAAAATTTTTATATGAAAAACATGGTTTGCTCATATCTCCTAAACTATGCGTCCTAGAGCGAAAAGGAGCTTAATTCAAGACCACCCCCCAAAAATTGAAAAATCCATCAAAACCATTAAAAAATTGAAATTTTTATATGAAAAACTTGCTTTGCTCATATCTCCTAAACTATGCGTCCTAGAGCGAAAAGGAGCTTAATTCATGACCACCTCCAAAAAATTGAAAATTCCATCAAAACCTTGAAAAAATTGAAATTTTTAAATAAAAACTTGTTTTGCTCATATCTCCTAAACTATGCGTCCTAGAGCGAAAAGGAGGTTAATTCATGACCACCCCCCAAAAATTGAAAATTCCTTCCAAATCTTGAAAAAAATTGAAATTTTTATATGAAAAACTTGTTTTGCTCATATCTCCTAAACTATGCGTCCTAGAGCGAAAAGGAGCTTAATTCATGACCACCTCAAAAAAATTGAAAATTCCATCAAAATCCTGAAGAAAATGAAATTTTTATATGAAAAACTTGTTTTGCTCATATCTCCTAAACTATGCGTCCTAGAGCGAAAAGGAGCTTAATTCATGACCACCTCCAAAAAATTGAAAATTCCATCAAAACCTTGAAAAAATTGAAATTTTTATATGAAAAACTTGTTTTGCTCATATCTCCTAAACTATGCGTCCTAGAGCGAAAAGGAGCTTAATTCATGACCACCTCCAAAAAATTGAAAATTCTCTCAAAATCCTGAAAAAATTTTAATTTTTATATGAAAAACTTGTTTTGCTCATATCTCCTAAACTATGAGTCCTAGAGCGAAAAGGAGCTTAATTCATGACCACCCCCCAAAAATTGAAAATTCCTTCCAAATCTTGAAAAAATTGAAATTTTTTACGAAAAACTTGTTTTGCTCATATCTCCTAAACTATGCGTCCTAGAGCGAAAAGGAGCTTAATTCATGACCACCTCCAAAAAATTGAAAATTCCATCAAAACCTTAAAAAAATTTAAATTTTTATATGAAAAACTTATTTTGCTCATATCTCCTAAACTATGCGTCTTAGAGCGAAAAGGAGCTTAATTCATGACCACCTCCAAAAAATTGAAAATTCCCTCAAAATCCTGAAAAAATTTTAATTTTTATATGAACAACTTGTTTTGCTCATATCTCCTAAACTATGAGTCCTAGAGCGAAAAGGAGCTTAATTCATGACCACCTCAAAAAAATTGAAAATTCCATCAAAATCCTGAAGAAAATGAAATTTTTATATGAAAAACTTGTTTTGCTCATATCTCCTAAACTATGCGTCCTAGAGCGAAAAGGAGCTTAATTCATGACCACCTCCAAAAAATTTAAAATTCCCTCAAAATCCTGAAAAAATTTTAATTTTTATATGAAAAACTTGTTTTGCTCATATCTCCTAAACTATGCGTCCTACAGCGAAAATGAGCTTAATTCATGACCACCCCCCAAAAATTGAAAATTCCATCCAAATCTTGAAAAAATTGAAATTTTTTACGAAAAACTTGTTTTGCTCATATCTCCTAAACTATGCGTCCTAGAGCGAAAAGGAGCTTAATTCATGACCACCTCCAAAAAATTGAAAATTCCATCAAAACCTTGAAAAAATTGAAATTTTTATATGAAAAATTTATTTTGCTCATATCTCCTAAACTATGCGTCTTAGAGCGAAAAGGAGCTTAATTCATGACCACCTCCAAAAAATTGAAAATTCCCTCAAAATCCTGAAAAAATTTTAATTTTTATATGAACAACTTGTTTTGCTCATATCTCCTAAACTATGAGTCCTAGAGCGAAAAGGAGCTTAATTCATGACCACCCCCCAAAAATTGAAAATTCCTTCCAAATCTTGAAAAAATTGAAATTTTTTATGAAAAACTTGTTTTGCTCATATCTCCTAAACTGTGCGTCCTAGAGCGAAAAGGAGCTTAATTCATGACCACCCCCAAAAAACCGAAAATTCCATCCAAATCCTGAAAAAATTTAAATTTTTATATAAAAAACTTGTTTTGCTCATATCTCCCCCCAAAAATTGAAAATTCCATCAAAATCCTGAAAAAATTGAAATTTTTATATGAAAAACGTGTTTTGCTCATATCTCCTAAACTATGCGTCCTAGAGCGAAACGGAGCTTAATTCATGAACACCCCCCAACAATTGAAAATTCCATCAAAATTGAAATTTTTATATGAAAAACTGGTTTTGCTCATATCTCCTAAACTATGCGTCCTAGAGCGAAAAGGAGCTTAATTCATGACTACCTTCAAAAAATTGAAAATTCCACCAAAACCCTGAAAAAATTGAAATTTTTATATGAAAAACTTGTTTTGCTCATATCTCCTAAACTATGCGTCCTAGAGCGAAACGGAGCTTAATTCATGAACACCCCCCAACAATTGAAAATTCCATCAAAATTGAAATTTTTATATGAAAAACTGGTTTTGCTCATATCTCCTAAACTATGCGTCCTAGAGCGAAAAGGAGCTTAATTCATGACCACCCCCAAAAATTGAAAATTCCCTCAAAATCCTGTAAAAATTGAAATTTTTATATGAAAAAATTGTTTTACTCATATCTCCTAAACTATGCGTCCTAGAGCGAAAAGGAGCTTAATTCATGACCACCCCCCAAAAATTGAAAATTCCATCAAAATCCTGAAGAAAATTAAATTTTTATATGAAAAATTTGTTTTTATCATATCTCCTAAACTATGCGTCCTAGAGCGAAAGGAACCTTAATTCATGACCACCCCCAAAAAATCGTAAATTCCATCCAAATTCTGAAAAAATTTAAATTTTTATATGAAAAACTTGTTTTGCTCATATCTCCTAAACTATGCGTCCTAGAGCGAAAAGGAGCTTAATTCATGACCACCCCCACAAATTGAAAATTCCCCCAAAATCCTGTAAAAATTTAAATTTTTATATGAAAAACTTGTTTTGCTCATATCTCCTAAACTATGCGTCCTAGAGCGAAAAGGAGCTTAATTCATGACCACCTCCAAAAAATTGAAAATTCCATCAAAATCCTGAAGAAAATGAAATTTTTATACGAAAAACTTGTTTTGCTCATATCTCCTAAACTATGCCTCCTAGAGCGAAAAGAAGCTTAATTCATGACCACCCCCCAAAAATTGAAAATTCCTTCCAAATCTTGAAAAAATTTAAATTTTTATATGAAAAACTTGCTTTGCTCATATCACCTAAACTATGCGTCCGAGAGCGAAAAGGAACTTAATTCATGACCACCTCCAAAAAATTGAAAATTCCATCCAAATTCTGAAAAAATGGAAATTTTTATATGAAAAACGTGTTTTGCTCATATCTCCTAAACTATGCGTCCTAGAGCGAAAAAGAGCTTAATTCATAACCACCCCCAAAAAATCGTAAATTCCATCCAAATTCTGAAAAAATTTAAATTTTTATATGAAAAACTTGTTGTGCTCATATCTCCTAAACTATGCGTCCTAGAGCGAAAAGGAGCTTAATTCATGACCACCTCCAAAAAATTGAAAATTCCATCAAAATCCTGAAGAAAATGAAATTTTTATATGAAAAACTTGTTTTGCTCATATCTCCTAAACTATGCGTCCTAGAGCGAAATGGAGCTTAATTCATGAACACCCCCCAACAATTGAAAATTCCATCAAAATTTTGAAAAAATTGAAATTTTTATATGAAAAACTTGTTTTGCTCATATCTCCTAAACTATGCGTCCTAGAGCGAAAAGGAGCTTAATTCATGACCACCCCCAAAAAATTGAAAATTCCATCAAAATCCTGAAGAAATTGAAATTTTTATATGAAAAATTTGTTTTGCTCATATCTCCTAAACTATGCGTTCTACAGCGAAAAGGAGCTTAATTCATGACCACCCCCACAAAATCGAAAATTCCATCCAAATTCTGAAAAAATGGAAATTTTTATATGAAAAACTTGTTTTGCTCATATCTCCTAAACTATGCGTCCTAGAGCGAAAAGGAGCTTAATTCATGACCACCCCCAAAAAATCGAAAATTCCATCCAAATTCTGAAAAAATGGAAATTTTTATATGAAAAACTTGTTTTGCTCATATCTCCTAAACTATGCGTCCTAGAGCGAAAAGGAGCTTAATTCATAACCTACCCCAGAAATTGAAAATTCCCTCAAAATCCTGAAAAAATGGAAATTTTTATATGAAAAACTTGTTTTGCTCATATCTCCTAAACTATGCGTCCTAGAGCGAAAAGGAGCTTAATTCATGACCACCCCCACAAATTGAAAATTCCCCCAAAATCCTGTAAAAATTTAAATTTTTATATGAAAAACTTGTTTTGCTCATATCTCCTAAA
This sequence comes from Haematobia irritans, assembly GCF_050003625.1. Taxonomy (NCBI): domain Eukaryota; kingdom Metazoa; phylum Arthropoda; class Insecta; order Diptera; family Muscidae; genus Haematobia; species Haematobia irritans. The sequence continues at coordinate 121,080,979 of NC_134399.1, read as the reverse complement.
CTATGCGTCCTAGAGCGAAAAGGAGCTTAATTCATGACCACCTCCAAAAAATTGAAAATTCCATCAAAATCCTGAAGAAAATGAAATTTTTATACCAAAAACTTGTTTTGCTCATATCTCCTAAACTATGCCTCCTAGAGCGAAAAGAAGCTTAATTCATGACCACCCCCCAAAAATTGAAAATTCCTTCCAAATCTTGAAAAAATTTAAATTTTTATATGAAAAACTTGCTTTGCTCATATCACCTAAACTATGCGTCCGAGAGCGAAAAGGAACTTAATTCATGACCACCTCCAAAAAATTGAAAATTCCATCAAAATCCTGAAGAAAATGAACTTTTTATATGAAAAACTTGTTTTGCTCATATCTCCTAAACTATGCGTCCTAGAGCGAAAAGGAGCTTAATTCACGACCACCCCCAAAAATCGCAAATTCCATCCAAATTCTGAAAAAATTTAAATTTTTATATGAAAAACTTGTTGTGCTCATATCTCCTAAACTATGCGTCCTAGAGCGAAAAGGAGCTTAATTCATGACCACCTCCAAAAAATTGAAAATTCCATCAAAATTCTGAAAAAATTGAAATTTTTATATGAAAAACTTGTTTTGCTCATATCTCCTAAACTATGCGTCCTAGAGCGAAAAGGAGCTTAATTCATGACTACCTCCAAAAAATTGAAAATTCCATCAAAATCCTGAAGAAATTGAAATTTTTATATGAAAAATTTGTTTTGCTCATATCTCATGACCACCCCCAAAAAATTGAAAATTCCATCAAAATCCTGAAGAAATTGAAATTTTTATATGAAAAATTTGTTTTGCTCATATCTCCTAAACTATGCGTTCTACAGCGAAAAGGAGCTTAATTCATGACCACCCCCACAAAATCGAAAATTCCATCCAAATTCTGAAAAAATGGAAATTTTTATATGAAAAACTTGTTTTGCTCATATCTCCTAAACTATGCGTCCTAGAGCGAAAAGGAGCTTAATTCATGACCACCCCCAAAAAATCGAAAATTCCATCCAAATTCTGAAAAAATGGAAATTTTTATATGAAAAACTTGTTTTGCTCATATCTCCTAAACTATGCGTCCTAGAGCGAAAAGGAGCTTAATTCATAACCTACCCCAGAAATTGAAAATTCCCTCAAAATCCTGAAAAAATGGAAATTTTTATATGAAAAACTTGTTTTGCTCATATCTCCTAAACTATGCGTCCTAGAGCGAAAAGGAGCTTAATTCATGACCACCCCCACAAATTGAAAATTCCCCCAAAATCCTGTAAAAATTTAAATTTTTATATGAAAAACTTGTTTTGCTCATATCTCCTAAACTATGCGTCCTAGAGCGAAAAGGAGCTTAATTCATGACCACCTCCAAAAAATTGAAAATTCCATCAAAATCCTGAAGAAAATGAAATTTTTATACCAAAAACTTGTTTTGCTCATATCTCCTAAACTATGCCTCCTAGAGCGAAAAGAAGCTTAATTCATGACCACCCCCCAAAAATTGAAAATTCCTTCCAAATCTTGAAAAAATTTAAATTTTTATATGAAAAACTTGCTTTGCTCATATCACCTAAACTATGCGTCCGAGAGCGAAAAGGAACTTAATTCATGACCACCTCCAAAAAATTGAAAATTCCATCAAAATCCTGAAGAAAATGAACTTTTTATATGAAAAACTTGTTTTGCTCATATCTCCTAAACTATGCGTCCTAGAGCGAAAAGGAGCTTAATTCACGACCACCCCCAAAAATCGCAAATTCCATCCAAATTCTGAAAAAATTTAAATTTTTATATGAAAAACTTGTTGTGCTCATATCTCCTAAACTATGCGTCCTAGAGCGAAAAGGAGCTTAATTCATGACCACCTCCAAAAAATTGAAAATTCCATCAAAATTCTGAAAAAATTGAAATTTTTATATGAAAAACTTGTTTTGCTCATATCTCCTAAACTATGCGTCCTAGAGCGAAAAGGAGCTTAATTCATGACTACCTCCAAAAAATTGAAAATTCCATCAAAATCCTGAAGAAATTGAAATTTTTATATGAAAAATTTGTTTTGCTCATATCTCCTAAACTATGCGTTCTACAGCGAAAAGGAGCTTAATTCATGACCACCCCCACAAAATCGAAAATTCCATCCAAATTCTGAAAAAATGGAAATTTTTATATGAAAAACTTGTTTTGCTCATATCTCCTAAACTATGCGTCCTAGAGCGAAAAGGAGCTTAATTCATGACCACCCCCAAAAAATCGAAAATTCCATCCAAATTCTGAAAAAATGGAAATTTTTATATGAAAAACTTGTTTTGCTCATATCTCCTAAACTATGCGCCCTAGAGCGAAAAGGAGCTTAATTCATAACCTACCCCAGAAATTGAAAATTCCCTCAAAATCCTGAAAAAATGGAAATTTTTATATGAAAAACTTGTTTTGCTCATATCTCCTAAACTATGCGTCCTAGAGCGAAAAGGAGCTTAATTCATGACCACGCCACAAATTGAAAATTCCCTCAAAATCCTGTAAAAATTGAAATTTTTATATGAAAAACTTGTTTTGCTCATATCTCCTAAACTATGCGTCCTAGAGCGAAAAGGAGCTTAATTCATGACCACTTCCAAAAAATTGAAAATTCCATCAAAACCCTGAAAAAATTGAAATTTTTATATGAAAAACTTACTATGCTCATATCTCCTAAACTATGTGTCCTAGAGCGAAAAGGAGCTTAATTCATAACCTACCCCAGAAATTGAAAATTCCCTCAAAATCCTGAAAAAATGGAAATTTTTATATGAAAAACTTGTTTTGCTCATATCTCCTAAACTATGCGTCCTAGAGCGAAAAGGAGCTTAATTCATGACCACCCCACAAATTGAAAATTCCCTCAAAATTCTGTAAAAATTGAAATTTTTATATGAAAAACTTGTTTTGCCATATCTCCTAAACTATGCGTCCTAGAGCGAAAAGGAGCTTAATTCATGACCACCCCCAAAAATTGAAAATTCCATCAAAATCCTGAAAAAATTTAAATTTTTATATGAAAAACTTGTTTTGCCATATCTCCTAAACTATGCGTCCTAGAGCGAAAAGTAGCTTAATTCATGACCACCCCCCAAAAATTGAAAAATCCTTCCAAATCTTGAAAAAATTTAAATTTTTATATGAAAAACTTGTTTTGCTCATATCTCCTAAACTATGCGTCCTAGAGCGAAAAGGAGCTTAATTCATGACCACCCCCAAAAATTGAAAATTCCATCAAAACCCTGAAAATTTTAAATTTTTATATGAAAAACTTGTTTTGCTCATATCTCCTAACCTATGCGTCCTAGAGCGAAATGGAGCTTAATTCATGACCACCCCCCAAAAATTTAACATTCCATCACAATCCTGAAAAAAATTAAATTTTTATATGAAAAACTTGTTTTGCTCATATCTCCTAAACTATGCGTCCTAGAGCGAAAAGGAGCTTAATTCATGACCACCCCCCAAAAATTGAAAATTCCATCAAAATCCTGAAAAAATGGAAATTTTTATATGAAAAACTTGTTTTGCTCATATCTCCTAAACTATGCGTCCTAGAGCGAAAAGGAGCATAATTCATGACCACCCCCAAAAAATTGAAAATTCCATCAAAATCCTGAAAAAAATTTAAATTTTTATATGAAAAACTTGTTTTGCCATATCTCCTAAACTATGCGTCCTAGAGCGAAAAGTAGCTTAATTCATGACCTCCCCCCCAAAAATTGAAAATTCCATCAAAACCTTGAATAATTGAAATTTTTATATGAAAAACTTGTTTTGCTCATATCTCCTAAACTATGCGTCCTAGAGCGAAAAGGAGCTTAATTCATGATCACCCCCCAAAAATTGCAAATTCCATCAAAATCCTGAAAAAAATTAAATTTTTATATGAAAAACTTGTTTTGCCATATCTCCTAAACTATGCGTCCTAGAGCGAAAAGGAGCTTAATTCATGACCACCCCCAAAAATTGAAAATTCCATCAAAATCCTGAAAAAATTTAAATTTTTATATGAAAAACTTGTTTTGCTCATATCTCCTAAACTATGCGTCCTAGAGCGAAAAGGAGCTTAATTCATGACCACCCCCAAAAAATCGAAAATTCCATCCAAATTCTGCAAAATGGAAATTTTTATATGAAAAACTTGTTTTGCTCATATCTCCTAAACTATGCGTCCTAGAGCGAAAAGGAGCTTAATTCATGACCACCCCCAAAAAATCGAAAATTCTATCCAAATTCTGCAAAATGGAAATTTTTATATGAAAAACTTGTTTTGCTCATATCTCCTAAACTATGCGTCCTAGAGCGAAAAGGAGCTTAATTCATGACCACCCCCAAAAAATCGAAAATTCCATCCAAATTCTGCAAAATGGAAATTTTTATATGAAAAACTTGTTTTGCTCATATCTCCTAAACTATGCGTCCTAGAGCGAAAAGGAGCTTAATTCATGACCACCCCCCAAAAATCGAAAATTCCGTCCAAATCCTGAGAAAATTGAAATTTTTATATGAAAAACTTGTTTTGCTCATATCTCCTAAACTATGCGTCCTAGAGCGAAAAGGAGCTTAATTCATGACCACCCCCAAAAAATCGAAAATTCCATCCAAATTCTGCAAAATGGAAATTTTTATATGAAAAACTTGTTTTGCTCATATCTCCTAAACTATGCGTCCTAGAGCGAAAAGGAGCTTAATTCATGACCACCCCCCAAAAAATTGAAAAATCCTTCCAAATCTTGAAAAAATTGAAATTTTTATATGAAAAACTTGTTTTGCTCATATCTCCTAAACTACGCGTCCTAGAGCGAAAAGGAGCTTAATTCATGACCACCTCCAAAAATTAAAGTCCTGAAAAAATTGAAATTTTTATATGAAAAACTTGTTTTGCTCATATCTCCTAAACTATGCGTCCTAGAGCGAAAAGGAGCTTAATTCATGACCACCCCCAAAAAATCGAAAATTCCATCCAAATTCTGAAAAATGGAAATTTTTATATGAAAAACTTGTTTTGCTCATATCTCCTAAACTATGCGTCCTAGAGCGAAAAGGAGCTTAATTCATGACCACCCCCCAAAAATTGAAAAATCCTTCCAAATCTTGAAAAAATTGAAATTTTTATATGAAAAACTTGTTTTGCTCATATCTCCTAAACTATGCGTCCTAGAGCGAAAAGGAGCTAAATTCATGACCTCCCCCCAAAAATTGAAAATTCCATCCAAATCCTGAAAAAATTTAAATTTTTATATGAAAAACTTGTTTTGCTCATATCTCCTAAACTATGCGTCCTAGAGCGAAAAGGAGCTTAATTCATGACCACCCCCAATAAATTGAAAATTCCATCAAAACCCTGAAAAATTGAAATTTTTATATGAAAAATTTGTTTTGCTCATATCTCCTAAACTATGCGTTCTACAGCGAAAAGGAGCTTAATTCATGACCACCCCCAAACACTGAAAATTCCATCAAAATCCTGAAAAAATTTAAATTTTTATATGAAAAACTTGTTTTGCTCATATCTCCTAAACTATGCGTCCTAGAGCGAAAAGGAGCTTAATTCATAACCTACCCCAAAAATTGAAAATTCCCTCAAAATCCTGAAAAAATGGAAATTTTAATATGAAAAACTTGTTTTGCTCATATCTCCTAAGCTATGCGTCCTAGAGCGAAAAGGAGCTTAATTCATGACCACCCCCCAAAAATTGAAAAATCCTTCCAAATCTTGAAAAAATTGAAATTTTTATATGAAAAACTTGTTTTGCTCATATCTCCTAAACTATGCGTCCTAGAGCGAAAAGGAGCTTAATTCATGACCACCTCCAAAAATTGAAAATTCCATTAAAGTCCTGAAAAAATTGAAATTTTTATATGAAAAACTTGTTTTGCTCATATCTCCTAAACTATGCGTCCTAGAGCGAAAAGGAGCTTAATTCATGACCACCCCCCAAAAATTTAAAAATCCTTCCAAATCTTGAAAAAATTGAAATTTTTATATGAAAAACTTGTTTTGCTCATATCTCCTAAACTATGCGTCCTAGAGCGAAAAGGAGCTTAATTCATGACCACCCCCAAAAAATCGAAAATTCCATCCAAATTCTGAAAAATGGAAATTTTTATATGAAAAACTTGTTTTGCTCATATCTCCTAAACTATGCGTCCTAGAGCGAAAAGGAGCTTAATTCATGACCACCCCCCAAAAATTGAAAAATCCTTCCAAATCTTGAAAAAATTGAATTTTTTATATGAAAAACTTGTTTTGCTCATATCTCCTAAACTATGCGTCCTAGAGCGAAAAGGAGCTTAATTCATGACCACCTCCAAAAATTGAAAATTCCATTAAAGTCCTGAAAAAATTGAAATTTTTATATGAAAAACTTGTTTTGCTCATATCTCCTAAACTATGCGTCCTAGAGCGAAAAGGAGCTTAATTCATGACCACCCCCCAAAAATTTAAAAATCCTTCCAAATCTTGTAAAAATTGAAATTTTTATATGAAAAACTTGTTTTGCTCATATCTCCTAAACTATGCGTCCTAGAGCGAAAAGGAGCTTAATTCATGACCTCCCCCCAAAAATTGAAAATTCCATCAAAATCCTGAAAAAATTTAAATTTTTATATGAAAAACTTGTTTTGCTCATATCTCCTAAACTATGCGTCCTAGAGCGAAAAGGAGCTTAATTCATGACCACCCCCAATAAATTGAAAATTCCATCAAAACCCTGAAAAATTGAAATTTTTATATGAAAAACTTGATTTGCTCATATCTCCTAAACTATTCATGACCACCCCCAAAAAATCGAAAATTCCATCCAAATTCTGCAAAATGGAAATTTTTATATGAAAAACTTGTTTTGCTCATATCTCCTAAACTATGCGTCCTAGAGCGAAAAGGAGCTTAATTCATGACCACCCCCCAAAAATCGAAAATTCCGTCCAAATCCTGAGAAAATTGAAATTTTTATATGAAAAACTTGTTTTGCTCATATCTCCTAAACTATGCGTCCTAGAGCGAAAAGGAGCTTAATTCATGACCACCTCCAAAAATTGAAAATTCCATTAAAGTCCTGAAAAAATTGAAATTTTTATATGAAAAACTTGTTTTGCTCATATCTCCTAAACTATGCGTCCTAGAGCGAAAAGGAGCTTAATTCATGACCACCCCCCAAAAATTTAAAAATCCTTCCAAATCTTGTAAAAATTGAAATTTTTATATGAAAAACTTGTTTTGCTCATATCTCCTAAACTATGCGTCCTAGAGCGAAAAGGAGCTTAATTCATGACCTCCCCCCAAAAATTGAAAATTCCATCAAAATCCTGAAAAAATTTAAATTTTTATATGAAAAACTTGTTTTGCTCATATCTCCTAAACTATGCGTCCTAGAGCGAAAAGGAGCTTAATTCATGACCACCCCCAATAAATTGAAAATTCCATCAAAACCCTGAAAAATTGAAATTTTTATATGAAAAACTTGATTTGCTCATATCTCCTAAACTATGCGTCCTAGAGCGAAAAGGAGCTTAATTCATGACCTCCCCCCAAAAATTGAAAATTCCATCAAAATCCTGAAAAATTTAAATTTTTATATGAAAAACCTGTTTTGCTCATATCTCCTAAACTATGCGTCCTAGAGCGAAAAGGAGCTTAATTCATGACCACCCCAAAAAATCGAAAATTCCATCCAAATTCTGAAAAATGGAAATTTTTATATGAAAAACTTGTTTTGCTCATATCTCCTAAACTATGCGTCCTAGAGCGAAAAGGAGCTTAATTCATGACCACCCCCCAAAAATTGAAAAATCCTTCCAAATCTTGAAAAAATTGAAATTTTTATATGAAAAACTTGTTTTGCTCATATCTCCTAAACTATGCGTCCTAGAGCGAAAAGGAGCTTAATTCATGACCTCCCCCCAAAAATTGAAAATTCCATCAAAATCCTGAAAAAATTTAAATTTTTATATGAAAAACTTGTTTTGCTCATATCTCCTAAACTATGCGTCATAGAGCGAAAAGGAGCTTAATTCATGACCACCCCCAAAAAATTGAAAATTCCATCAAAATCCTGAAAAAATTTAAATTTTTATATGAAAAACTTGTTTTGCTCATATCTCCTAAACTAAGCGTCATAGAGCGAAAAGGAGCTTAATTCATGACCACCCCCCAAAAATTGAAAAAACCTTCCAAATCTTGAAAAAATTGAAATTTTTATATGAAAAACTTGTTTTGCTCATATCTCCTAAACTATGCGTCCTAGAGCGAAAAGGAGCTTAATTCATGACCTCCCCCCAAAAATTGAAAATTCCATCAAAATCCTGAAAAAATTTAAATTTTTATATGAAAAACTTGTTTTGCTCATATCTCCTAAACTATGCGTCATAGAGCGAAAAGGAGCTTAATTCATGACCACCCCCAAAAAATTGAAAATTCCATCAAAATCCTGAAAAAATTTAAATTTTTATATGAAAAACTTGTTTTGCTCATATCTCCTAAACTAAGCGTCATAGAGCGAAAAGGAGCTTAATTCATGACCACCCCCAATAAATTGAAAATTCCATCAAAATTCTAAAAAAATTGAAAAACCATCAAAACCCTGAAAAATTGAAATTTTTATATGAAAAACTTGATTTGCTCATATCTCCTAAACTATGCGTCCTAGAGCGAAAAGGAGCTTAATTCATGACCTCCCCCCAAAAATTGAAAATTCCATCAAAATCCTGAAAAATTTAAATTTTTATATGAAAAACCTGTTTTGCTCATATCTCCTAAACTATGCGTCCTAGAGCGAAAAGGAGCTTAATTCATGACCACCCCAAAAAATCGAAAATTCCATCCAAATTCTGAAAAATGGAAATTTTTATATGAAAAACTTGTTTTGCTCATATCTCCTAAACTATGCGTCCTAGAGCGAAAAGGAGCTTAATTCATGACCACCCCCCAAAAATTGAAAAATCCTTCCAAATCTTGAAAAAATTGAAATTTTTATATGAAAAACTTGTTTTGCTCATATCTCCTAAACTATGCGTCCTAGAGCGAAAAGGAGCTTAATTCATGACCTCCCCCCAAAAATTGAAAATTCCATCAAAATCCTGAAAAAATTTAAATTTTTATATGAAAAACTTGTTTTGCTCATATCTCCTAAACTATGCGTCATAGAGCGAAAAGGAGCTTAATTCATGACCACCCCCAAAAAATTGAAAATTCCATCAAAATTCAGAAAAAATTTAAATTTTTATATGAAAAACTTGTTTTGCTCATATCTCCTAAACTAAGCGTCATAGAGCGAAAAGGAGCTTAATTCATGACCACCCCCCAAAAATTGAAAAATCCTTCCAAATCTTGAAAAAATTGAAATTTTTATATGAAAAACTTGTTTTGCTCATATCTCCTAAACTATGCGTCCTAGAGCGAAAAGGAGCTTAATTCATGACCTCCCCCCAAAAATTGAAAATTCCATCAAAATCCTGAAAAAATTTAAATTTTTATATGAAAAACTTGTTTTGCTCATATCTCCTAAACTATGCGTCATAGAGCGAAAAGGAGCTTAATTCATGACCACCCCCAATAAATTGAAAATTCCATCAAAACCCTGAAAAATTGAAATTTTTATATGAAAAACTGGTTTTAAACTATGCGTCCTAGAGCGAAAAGGAGCTTAATTCATGACCACCCCCAAAACTTGAAAATTCCCTCAAAATCCTGCAAAAATTGTAATTTTTATATGAAAAACTTGTTTTGCTCATATCTCCTAAACTATGCGTCCTAGAGCGAAAAGGAGCGTAATTCATGACCACCCCCCAAAAATTGAAAATTCCATCAAAATCCTGAAAGAATTTAAATTTTTATATGAAAAACTTGTTTTGCTCATATCTCCTAAACTATGCGTCCTAGAGCGAAAAGGAGCTTAATTCATGACCACCCCCAAAAAATCGAAAATTCCATCCAAATTCTGAAAAAATGGAAATTTTTATATGAAAAACTTGTTTTGCTCATATCTCCTAAACTATGCGTCCTAGAGCGAAAAGGAGCTTAATTCGTGACCTACCCCAGAAATTGAAAATTCCCTCAAAATCCTGAAAAAATTGAAATTTTTATATGAAAAACTTGTATTGCTCATATCTCCTAAACTATGCGTCCTAGAGCGAAAAGGAGCTTAATTCATGACCACCCCCACAAAATCGAAAATTCCGTCCAAATACTGAAAAAATGGAAATTTTTATATGAAAAACTTGTTTTGCTCATATCTCCTAAACTATGCGTCCTAGAGCGAAACGGAGCTTAATTCATGAACACCCCCCAACAATTGAAAATTCCATCAAAATTCCATCAAAATTCCATCAAAATTCCATCAAAATTGAAATTTTTATATGAAAAACTGGTTTTGCTCATATATCCTAAACTATGCGTCCTAGAGCGAAAAGGAGCTTAATTCATGACCACCCCCAAAACTTAAAAATTCCCTCAAAATCCTGCAAAAATTGTAATTTTTATATGAAAAACTTGTTTTGCTCATATCTCCTAAACTATGCGTCCTAGAGCGAAAAGGAGCTTAATTCATGACCACCCCCCAAAAATTGAAAATTCCATCAAAATCCTGAAAGAATTTAAATTTTTATATGAAAAACTTGTTTTGCTCATATCTCCTAAACTATGCGTCCTAGAGCGAAAAGGAGCTTAATTCATGACCACCCCCAAAAATTGAAAATTTCATCAAAATTCTGAAAAAATTGAAATTTTTATATGAAAAACTTGTTTTGCTCATATCTCCTAAACTATACGTCCTAGAGCGAAAAGGAGCTTAATTCATGACCATTCCCCAAAAGTTGAAAATTCCTTCCAAATCTTGAAAAAATTTAAATTTTTATATGAAAAACTTGTTTTGCTCATCAGCGTTGCCAATTTAGCTTTTTTCCCGCTAGATTTGGCTTTTTTGAAGACGATTAGCGGGAAAAAAATGCATTTATAATTTAGCTTTTTTTCTGGCTTTTTTTTATGACCCTTTTAGCTATTTTTGGCTTTTTTATTTTCGACATGTTCCTATTGAAATATGGATAAAACTTCGTTTTTATCTAAGTCTTGCTTCCAGAATAAGGATTTCTGCATATTTCAAAGCTCAATTGAAGCCTTAATAATTATTCCAGCCATTATGCGGACATTTTTGAATCAAATACACCTTGTTGTAAAGTTTTTCCTCGTATTCATAAAAGTTATCGTAAACTTTAAATCTACTATTACCATAAAAATTCCTTATATAAACTGTTAGTAAATTATTAGGAATAATAGCATTTGACTCGTTTATGCTTTTTATGTTATTATAATACAAATTCTAAAGTTATTATGATATTACTAAATTAAAATAGTAGATGTGAATTGCTTTGTACACTGAAAAAATATTGTCGTGAAGCCAAAGATTTCATGTCTTTAAAATACGAACACGAATTTTGGTTATAATAGCATTTGTGAATTTCTCTTATATAAACTGGTTTCCTTGTCCAAAAGCCGATAAAATCATTTTGTTCTTATAGTTAAGTGATTCAACTTAAAAATGGGTATCTTTTCATGAAAGAAGGCTAGGGTCAATTCTAAAAAATCCTTAAAATTAATTAAATAGTCTTTAAATTTGTGGAGTTTTTGAATCTTGACCACAAACCAAAATAGCGTTCGAAAATAGAAGAGGTTTTTCAACATTTTATTTTAAAAACGTATACACAGAATAATTTCTACTTAAAGTCGAGTCTGAATTTGAAAATTTAAGTTGTCGTTAGCACGTTTATAAAGCACTGTGATAGCTCATGAAAAAAAAATCTGAAAAAACGAATAAATTAAAATTTGACTCTGAATCAATACCAAAATCTTTGGAACCGAACATAGAAATAATTAAGGAAATAAAGTTTTGAATGTGGTATTATTTTTTTTAACATCAAAAAATGCAATAAAAAAAATCGTAGTGATAGGATCAAACCAAATCTGCTATTTATTAATGGAATGGATTTACATTTACGAAAATTGGACAACAATAGGTTTGTATGGGAAAATTTCGAATAAAAGTTATTCAGTATAAACTTCCAAGACAGTTAGAATGGGGTTTAGTCTCATGGGTAAAATTAGGAGAAGTGTACACGTTCACGAATTTATCATTAATTCAGTTAAAACGAAATATATTGATATTTTCTAATGCAGTTCTATGTGACATTGGACTTGTTGATGATTAACCAGCTGATAATTGCAAGTTTACCGGGAAAAAAGTTTTTACTAGGAAATATAAATGAAGGACTTCCAGTAAAAATTTGCGATAGTAATCAAAATGTATCGAGTACGCAAACAGAGCTAATATGACATAGATTTTCTTACAGTCTCACAGAAATGGAAATAAAATGAATACAATTAAAATAATACGCATTTTAAGTGAAATAAAGCCTTTAAGTTTGTTAAATTTCAATCAAAAATGTGACTTTTGATACAAACAAATTTAGCTTTTTTTCTAGCTATTTTTTAAAATTTTTTAGCTTTTTTTGGCCAGTTTTTTGGACAAATCTAGCGGTTTTTGGTGAAACAATTCTGGCAACGCTGTTGCTCATATCTCCTAAATTATGCGTCCTAGAGCGTAAAGGAGCTTAATTCATGACCACCCCCCAAAAATTGAAAATTCCATCAAAATCCTGAAGAAAATGAATTTTTTATATGAAAAACTTGTTTTGCTCATATCTCCTAAACTATGCGTCCTAGAGCGAAAAGGAGCTTAATTCATGACCACCTCCAAAAAATTGAAAATTCCATCAAAATCCTGAAGAAAATGAATTTTTTATATGAAAAACTTGTTTTGCTCATATCTCCTAAACTAAGCGTCCTAGAGCGAAAAGGAGCTTAATTCATGACCACCCCCAAAAATTGAAAATTCCATCAAAACCCTGAAAAAATTGAAATTTTTATATGAAAAACTTGTATCTCCTAAACTATGCGTCCTAGAGCGAAAAGGAGCTTAATTCATGACCACCCCCCAAAAATTGCAAATTCCATCAAAACCCTGAAAATTTTAAATTTTTATATGAAAAACTTGTTTTGCTCATATCTCCTAAACTATGCGTCCTAGAGCGAAAAGGAGCTTAATTCATGACCACCCCCCAAAAATTTAAAATTCCATCAAAATCCTGAAGAAATTGATATTTTTATATGAAAAACTTGTTTTGCTCATATCTCCTAAACTATGCGTCCTAGAGCGAAAAGGAGCTTAATTCATGACCACCCCCAAAAATTGAAAATTCCATCAAAACCCTGAAAATTTTAAATTTTTATATGAAAAACTTGTTTTGCTCATATCTCCTAACCTATGCGTCCTAGAGCGAAATGGAGCTTAATTCATGACCACCCCCCAAAAATTTAACATTCCACACAATCCTGAAAAAAATTAAATTTTTATATGAAAAACTTGTTTTGCTCATATCTCCTAAACTATGCGTCCTAGAGCGAAAAGGAGCTTAATTCATGACCACCCCCCAAAAATCGAAAATTCCGTCCAAATCCTGAGAAAATTGAAATTTTTATATGAAAAACTTGTTTTGCTCATATCTCCTAAACTATGCGTCCTAGAGCGAAAAGGAGCTTAATTCATGTCCACCCCCCAAAAATTGAAAACTCCATCAAAATCCTGAAAAAATGGAAATTTTTATATTAAAAAATTGTTTTGCTCATATCTCCTAAACCATGCGTCCTAGAGCGAAAAGGAGCATAATTCATGACCACCCCCAAAAAATTGAAAATTCCATCAAAATCCTGAAAAAAATTTAAATTTTTATATGAAAAACTTGTTTTGCCATATCTCCTAAACTATGCGTCCTAGAGCGAAAAGTAGCTTAATTCATGACCACCCCCCCAAAATTGAAAATTCCTTCCAAATCTTGAAAAAATTGAAATTTTTATATGAAAAACTTGTTTTGCTCATATCTCCTAAACTATGCGTCCTAGAGCGAAAAGGAGCTTAATTCATGATCACCCCCCAAAAATTTAAAATTCCATCAAAATCCTGTAGAAATTGAAATTTTTATATGAAAAACTTGTTTTGCTCATATCTCCTAAACTATGCGTCCTAGAGCGAAAAGGAGCTTAATTCATGATCACCCCCCAAAAATTGCAAATTCCATCAAAATCCTGAAAAAATTGAAATTTTTATATGAAAAACTTGTTTTGCTCATATCTCCTAAACTATGTGTCCTAGAGCGAAAAGTAGCTTAATTCATGACCACCCCCCAAAAATTGAAAAATCCTTCCAAATCTTGAAAAAATTTAAATTTTCATATGAAAAACTTGTTTTGCTCATATCTCCTAAACTATGCGTCCTAGAGCGAAAAGGAGCTTAATTCATGACCACCCCCAAAAAATCGAAAATTCCATCCAAATTCTGAAAAATGGAAATTTTTATATGAAAAACTTGTTTTGCTCATATTTCCTAAACTATGCGTCCTAGAGCGAAAAGGAGCTTAATTCATGACCACCCCACAAAAATTAAAAAACCTTCCAAATCTTGAAAAAATTGAAATTTTTATATGAAAAACTTGTTTTGCTCATATCTCCTAAACTATGCGTCCTAGAGCGAAAAGGAGCTTAATTCATGACCTCCCCCCAAAAATTGAAAATTCCATCAAAATCCTCAAAAAATTTAAATTTTTATATGAAAAACTTGTTTTGCTCATATCTCCTAAACTATGCGTCATAGAGCGAAAAGGAGCTTAATTCATGACCACCCCCAAAAAATTGAAAATTCCATCAAAATCCTGAAAAAATTTAAATTTTTATATGAAAAACTTGTTTTGCTCATATCTCCTAAACTAAGCGTCATAGAGCGAAAAGGAGCCTAATTCATGACCACCCCCAATAAATTGAAAATTCCATCAAAACCCTGAAAAATTGAAATTTTTATATGAAAAACTTGATTTGCTCATATCTCCTAAACTATGCGTCCTAGAGCGAAAAGGAGCTTAATTCATTACTACCCCCCAAAAATTGAAAAATCCTTCCAAATCTTGAAAAAATTGAAATTTTTATATGAAAAACTTGTTTTGCTCATATCTCCTAAACTATGCGTCCTAGAGCGAAAAGGAGCATAATTCAAGACCACCCCCCAAAAATTGAAAAATCCTTCCAAATCTTGAAAAAATTTAAATTTTTATATGAAAAACTTGTTTTGCTCATATCTCCTAAACTATGCGTCCTAGAGCGAAAAGGAGCTTAATTCATGACCTCCCCCCCAAAAATTGAAAATTCCATCAAAATCCTGAAAAAATTTAAATTTTTATATGAAAAACTTATTTTGCTCATATCTCCTAAACTATGCGTCCTAGAGCGAAAAGGAGCTTAATTCATGACCACCCCCCAAAAATTGAAAATTCCATAAAAATTCTGAAAAAATGGAAATTTTTATATGAAAAACTTGTTTTGCTCATATCTCCTAAACTATGCGTCCTAGAGCGAAAAGGAGCTTAATTCATGACCACCTCCAAAAAATTGAAAATTCCATCAAAATCCTGAAGAAAACGAATTTTTTATATGAAAAACTTGTTGTGCTCATATCTCCTAAACTCCTAGAGCGAAAAGGAGCTTAATTCATGACCACCTTCAAAAATTGAAAATTTTATCAAAATCCTGAAAAAATTGAAATTTTTAAATAAAAACTTGTTTTGCTCATATCTCCTAAACTATGCGTCCTAGAGCGAAAAGGAGCTTAATTCATGACCACCCCCCAAAAATTGAGAATTCCATCAACATCCTGAAAAAATTTAAATTTTTTATGAAAAACTTGTTTTGCTCATATCTCCTAAACTATGCGTCCTAGAGCGAAAAGGAGCTTAATTCATGACCACCCCCCAAAAAATCGAAAATTCCATCCAAATTCTGAAAAAATGGAAATTTTTATATGAAAAACTTGTTTTGCTCATATCTCCTCAACTATGCGTCCTAGAGCGAAAAGGAGCTTAATTCATGACCACCCCCAAAAAATCGAAAATTCCATCCAAATTCTGAAAAAATGGAAATTTTTATATGAAAAACTTGTTTTGCTCATATCTCCTAAACTATGCGTCCTAGAGCGAAAAGGAGCTTAATTCATGACCACACCCCAAAAATTGAAAATTCCATCAAAATCCTAAAGAAAATGAAATTTTTATATGAAAAACTTGTTTTGCTCATATCTCCTAAACTATGCGTCCTAGAGCGAAAAGGAGCTTAATTCATGACCACCCCCCAAAAATTAAAAATTCCATCAAAATCCTAAAGAAAATGAAATTTTTATATGAAAAACTTGTTTTGCTCATATTTCCTAAACTATGCGTCCTAGAGCGAAAAGGAGCTTAATTCATGACCACCCCCAAAAATCGAAAATTCCTTCAAAATCCTGAAAAAATTTAAATTTTTATATGAAAAACTTGTTTTGCTCATATCTCCTAAACTATGCGTCCTAGAGCGAAAAGGAGCTTAATTCATGACCACCCCCAAAAAATCGAAAATTCTTTCAAAATCCTGCAAAAATTGAAATTTTTATATGAAAAACTTGTTTTGCTCATATCTCCTAAACTATGCGTCCTAGAGCGAAAAGGAGCTTAATTCATGACCACACCCCAAAAAATTGAAAATTCCATCAAAATCCTAAAGAAAATGAAATTTTTATATGAAAAACTTGTTTTGCTCATATTTCCTAAACTATGCGTCCTAGAGCGAAAAGGAGCTTAATTCATGACCACCCCCCAAAAATCGAAAATTCCATCCAAATTCTGAAAAAATGGAAATTTTTATATGAAAAACTTGTTTTGCTCATATCTCCTAAACTATGCGCCCTAGAGCGAAAAGGAGCTTAATTCATGACCACCCCCCAAAAATCGAAAATTCCTTCCAAATCTTGAAAAAATGGAAATTTTTATATGAAAAACTTGTTTTGCTCATATCTCCTAAACTATGCGTCCTAGAGCGAAAAGGAGCTTAATTCATGACCACCTTCAAAAATTGAAAATTTCATCAAAATCCTGAAAAAATTGAAATTTTTAAATAAAAACTTGTTTTGCTCATATCTCCTAAACAATGCGTCCTAGAGCGAAAAGGAGCCTAATTCATGACCACCTCCAAAATTCCATCCAAATTCTGAAAAAATGGAAATTTTTATATGAAAAAGTTGTTTTGCTCATATCTCCTAAACTATGCGTCCTAGAGCGAAAAGGAGCTTAATTCATGACCAGCCCCCAAAAAGTAAAAATTCCATCCAAATCTTGAAAAAATTTAAATTTTTATATGAAAAACTTGTATTGCTCATATCTCCCAAACTATGCGTCCTAGAGCGAAAAGGAGCTTAATTCATGACCACCCCCAAATTCTGAAAAAATGGAAATTTTTATATGAAAAACTTGTTTTGCTCATATCTCCTAAACTATGCGTCATAGAGCGAAAAGGAGCTTAATTCATGACCACCCCCAAAAAATTTAAAATTCCTTCCAAATCTTGAAAAAAATTTAAATTTTTATATGAAAAACTTGTTTTGCTCATATCTCCCAAACTATGCGTCCTAGAGCGAAAAGGAGCTTAATTCTTGACCACCCCCCAAAAATTAAAAAACCTTCCAAATCTTGAAAAAATTGAAATTTTTATATGAAAAACTTGTTTTGCTCATATCTCCTAAACTATGCGTCCTAGAGCGAAAAGGAGCTTAATTCATGACCTCCCCCCAAAAATTGAAAATTCCATCAAAATCCTGAAAAAATTTAAATTTTTATATGAAAAACTTGTTTTGCTCATATCTCCTAAACTATGCGTCATAGAGCGAAAAGGAGCTTAATTCATGACCTCCCCCCAAAAATTGAAAATTCCATCAAAATCCTGAAAAAATTTAAATTTTTATATGAAAAACTTGTTTTGCTCATATCTCCTAAACTATGCGTCATAGAGCGAAAAGGAGCTTAATTCATGACCACCCCCAAAAAATTGAAAATTCCATCAAAATCCTGAAAAAATTTAAATTTTTATATGAAAAACTTGTTTTGCTCATATCTCCTAAACTAAGCGTCATAGAGCGAAAAGGAGCCTAATTCATGACCACCCCCAATAAATTGAAAATTCCATCAAAACCCTGAAAAATTGAAATTTTTATATGAAAAACTTGTTTTGCTCATATCTCCTAAACTAAGCGTCATAGAGCGAAAAGGAGCCTAATTCATGACCACCCCCAATAAATTGAAAATTCCATCAAAACCCTGAAAAATTGAAATTTTTATATGAAAAACTTGTTTTGCTCATATCTCCCAAACTATGCGTCCTAGAGCGAAAAGGAGCTTAATTCTTGACCACCCCCCAAAAATTAAAAAACCTTCCAAATCTTGAAAAAATTGAAATTTTTATATGAAAAACTTGTTTTGCTCATATCTCCTAAACTAAGCGTCATAGAGCGAAAAGGAGCTTAATTCATGACCACCCCCCAAAAATTGAAAAAACCTTCCAAATCTTGAAAAAATTGAAATTTTTATATGAAAAACTTGTTTTGCTCATATCTCCTAAACTATGCGTCCTAGAGCGAAAAGGAGCTTAATTCATGACCTCCCCCCAAAAATTGAAAATTCCATCAAAATCCTGAAAAAATTTAAATTTTTATATGAAAAACTTGTTTTGCTCATATCTCCTAAACTATGCGTCATAGAGCGAAAAGGAGCTTAATTCATGACCACCCCCAAAAAATTGAAAATTCCATCAAAATCCTGAAAAAATTTAAATTTTTATATGAAAAACTTGTTTTGCTCATATCTCCTAAACTAAGCGTCATAGAGCGAAAAGGAGCTTAATTCATGACCACCCCCAATAAATTGAAAATTCCATCAAAATTCTAAAAAAATTGAAAAACCATCAAAACCCTGAAAAATTGAAATTTTTATATGAAAAACTTGATTTGCTCATATCTCCTAAACTATGCGTCCTAGAGCGAAAAGGAGCTTAATTCATTACTACCCCCCAAAAATTGAAAAATCCTTCCAAATCTTGAAAAAATTGAAATTTTTATATGAAAAACTTGTTTTGCTCATATCTCCTAAACTATGCGTCCTAGAGCGAAAAGGAGCATAATTCAAGACCACCCCCCAAAAATTGAAAAATCCTTCCAAATCTTGAAAAAATTTAAATTTTTATATGAAAAACTTGTTTTGCTCATATCTCCTAAACTATGCGTCCTAGAGCGAAAAGGAGCTTAATTCATGACCTCCCCCCCAAAAATTGAAAATTCCATCAAAATCCTGAAAAAATTTAAATTTTTATATGAAAAACTTATTTTGCTCATATCTCCTAAACTATGCGTCCTAGAGCGAAAAGGAGCTTAATTCATGACCACCCCCCAAAAATTGAAAATTCCATAAAAATTCTGAAAAAAATGGAAATTTTTATATGAAAAACTTGTTTTGCTCATATCTCCTAAACTATGCGTCCTAGAGCGAAAAGGAGCTTAATTCATGACCACCTCCAAAAAATTGAAAATTCCATCAAAATCCTGAAGAAAACGAATTTTTTATATGAAAAACTTGTTTTGCTCATATCTCCTAAACTCCTAGAGCGAAAAGGAGCTTAATTCATGACCACCTTCAAAAATTGAAAATTTTATCAAAATCCTGAAAAAATTGAAATTTTTAAATAAAAACTTGTTTTGCTCATATCTCCTAAACTATGCGTCCTAGAGCGAAAAGGAGCTTAATTCATGACCACCCCCCAAAAATTGAGAATTCCATCAACATCCTGAAAAAATTTAAATTTTTTATGAAAAACTTGTTTTGCTCATATCTCCTAAACTATGCGTCCTAGAGCGAAAAGGAGCTTAATTCATGACCACCCCCCAAAAAATCGAAAATTCCATCCAAATTCTGAAAAAATGGAAATTTTTATATGAAAAACTTGTTTTGCTCATATCTCCTAAACTATGCGTCCTAGAGCGAAAAGGAGCTTAATTCATGACCACCCCCAAAAAATCGAAAATTCCATCCAAATTCTGAAAAAATGGAAATTTTTATATGAAAAACTTGTTTTGCTCATATCTCCTAAACTATGCGTCCTAGAGCGAAAAGGAGCTTAATTCATGACCACACCCCAAAAATTGAAAATTCCATCAAAATCCTAAAGAAAATGAAATTTTTATATGAAAAACTTGTTTTGCTCATATCTCCTAAACTATGCGTCCTAGAGCGAAAAGGAGCTTAATTCATGACCACCCCCCAAAAATTAAAAATTCCATCAAAATCCTAAAGAAAATGAAATTTTTATATGAAAAACTTGTTTTGCTCATATTTCCTAAACTATGCGTCCTAGAGCGAAAAGGAGCTTAATTCATGACCACCCCCAAAAATCGAAAATTCCTTCAAAATCCTGAAAAAATTTAAATTTTTATATGAAAAACTTGTTTTGCTCATATCTCCTAAACTATGCGTCCTAGAGCGAAAAGGAGCTTAATTCATGACCACCCCCAAAAAATCGAAAATTCTTTCAAAATCCTGCAAAAATTGAAATTTTTATATGAAAAACTTGTTTTGCTCATATCTCCTAAACTATGCGTCCTAGAGCGAAAAGGAGCTTAATTCATGACCACACCCCAAAAATTGAAAATTCCATCAAAATCCTAAAGAAAATGAAATTTTTATATGAAAAACTTGTTTTGCTCATATTTCCTAAACTATGCGTCCTAGAGCGAAAAGGAGCTTAATTCATGACCACCCCCCAAAAATCGAAAATTCCATCCAAATTCTGAAAAAATGGAAATTTTTATATGAAAAACTTGTTTTGCTCATATCTCCTAAACTATGCGCCCTAGAGCGAAAAGGAGCTTAATTCATGACCACCCCCCAAAAATCGAAAATTCCTTCCAAATCTTGAAAAAATGGAAATTTTTATATGAAAAACTTGTTTTGCTCATATCTCCTAAACTATGCGTCCTAGAGCGAAAAGGAGCTTAATTCATGACCACCTTCAAAAATTGAAAATTTCATCAAAATCCTGAAAAAATTGAAATTTTTAAATAAAAACTTGTTTTGCTCATATCTCCTAAACAATGCGTCCTAGAGCGAAAAGGAGCCTAATTCATGACCACCTCCAAAATTCCATCCAAATTCTGAAAAAATGGAAATTTTTATATGAAAAAGTTGTTTTGCTCATATCTCCTAAACTATGCGTCCTAGAGCGAAAAGGAGCTTAATTCATGACCAGCCCCCAAAAAGTGAAAATTCCATCCAAATCTTGAAAAAATTTAAATTTTTATATGAAAAACTTGTATTGCTCATATCTCCCAAACTATGCGTCCTAGAGCGAAAAGGAGCTTAATTCATGACCACCCCCAAATTCTGAAAAAATGGAAATTTTTATATGAAAAACTTGTTTTGCTCATATCTCCTAAACTATGCGTCATAGAGCGAAAAGGAGCTTAATTCATGACCACCCCCAAAAAATTTAAAATTCCTTCCAAATCTTGAAAAAAATTTAAATTTTTATATGAAAAACTTGTTTTGCTCATATCTCCCAAACTATGCGTCCTAGAGCGAAAAGGAGCTTAATTCTTGACCACCCCCCAAAAATTAAAAAACCTTCCAAATCTTGAAAAAATTGAAATTTTTATATGAAAAACTTGTTTTGCTCATATCTCCTAAACTATGCGTCCTAGAGCGAAAAGGAGCTTAATTCATGACCTCCCCCCAAAAATTGAAAATTCCATCAAAATCCTAAAGAAAATGAAATTTTTATATGAAAAACTTGTTTTGCTCATATCTCCTAAACTATGCGTCCTAGAGCGAAAAGGAGCTTAATTCATGACCACCCCCCAAAAATTAAAAATTCCATCAAAATCCTAAAGAAAATGAAATTTTTATATGAAAAACTTGTTTTGCTCATATTTCCTAAACTATGCGTCCTAGAGCGAAAAGGAGCTTAATTCATGACCACCCCCAAAAATCGAAAATTCCTTCAAAATCCTGAAAAAATTTAAATTTTTATATGAAAAACTTGTTTTGCTCATATCTCCTAAACTATGCGTCCTAGAGCGAAAAGGAGCTTAATTCATGACCACCCCCAAAAAATCGAAAATTCTTTCAAAATCCTGCAAAAATTGAAATTTTTATATGAAAAACTTGTTTTGCTCATATCTCCTAAACTATGCGTCCTAGAGCGAAAAGGAGCTTAATTCATGACCACACCCCAAAAATTGAAAATTCCATCAAAATCCTAAAGAAAATGAAATTTTTATATGAAAAACTTGTTTTGCTCATATTTCCTAAACTATGCGTCCTAGAGCGAAAAGGAGCTTAATTCATGACCACCCCCCAAAAATCGAAAATTCCATCCAAATTCTGAAAAAATGGAAATTTTTATATGAAAAACTTGTTTTGCTCATATCTCCTAAACTATGCGCCCTAGAGCGAAAAGGAGCTTAATTCATGACCACCCCCCAAAAATCGAAAATTCCTTCCAAATCTTGAAAAAATGGAAATTTTTATATGAAAAACTTGTTTTGCTCATATCTCCTAAACTATGCGTCCTAGAGCGAAAAGGAGCTTAATTCATGACCACCTTCAAAAATTGAAAATTTCATCAAAATCCTGAAAAAATTGAAATTTTTAAATAAAAACTTGTTTTGCTCATATCTCCTAAACAATGCGTCCTAGAGCGAAAAGGAGCCTAATTCATGACCACCTCCAAAATTCCATCCAAATTCTGAAAAAATGGAAATTTTTATATGAAAAACTTGTTTTGCTCATATCTCCTAAACTATGCGTCCTAGAGCGAAAAGGAGCATAATTCAAGACCACCCCCCAAAAATTGAAAAATCCTTCCAAATCTTGAAAAAATTTAAATTTTTATATGAAAAACTTGTTTTGCTCATATCTCCTAAACTATGCGTCCTAGAGCGAAAAGGAGCTTAATTCATGACCACCCCCAAATTCTGAAAAAATGGAAATTTTTATATGAAAAACTTGTTTTGCTCATATCTCCTAAACTATGCGTCATAGAGCGAAAAGGAGCTTAATTCATGACCACCCCCAAAAAATTTAAAATTCCTTCCAAATCTTGAAAAAAATTTAAATTTTTATATGAAAAACTTGTTTTGCTCATATCTCCCAAACTATGCGTCCTAGAGCGAAAAGGAGCTTAATTCTTGACCACCCTCAAAAAATCGAAAATTCCTTCAAAATCCTGAAAAAATTGAAATTTTTATATGAAAAACTTTTTTTGCTCATATCTCCTAAACTATGCGTCCTAGAGCGAAAAGGAGCTTAATTCATGACCACCCCCCAAAAATTTAAAATTCCATCAAAATCCTAAAGAAAATGAAACTTTTATATGAAAAACTTGTTTTTCTCATATCTCCTAAACTATGCGTCCTAGAGCGAAAAGGATCTTAATTCATGACCAGCCCCCAAAAAGTGAAAATTCCTTCCAAATCATGAAAAAATTGAAATTTTTATATGAACAATTTGTTTTTCTCATATCTCCTAAACTATGCGTCCTAGAGCGAAAAGGAGCTTAATTCATGACCACTCCCCAAAAATTGAAAATTCCATCAAAATCCTAAAGAAAATGAAATTTTTATATGAAAAACTTGTTTTGCTCATATCTCCTAAACTATGCGTCCTAGAGCGAAAAGGAGCTCAATTCATAACCACCCTCAAAAATTGAAAATTCCATCCAAATCGTAAAAAAATTGAAATTTTTATATGAAAAATTTCATATCTCCTAAACTATGCGCCCTAGAGCGAAGAGGAGCTTAATTCATGACCACCTCCAAAAAATCGAAAATTCCATCCAAATCGTAAAGAAATTGACATTTTTATATGAAAAACTTGTTTTGCTCATATCTCCTAAACTATGCGTCCTAGAGCGAAAAGGAGCTTAATTCATGACCACCCCCAAAAAATCGAAAATTCCATCCAAATCGTGAAAAAATTAAATTTTTATATGAAAAACTTGTTTTGCTCATATCTCCTAAACTATGCGTCCTAGAGCGAAAATGAGCTTAATTCATGATCACCCCCAAAAATCGAAAATTCCACCCAAATCCTGAAAACACTGAAATTTTTATATGAAAGACTTGTTTTGCTCATATCTCCTAAACTATGCGACCTAGAGCGAAAAGGAGCTTAATTCATGACCACCCCCCAAAAATCGAAAATTCCATCAAAATCCTGAAAAAATTTAAATTTTTATATGAAAAACTTGTTTTGCTCATATCTCCTAAACTATGCGTCCTAGAGCGAAAAGGAGCTTAATTCATGACCACCCCAAAAAATCGAAATTTTTATTTGAAAAACTTTTTTTGCTCATATCTCCTAAACTATGTGTCCTAGAGCGAAAAGGGGCTTAATTCATGACCACTCCCCAAAAATTGAAAATTCCATCAAAATCCTAAAGAAAATGAAATTTTTATATGAAAAACTTGTTTTGCTCATATCTCCTAAACTATGCGTCCTAGAGCGAAAAGGAGCTCAATTCATAACCACCCTCAAAAATTGAAAATTCCATCCAAATCTTGAAAAAAATTAAATTTTTATATGAAAAACTTGTATTGCTCATATCTCCTAAACTATGCGTCCTAGAGCGAAAAGGAGCTTAATTCATGACCACCCCCAACAAATCGAAAATTCCATCCAAATTCTGAAAAAATGGAAATTTGTATATGAAAAACTTGTTTTGCTCATATCGCCTAAACTATGCGTCCTAGAGCGAAAAGGAGCTTAATTCATGACCACCCCCAAAAAATCGAAAATTCCATCCAAATTCTGAAAAAATGGAAATTTTTATATGAAAAACTTGTATTGCTCATATCTCCTAAACTATGCGTCCTAGAGCGAAAAGGAGCTTAATTCATAACCACCCCCAAAAATTGAAAATTCCCTCAAAATCCTGAAAAAATTGAAATTTTTGTATGAAAAACTTGTTTTGCTCATATCTCCTAAACTATGATTCCTAGAGCGAAAAGGAGCTTAATTCATGACCACCCCCAAAAAATCGAAAATTCCATCCAAATTCTAAAAAAATTGAAATTTTTAGATGAAAAACTTGTTTTGCTCGTATCTCCTAAACTATGCGTCCTAAAGCGAAAAGGAGCTTAATTCATGACCACCCGCAAAAAATCGAAAATTCCTTCAAAATCCTGAAAAAATTGAAATTTTTATATGAAAAACTTGTTTTGCTCATATCACCTAAACTATGCGTCCTACAGCGAAAAGGAGCTTAATTCATGACCACCCCCCAAAAATTTAAAATTCCATCAAAATTCTGAAAAAATGGAAATTTTTATATGAAAAACTTGTATTGCTCATATCTCTTAAACTATGCGTCCTAGAGCGAAAAGGAGCTTAATTCATGGCCACCCCCAAAAAATCGAAAATTCTCTCAAAATCCTGCAAAAATTTAAAATTTTATATGAAAAACTGGTTTTGCTCATATCTCCTAAACTATGCGCCCTAGAGCGAAAAGAAGCTTAATTCATGACCACCCCCAAAAAATCGAAAATTCCCTCAAAATCCTGCAAAAATTGAAATTTTTATATGAAAAACTTGTTTTGCTCATATCTCCTAAACTATGCGTCCTAGAGCGAAAAGGAGCTTAATTCATGACCACCCCCAAAAAATCGAAAATTCTCTCAAAATCCTGCAAAAATTGAAATTTTTATATGAAAAACTTGTATTGCTCATATCTCCTAAACTATGCGTCCTAGAGCGAAAAGGAGTTTAATTCATGACCACCCTCAAAAAATCGAAAATTCTCTCAAAATCCTGCAAAAATTGAAATTTTTATATGAAAAACTTGTATTGCTCATATCTCCTAAACTATGCGTCCTAGAGCGAAAAGGAGCTTAATTCATGACCACCCCCAAAAAATCGAAAAATCCATCCAAATTCTGAAAAAATGGAAATTTGTATATGAAAAACTTGTTTTGCTCATATCTCCTAAACTATGCGTCCTAGAGCGAAAACGAGCTTAATTCATGACCACCCCCAAAAAATCGAAAATTCCATCCAAATTCTGAAAAAATGGAAATTTTTATATGAAAAACTTGTTTTGCTCATATCTCCTAAACTATGCGTCCTAGAGCGAAAAGGAGCTTAATTCATAACCACCCCAAAAATTGAAAATTCCCTCAAAATCCTGAAAAAATTGAAATTTTTATATGAAAAACTTGTTTTGCTCATATCTCCTAAACTATGCGTCCTAGAGCGAAAAGGAGCTTAATTCATGACCACCCCCAAAAAATCGAAAATTCCATCCAAATTCTGAAAAAATGGAAATTTTTATATGAAAAACTTGTTTTGCTCATATCTCCTAAACTATGCGTCCTAGAGCGAAAAGGAGCTTAATTCATGACCACCCCAAAAAATCGAAAATTCCATCCAAATTCTGAAAAAATGGAAATTTTTATTTGAAAAACTTTTTTTGCTCATATCTCCTAAACTATGCGTCCTAGAGTGAAAAGGAGCTTAATTCATGACCACCCCCAAAAAATCGAAAATTCCATCCAAATCTTGAAAAAATTTAAATTCTTATCTGAAAAACTTGTATTGCTCATATCTCCTAAACTATGCGTCCTAGAGTGAAAAGGAGCTTAATTCATGACCACCCCCAAAAAATCGAAAATTCCATCCAAATCTTGATAAAATTTAAATTTTTATATGAAAAACTTGTTTTGCTCATATCTCCTAAACTATGCGTCCTAGAGCGAAAAGGAGCTTAATTCATGACCACCCCCCAAAAATTGAAAATTCCATCAAAATCCTAAAGAAAATGAAATTTTTATATGAAAACTTGTTTTGCTCATATCTCCTAAAAAAATTGAAAATTCCATCAAAATCCTAAAGAAAATGAAATTTTTATATGAAAAACTTGTTTTGCTCATATCTCCTAAACTATGCGTCCTAGAGTGAAAAGGAGCTTAATTCATGACCACCCCCAAAAAATCGAAAATTCCATCCAAATTCTGAAAAAATGGAAATTTTTAGATGAAAAACTTGTTTTGCTCATATCTCCTAAACTATGCGTCCTAGAGCGAAAAGGAGCTTAATTCATGACCACCCCCCAAAAATTGAAAATTCCATCAAAGTCCTGAATAAATTTAAATTTTTATATGAAAAACTTGTTTTGCTCATATCTCCTAAACTATGCGCCCTAGAGCGAAAAGGAGCTTAATTCATGACCACCCCCAAAAAATCGAAAATTCCATCCAAATTCTGAAAAAATGGAAATTTTTATATGAAAAACTTGTTTTGCTCATATCTCCTAAACTATGCGTCCTATAGCGAAAAGGAGCTTAATTCATGACCACCCCCCAAAAATTGAAAATTCCATCAAAGTCCTGAATAAATTTAATTTTTTATATGAAAAACTTGTTTTGCTCATATCTCCTAAACTATGCGTCCTAGAGCGAAAAGGAGCTTAATTCATGACCACCCCCCCAAAAATTTAAAATTCCATCAAAATCCTAAAGAAAATGACATTTTTATATGAAAAACTTGTTTTGCTCATATCTCCTAAACTATGCGTCCTAGAGCGAAAAGGAGCTTAATTCATGACCACCCCCCAAAAAATCACAATTCTCTCAAAATCCTGCAAAAATTGAAATTTTTATATGAAAAACTTGTTTTGCTCATATCTCCTAAACTATGCGTCCTAAATCGAAAATTCTCTCAAAATCCTGCAAAAATTGAAATTTTTATATGAAAAACTTGTTTTGCTCATATCTCCTAAACTATGCGTCCTAGAGCGAAAAGGAGCTTAATTCATGACCACCCCCCCAAAAATTGAAAATTCCTTCCAAATCTTGAAAAAATGTAAATTTTTATATGAAAAACTTGTTTTGCTCATATCTCCTAAACTATGCGTCCTAGAGCGAAAAGGAGCTTAATTCATAACCACCCCCAAAAATTGAAATTTCCCTCAAAATCCTGAAAAAATTGAAATTTTTATATGAAAAACTTGTTTTGCTCATATCTCCTAAACTATGCGTCCTAGAGCGAAAAGGAGCTTAATTCATGACCACCCCCAAAAAATCGAAAATTCCATCCAAATTCTGAAAAAATGGAAATTTTTATATGAAAAACTTGTTTTGCTCATATCTCCTAAACTATGCGTCCTAGAGCGAAAAGGAGCTTAATTCATGACCACCCCCAAAAAATCGAAAATTCCATCCAAATTCTGAAAAAATGAAAATTTTTATTTGAAAAACTGTTTTTGCTCATATCTCCTAAACTATGCGTCCTAGAGCGAAAAGGGGCTTAATTCATGACCACTCCCCAAAAATTGAAAATTCCATCAAAATCCTAAGAAAATGAAATTTTTATATGAAAAACTTGTTTTGCTCATATCTCCTAAACTATGCGTCCTAGAGCGAAAAGGAGCTTAATTCATGACCAGCCCCCAAAAAGTGAAAATTCCTCCCAAATCGTGGAAAAATTAAAATTTTTATATGAACAATTTGTTTTGCTCATATCTCCTAAACTATGCGTCCTAGAGTGAAAAGGAGCTTAATTCATAACCACCCCCAAAAATTGAAAATTCCATCCAAATTCTGAAAAAATGGAAATTTTTATATGAAAAACTTGTTTTGCTCATATCTCCTAAACTATGCGTCCTAGAGCGAAAAGGAGCTTAATTCATGACCACCCCCCAAAAATTTAAAATTCCATCAAAATCCTAAAGAAAATGACATTTTTATATGAAAAACTTGTTTTGCTCATATCTCCTAAACTATGCGTCCTAGAGCGAAAAGGAGCTTAATTCATGACCACCCCCCAAAAAATCACAATTCTCTCAAAATCCTGCAAAAATTGAAATTTTTATATGAAAAACTTGTTTTGCTCATATCTCCTAAACTATGCGTCCTAAATCGAAAATTCTCTCAAAATCCTGCAAAAATTGAAATTTTTATATGAAAAACTTGTTTTGCTCATATCTCCTAAACTATGCGTCCTAGAGCGAAAAGGAGCTTAATTCATGACCACCCCCCCAAAAATTGAAAATTCCTTCCAAATCTTGAAAAAATGTAAATTTTTATATGAAAAACTTGTTTTGCTCATATCTCCTAAACTATGCGTCCTAGAGCGAAAAGGAGCTTAATTCATAACCACCCCCAAAAATTGAAATTTCCCTCAAAATCCTGAAAAAATTGAAATTTTTATATGAAAAACTTGTTTTGCTCATATCTCCTAAACTATGCGTCCTAGAGCGAAAAGGAGCTTAATTCATGACCACCCCCCAAAAATTGAAAATTCCATCAAAGTCCTGAATAAATTTAAATTTTTATATGAAAAACTTGTTTTGCTCATATCTCCTAAACTATGCGTCCTACAGCGAAAAGGAGCTTAATTCATGACCACCCCCCAAAAATTTAAAATTCCATCAAAATCCTAAAGAAAATGCCATTTTTATATGAAAAACTTGTTTTGCTCATATCTCCTAAACTATGCGTCCTAGAGCGAAAAGGAGCTTAATTCATGACCACCCCCCAAAAAATCACAATTCTCTCAAAATCCTGCAAAAATTGAAATTTTTATATGAAAAACTTGTTTTGCTCATATCTCCTAAACTATGCGTCCTAAATCGAAAATTCTCTCAAAATCCTGCAAAAATTGAAATTTTTATATGAAAAACTTGTTTTGCTCATATCTCCTAAACTATGCGTCCTAGAGCGAAAAGGAGCTTAATTCATGACCACCCCCCCAAAAATTGAAAATTCCTTCCAAATCTTGAAAAAATGTAAATTTTTATATGAAAAACTTGTTTTGCTCATATCTCCTAAACTATGCGTCCTAGAGCGAAAAGGAGCTTAATTCATAACCACCCCCAAAAATTGAAATTTCCCTCAAAATCCTGAAAAAATTGAAATTTTTATATGAAAAACTTGTTTTGCTCATATCTCCTAAACTATGCGTCCTAGAGCGAAAAGGAGCTTAATTCATGACCACCCCCAAAAAATCGAAAATTCCATCCAAATTCTGAAAAAATGGAAATTTTTATATGAAAAACTTGTTTTGCTCATATCTCCTAAACTATGCGTCCAAGAGCGAAAATGAGCTTAATTCATGACCACCCCCAAAAAATCGAAAATTCCATCCAAATTCTGAAAAAATGAAAATTTTTATTTGAAAAACTGTTTTTGCTCATATCTCCTAAACTATGCGTCCTAGAGCGAAAAGGGGCTTAATTCATGACCACTCCCCAAAAATTGAAAATTCCATCAAAATCCTAAGAAAATGAAATTTTTATATGAAAAACTTGTTTTGCTCATATCTCCTAAACTATGCGTCCTAGAGCGAAAAGGAGCTTAATTCATGACCAGCCCCCAAAAAGTGAAAATTCCTTCCAAATCGTGAAAAAATTAAAATTTTTATATGAACAATTTGTTTTGCTCATATCTCCTAAACTATGCGTCCTAGAGTGAAAAGGAGCTTAATTCATAACCACCCCCAAAAATTGAAAATTCCATCCAAATTCTGAAAAAATGGAAATTTTTATATGAAAAACTTGTTTTGCTCATATCTCCTAAACTATGCGTCCTAGAGCGAAAAGGAGCTTAATTCATGACCACCCCCCAAAAATTTAAAATTCCATCAAAATCCTAAAGAAAATGACATTTTTATATGAAAAACTTGTTTTGCTCATATCTCCTAAACTATGCGTCCTAGAGCGAAAAGGAGCTTAATTCGTGACCACCCCCCAAAAATTGAAATTT
Source organism: Haematobia irritans (assembly GCF_050003625.1). NCBI lineage: Eukaryota > Metazoa > Arthropoda > Insecta > Diptera > Muscidae > Haematobia > Haematobia irritans. Next base: position 121,050,248 of record NC_134399.1, on the reverse strand, counting down.
CCTTCCAAATCTTGAAAAAATTGAAATTTTTATATGAAAAACTTGTTTTGCTCATATCTCCTAAACTATGCGTTCTAGAGCGAAAAGGAGCTTAATTCATGACCACCCCCAAAAAATCGAAAATTCTCTCAAAATCCTGCAAAAATTGAAATTTTTACATGAAAAACTTGTTTTGCTCATATCTCCTAAACTATGCGTCCTAGAGCGAAAAGGAGCTTAATTCATAACCACCCCCAAAAAATAGAAAATTCCCTCAAAATCCTGCGAAAATTGACATTTTTATATGAAAAACTTGTTTTGCTCATATCTCCTAAACTATGCGTCCTAGAGCGAAAAGGAGCTTAATTCATGACCACCCCCAAAAAATCGAAAATTCTCTCAAAATCCTGCAAAAATTGAAATTTTTATATGAAAAACTTGTTTTGCTCATATCTCCTAAACTATGCGTCCTAGAGCGAAAAGGAGCTTAATTCATGACCACCCCAAAAAAATCGAAAATTCCATCTAAATTCTGAAAAAATTGAAATTTTTATATGAAAAACTTGTTTTGCTCATATCTCCTAAACTATGCGTCCTAGAGCGAAAAGGAGCTTAATTCAAAACCACCCCCCAAAAATTGAAAATTCCATCAAAGTCCTGAAAAAATTTAAAGTTTTATATGAAAAACTTGTTTTGCTCATATCTCCTAAACTATGCGTCCTAGAGCGAAAAGGAGCTTAATTCATGACCACCCCCCCAAAAATTGAAAATTCCTTCCAAATCTTGAAAAAATTGAAATTTTTATATGAAAAGCTTGTTTTGCTCATATCTCCTAAACTATGCGTCCTAGAGCGAAAAGGAGCTTAATTCATGACCACCCCCAAAAAGTCGAAAATTCCATCCAAATTCTGAAAAAATGGAAATTTTTAGATGAAAAACTTGTTTTGCTCATATCTCCTAAACTATGCGTCCTAGAGCGAAAAGGAGCTTAATTCATGACCACCCCCAAAAAATCGAAAATTCCATCCAAATTCTGAAAAAATGGAAATTTTTATATGAAAAACTTGTTTTGCTCATATCTCCTAAACTATGCGTCCTAGAGCAAAAAGGAGCTTAATTCATGACCACCCCCCAAAAATTGAAAATTCCATCAAAATCCTGTAAAAATTTAAATTTTTATATGAAAAACTTGTTTTGCTCATATCTCCTAAACTATGCGCCCTAGAGCGAAAAAGATATTGCTCATATCTCCTAAACTATGCGTCCTAGAGCGAAAAGGAGCTTACTTCATGACCTCCCCCAAAAAATTGAAAATTCCATCCAAATCTTGAAAAAATTGAAATTTTTATATGAACAATTTGTTTTGCTCATATCTCCTAAACTATGCGTCCTAGAGCGAAAAGGAGCTTAATTCATGACCACCCCCAAAAAATCGAAAATTGCATCCAAATTCCGAAAAAATGGAAATTTTTATATGAAAAACTTGTTTTGCTCATATCTCCTAAACTATGCGTCCTAGAGCGAAAAAGAGCTTAATTCATAACCACCCCCAAAAATTGAAAATTCCATCCAAATCTTGAAAAAATTTAAATTTTTATATGAAAAATTTGTATTGCTCATATCTCCTAAACTATGCGTCCTAGAGCGAAAAGGAGCTTAATTCATGACCTCCCCCAAAAAATTGAAAATTCCATCCAAATCTTGAAAAAATTGAAATTTTTATATGAAAAACTTGTAGTGCTCATATCTCCTAAACTATGCGTCCTAGAGCGAAAAGGAGCTTAATTCATGACCACCCCCAAAAAATCGAAAATTCCATCCAAATTCTGAAAAAATGGAAATTTTTAGATGAAAAACTTGTTTTGCTCATATCTCCTAAACTATGCGTCCTAGAGCGAAAAGGAGCTTAATTCATGACCACCCCCAAAAAATCGAAAATTCTCTCAAAATCCTGCAAAAATTGAAATTTTTATATGAAAAACTTGTTTTGCTCATATCTCCTAAACTATGCGTCCTAGAGCGAAAAGGAGCTTAATTCATGACCACCCCCCCCAAAAATTGAAAATTCCTTCAAAATCTTGAAAAAATGTAAATTTTTATATGAAAAACTTGTTTTGCTCATATCTCGTAAACTATGCGTCCTAGAGCGAAAAGGAGCTTAATTCATAACCACCCCCAAAAATTTAAAATTCCCTCAAAATCCTGAAAAAATTGAAATTTTTGTATGAAAAACTTGTTTTGCTCATATCTCCTAAACTATGATTCCTAGAGCGAAAAGGAGCTTAATTCATGACCACCCCCCAAAAACTGAAAATTCCATCCAAATCTTGAAAAAATTTAAATTTTTATATGAAAAACTTGTATTGCTCATATCTCCTAAACTATGCGTCCTAGAGTGAAAAGGAGCTTAATTCATGACCACCCCCAAAAAATCGAAAATTCCATCCAAATTCTGAAAAAATGGAAATTTTTAGATGAAAAACTTGTTTTGCTCATATCTCCTAAACTATGCGTCCTAGAGCGAAAAGGAGCTTAATTCATGACCACCCCCCCAAAAATTGAAAATTCCATCAAAGTCCTGAAAAAATTTAAATTTTTATATGAAAAACTTGTTTTGCTCATATCTCCTAAACTATGCGTCCTAGAGCGAAAAGGAGCTTAATTCCTGACCACCCCCAAAAAATCGAAAATTCCATCCAAATTCTGAAAAAATGGAAATTTTTATATGAAAAACTTGTTTTGCTCATATCTCCTAAACTATGCGTCCTAGAGCGAAAAGGAGCTTAATTCATGACCACCCCCAAAAAATCGAAAATTCCATCCAAATTCTGCAAAAATGGAAATTTTTATATGAAAAACTTGTTTTGGTCATATCTCCTAAACTATGCGTCCTAAAGCGAAAAGGAGCTTAATTCATGACCACCCCCCCAAAAATTGAAAATTCCATCCAAATCTTGAAAAAATTTAAATTTTTATATAAAAACTTGTATTGCTCATATCTCCTAAACTATGCGTCCTAGAGCGAAAAGGAGCTTAATTCATGACCTCCCCCAAAAAATTGAAAATTCCATCCAAATCTTGAAAAAATTGAAATTTTTATATGAACAATTTGTTTTGCTCATATCTCCTAAACTATGCGTCCTAGAGCGAAAAGGAGCTTAATTCATGACCACCCCCAAAAAATCGAAAATTGCATCCAAATTCTGAAAAAATGGAAATTTTTA